>NC_079320.1:17412684-17761912 GCF_029931775.1 Euleptes europaea
TTCCCTCCCTCCAATGGTGAGTGGCACCCCCCCTGCATGGTCTGGTGGGGTGGTTTACGTCCCGGGCTGCGCGGGGAGGGGCTCGTCCCGGGACACCTTGGGTTTGTTTCTTGATGAATCATGCAATTCACTGGAAGATCATCTGAGTGAAACGTATGGATTAAAGATAGGGGAGGGGTCTGAAAAGGGAAAGAGGAATCTGTTCATCCCTACTAATGGTTTTATAAGAATGCTGGTGGGTTTTCTGTCTGATGAGATTGACAGTCCTGATGGTACCCTGAAGTATGGAGATGACCCAATAATACAGACCAATTGTTACTCAGTGTCCTTTCCTACTGAATAGTCATACCAGTGCCTTTGTCTTCCTGGGATGTTCAGATGAGGTATCAGTTGGGATGACCACACGTTCAAGAAAAATTAGTCTAACTGCACACTGGTAGCATTCATGTGAAGGCTTCTCCATGACATTGGCATAGCTGAAAAACCACTACTTCTCTGCTACCGTTGCATTTGCTCAGTGTCTTGCAATGGAGTTCTTCCAGATGGTGAAGAGGCTCCTCTATGTAGAGTCCTCAGATGATCAAATGGAACCCAACAAATGGTCGTTTCCAGACTTGTTTACAGTAACATACTATATTTGGGGTTGCCTTGAAAGACAGGTCAGAAACTGTAGCAGGTCTAGAATAAGCCGAGTGACTTGCTAACTGAAGATTGCCATGGGTTGAATGAACTCCATTGTCTCCATGTTTGTTTTTAGGCTAATTTGAAAGTGATTCTTAGCTTTTTGAGGCTCTTAAGGAATACTTATTCCCATACAGTTCCCTGATGAACAGTTAGATTCTACCGGAAACCAACTCACACAGATCGCTACTTACACAAAAACTCCAACCACCACCCCCGACAGAAAAGAGGAATAATCAAAACATTAATGGACCGTGCAAGACGGATCTGTGAACCACAGTTTCTCAAGGAAGAAACTAATCATCTAAATCACGCACTGCTAGCAAACGGCTACTCCAAGAATGAAATCAGAAGGGCCATTAAACCAAACAAAATTCAGAAAACTCAAGAAAAACAGTCTCCCATAGGAAAGGTATTCTTGCCATTTATTAAAGGAGTCACCGATAGGATGGAGAAACTTTTGAAAAAACATAACCTACAAACAGTGTTTAAACCCACCAAGAAAATACAACAAATGCTACGATCAGCAAAAGACAAAAGAGACCCCCTCACCTCTGCAGGAGTATATCGTATACCTTGCAGCTGTGGAGAAGTTTACATCGGGACCACAAAACGCAGCATACAAACAAGGATAAAAGAACATGAAAGATACTGCAGACTTGGCCAACCTGAGAAATCAGCAGTGGCTGAACATGGACTGACACAAACAGGACACAGGGTCTTATTCCAAGACATTGAAAGACTGGACAATTCTACCAACTATTTTGTCAGATTGCACAGAGAAGCCATTGAAATTCATAAACATCAGCACAACTTTAACAGAAAAGAGGAGAGTTTAAGAATGAATAAGGCTTGGCTTCCTGCCCTGAAAAACCTCCAGACAAAGACAACATTCAACAATAGCCATACAGATTAGCTTTGGATTACACACATTAACAGATCACTTCAGGATACAATGGTTCCATATTAACATACCATACCCTCATTAGCACATTATCTTGATACTTACAGGACAATACTTTTGCAGGACAATACTCAGCTCAAACCCAACCCCTTTCTGACTATATATTACTCTTCCTACACCCTTGACACTGAGAGACACTGTCCTTCAGTGTTACTACTCTGAAGATGCCTGCCACAGTTGCTGGCGAAACGTCAGGAAAGAAAATTCCAAGACCACGGTTACACAGCCCGGATAACCTACAAGAACCAATGAACTCTGACCGTGAAAGCCTTCGACAATAGTTAGATTTGAGTCCAGTAGCACCTTAGAGACCAAGAGGAGTTTCAGAGTGTAAGGTTTTGAGAGTCAAAGCTCCCTTCATCAGATACGAGTAGAAATGGAGATCTCTCAGTCTGTGTCTTCATCATGTGCCTTCAAACCACGACCTAGGACTATTGTTTTTAGTTACAACCAAGGAAGACTGGCACTGCTATGCAGAGGAAGGCAATGGCAAACCACCCTCTGCTCATCTCTTGCCTTGAAAACCCCATGAGGAGGAACTGCATGGAGTTGCCATGAGTCAGCTGCGACTTGATGGCACACTTTACCTATGTATGGCAATACCAACTCACAGATCCATATTTGTGGCAAATAGCATTGACCACTTCTGGAAACTGAACTGACTTCTAGTCTAAAGGCACACTTGATAAGGGAACCTTTACCCTCTTATTCTGGCAAGATACTTTGGCTCTTTTTAACTTCTTCTGCAACACCTTTTCCTTTTCCTCCAAAATGGCTCATAGCTGCCAAGATGCAATCCATTTTTATGATAGCATTTGGTAATAAAACAAATTTACATTTACCTGTGTTAGTGAAACTTTTGATAAGATGTGTCTTTTTAAAAAAAAATAGCATTTTGCTACTGTGTAATTGTGTTCCTTTTAAAAAATTGTTTAATTAGCTGAGACATAATTCTGCGCAAAACCACTCTTTTCACAGTGGGGAATTCCACCAGTGAAGTGTTTACAGAAATGAATAAAAGTTAATTGAAGTCACTGTGAATCTCTTAGAACCACTGCATTACAAATGAATCTCTGACTTACTTTAGAGTGACTGTCAGGCAGAACTATATTCTCACTGTTTTATAGAGGCATCTTGTATTGGACCATGTAACAGAGAACTAAACCCATAAGTGACGGTAGATCACTTCATATTAAAGAGAGAATGGATCAAGAGTCTGCAAATGACTTGCCAAGTGGAAGTCACTGAACAATTTTGTACTTAAAACACTGGAAGTATGTCCCTAAGGGCTTGGATCCAGGAGACCATTCCAATGATCAAAAGGGTGGGCATCCACTGCAGCCTCCAATTCCCCCTTCCATCTGTTCCAGGGGAATCTCCTGTCCCCCAAAAGAAGCATGTGGAGAGTAGCATTCTAGGTGGCAGCAGGAGGAGGAAGGCAGTGAAATTGCATTCCTTAGTGGAAAACCCTTCCATCCACTGAAGTTACTGGTGGCTCCAAACCAAGATGTTTTGGCCGTACACTTAAGAATCTGTGTTGTAATCTGGTGGTGGTGGTGATGATTATGATGAAACTTCTGGCAGGGCCATCCTAAACATAGGTGTCCCTTTCTATGCCCATGGCAGTCAATAGTGCAGGATCGCCCTGCTGATTGCCTTCAAGTAACAGAGAAGCATAGCGAGTGCAAGTGTCCTGGCTGTCATTTTACTGAGCTACTCTTATCTAGAGAAAGGGAGGAGAGGTAAAAGGAGCCTTGGAATGCTTGGTGTAGAACAAACATGGTCCATATGAAAGAAAAGCTGAAGAGGCTAAGAGGAAGCTATTTATTTATTTATTTATTTAGTTTATACCTTGCTTTCTCCCTAATGCAGACCCCAAGGAGCTTGCAACATTGTTCTCCGATCCTCTATTTCATTCTCACAATTACAACAACAATCCTAGGAGGAAGGGTAGGCTGAGAAAGAGTAACTGGCCTAATTTCAGCCAGCAGTCTTCCATAGTAGAGTAGGGTTTTGGATCTAAGGTTGCATAGTCTCCTACTGGCAACACCCACTGCCTGCCACTTCTCTGTCAGTCGGTGGGCGAAAAATGAAGAAAATAATCACTGTCAGCATAATTGTATAATTCTGGGAAACCCCAGAAGTGATGTCACGCCTCTCTGGGAATCACTGAAAATGCTATGGCTTTGTCAGAGAGTCTCTGCAGTTTCTAGAGATGCATGACATCACTTCTGGATTTCCTTTGAAAGTGACACAATGCCCTGCAGGACTACCATGGATTGCAGATTGGATAAGGAACCCCGAGCAAAAAAGCCTGAAGATCGAAAAAGGATTGTGGAATAGTGGATTTTATTATTACCTTTGGAAGGCAAAGAATTCAGAGATCTTTCGAGAGAAACATACTATCAAGGATGGATTGATGAAGATTTGGCTCAGAAATAAAAGCAGATTAAGCCCCTCACCTCCGTGGATAATGTCTCCAACTGATACTTATTTAAGCAAGGGAGAAAAAAAAGACACAGACTATATAATATATAAAGATATGCTGAATGATCAAGGAGAAATAAAATCTTGGAATGAGATAAAGAAGACAAGGAAAATTGGATGGCTGATGTATAACCAGATGATTATGAAAATACAACAAGATTGCTATCAACAGGGGACTATAAAGAAGAATACTGAGTTTGAAAATTTAATCAGTAAAGAATCTGACCACATTTTGGGAAAGATATATAAACTATTAGTTAAATATGAAACAGAGCAAGAGCAAGTCAAGTCATGCATGATAAAATGGATGGAAAATTTCAAAAAGGAGATTACTATGCAACAGTGGGAAAGACTGTGGACCAAGTCAATCAAATTTACAGCTAGTAACAATCTATGTGAGAACTGGTACAAGCAATTCTTCAGATGGTATATTACTCCAATGGACATTAAAAAGATGGATGAATCCTATGATGGCCATTGCTGGAAATGTAAAGATAAAGATGGAACTTACTTTCATAGGTGGTGGTCATGCAAAAAGGTCAAGAAGTTTTGGATACAAATACATCAAGAAATGCAGAAAATACTCAAAATCAAATTTCCTTTGAGTCCAGAAACTATGTTGTTAGGGATGGAACCAGAGAATTTGCAAAGTAACCATAAAGAACTATTTGGATACTTGATAACGGTGGCTAGACTAGTATTGGCAGCTCTTCGGAAACAAGAGGACATCCCAGATTTCGAAAAGTGGCAACAGAAAATGGAAGAATTTACGGTGATGGCCAGATTAACCAATATGATGAAAGAAAAGTCGATGGAAAAAACACGGAAGAAATGGCAATGTTATTTTGAATATGTTAAATGGAAAGAATAGATTAAAATTTGATAAACAGTGATAAGATAGATAATGTGTAGATTATATAGATACAGGATTTATCAAGTATACTGTATAACACTGAAATAATCTTTTAAGAGGTATTAGATGTAAGAGGAAATCTATTCCCCGAAGGACTAGAATCTGTGTGATTGTAAATGTATGTATGTTTTTTTAATTAATAAAATATCTTGAAAAGAAAGAAAGAAAGTGACACAATGCCAACGTGCTGATTGTTCTTTCCCATGCCCCTGTCCCCCGGACTCCTGCCACTAGCAGGCCAATGGTTGGCAACCCTATTCAGATCTAGGTCTCCCAAATCCTAGTCTGACTCTGACCTCTACCATGTGGATTAAAATTTAAGGTTATAGCTGAAGGAATGCAGGGGCCAGGAGAAGGTCTGGGGTTCCTCATTAGACTAGAAAATCAGAATTTGCTTCCATGTGCGAAACAACCCAGAGACTCTGTTAAGGCATAACATGAGCATATGGATTATTTTAACTATGGATTTGTTTATGAAACCAGGGATTGGCTTGCACTGACAGATACTGGCTTTATCACCTCCACAGTCATCAGCAACGGTCCCCGATCTTGTTGAACCTGTGGACAAGACAGTTTGGGGATTCTGAGAACAGGGCGTAGGCACCAGCATAAAATAGCTGCCACAGGAGGCAATCACAAAATGGCTTCCATGGGGTACACTGTGGCCAATCACAATATGTTGGGTCACTGTAAGCCAAAGAACTTCCCATGATGGAGGCTGCTTTGAATGGCTGCTCCCTGCAGACACAAAGGTGATACCTCCTGGGTTCTCCTGAAGCAACTCCTGCTCCAGTGCATTAGAGAAAAGCCAGGACTATTTCTTTACATTGGGAAAGAGATGCTTTGGGGAAGAAAAAAGAAGACACCCTGAAACTAGTGTTGCCAACCTTCAGGTACTAGCTGGAGATCTCCTGCTATTACAACTGATCTCCAGCCAATAGAGATCAGATCACCTGGAGAAAATGGCCACTTTGGCAATTGGACTCTATGGCATTGAAGTCCTTCCCCAAACCCCTCCCTCCTAATGCTCCGCCCCAAAAACCTCCTGCCGGTAGTGAAGAGGGACCTGGCAACCCTACCGGAAACCCATGAGCACCACAGTGTGAATCACGGCTCATTTCCCCCTTAGGGAATGCATTCATTTAGAACTGCCCCATTTTTACATTTGTTGTATTATCCCTGGAATAGATTTGTGTGTTTTGTGACTATAAGATATATAGATCCATTTAAATTAAACACAGTGTTCTTGAGCCGGCATCAATATCTTGCCATTGTAATTGAATTCGGCACAGTAAAGAATGGGCCTGAGCCAATGTGTTTCCTTCCCCTCATCCTGCCTTCAGATAGCAATTTGATGTGAACCAAATTCGAACATACTTTAATTTATTTTCAAATCACAGCTACACCACAGGAGATCACATCATCATTTTTGTAGGAGAGGGGAGAAAAAGTCAAGCAAAACGGCAAGCTTGTACCATCCTTGAATTACAGAGGCCCCTTGCATTGAGGGAAGAGGAAAACCTAATTCATTATCACTCTTTGAATGAAAGGGCGACCAGCGAGATTAAAGTACTCCAGTGTTGACAAGCTGCAGGAGCAGAGCCATTCCTAATCAATTTTGACTTCCCAGTTCAATAAATCCTTTAATAATGTAGGTCATCCAGTCCTAACGCAATGGGCGTAATGCCGATTACAGAAGGGTGGCACTGAAAGTTTTTGATTTTATGAGTGATGTACGGAGTGGTGGATTAAACATTTCTTAAACTGTGGGAATTCTTTTCACGCTGGTTTGCTAAGGAAACCATAGGAATTCACCTACAAGTTGGCATGTAGGATCTTAGCACAGACTGAGAGAATATTAAAAAAAGACCCTGAGGTTCTACAACAGTTGCACGTTTACAGCTTGGCTTTGGGCCTGCCCAAATTGTTCTCTACACAAAGGAACAAGAGTCATGCTCCATTGGTTCCTTTATGCCATTTTCTGTGGCTTTGCATTGAATTTCCCCCACGAAATCTATGCATTTTCATTGTGGTCTGTGCATTTTCATTGTAGTCCTTAATAAATCAGCATTATACTCTAAATGTGGTGGTAGAAAGTGTCATCAAGTCACAGCAATCCTGTAGGAGTCTTAAGGCAAGAGACAAACAGAGCTGGTTTGCCATTGCCTGCCTCTGCATAACAAACTTGGACTTCCTTAGATCACAATGGGTAGCTGTGTTAGTCTGTCTGTAGCAGCAGAAAAAAGAGTCCAGTAGCATCTTAAATACTAACAAAATTTCAGGAAGGGTATCTGAAGAAGTGAGCTGTGGCTCACGATAGCTCATACCCTGCCAGAAATGTTAGTCTTTAAGGTGCTACTGGACTCTTGGACTTCCTTGGTGGGCTTCCATCCAAGCACTAACCAGGGTCAACCCTGCTCAGTTTCTGAGAAGTGGTGAGATCAGGCTAGCCTGGGCCATCCACATCAGGGCACACTACATGTATATTATATGTAGGAGTTATTTACATCGCACATATAAATTGATTTAAATTGAGTTTAGAAGCTGTACAATATGCATACAGAATTCAGATGAATCTACAAAACCTATACCACACATGGAAAGCTGAAACCATGGACAGAAATGTAAGAACAAATATAAAAAAGCAGTGGAACAGGAAATAATTCACTCATCCTTTGTAAAGATTCATCTCAGGGTCTAAATGAATGGAATATATGTATATAGGAAGAGAACAGGGAAATTAAGTTATGTGTATATCATATCAGAATCTACATTTGGAGCCATACTGAGACAAAACCTTTCTTTAGAAACAATTCAGGTGAATGGAAATGAGATTAACATACTAAACAAAGTTAGATATAAATGTGGTCAGATCCCAGAATGCAGCACATCTTGAATAATTCATGTATGGAAAGTGCTCCTTGATGGAAGGTTATGTACAGGTGCGGTTATGTAATGTTATTTATTGTTACTGTTAATGGGAGTTCTGCTTGCACCGAGGAGAGAATATTCTCCTACCGGCTTTTCATATTTATTCTTGACACATTTCCACATCATTCCCTTGTGTTATCACAGTTTTAAGAAGTAGTGTGAGGATATTTTGTATCTCCAGTTGCTGGGAATAAAAATGCATGGTCATGAAATGAAGGTTCCCAAACAGCCATGCAAATGTATGATCCAATGGTAAAGTGTTGTTGTTTTTTTACTTTATTGTTAGTCACATTTATAAGTTGCACTTTCTTCAAGGAGTTCTGAGTAGCTCCTCTCCATTTTTTCCCTCACAACAATGCTATGAAGGTGAAGTAGGTTAGGCTCAGAGACAGTGACTGGCTCAAGGTCATCTACAGTGTCATCTTAAATGGAATTACACCCTTCAAAGTTCATTGAAGTCAATAGGCTTAGAAGGCTGTAACTCCGCTTAGGATAGCATTGTTAATGAATTTCTTCTAAGGATTTGACCCAGCGTGGTATAGTGGTTAAGAGCGGTGGTTTGGAGCGGTGGAGTCTGATCTGGAGAACCGGGTTTGATTCCCCACTCCTCCACATGAGCGGTGGATGCTAATCTGGTGAGCCAGCTGGGTGACCTTGGGCTAGTCACGGCTCTCTTAGAGCACTCTCAGCCTCACCTACCTCACAGGGTGTCTGTTGTGGGAGGGGAAGGGAAGGTGATTGTAAGCTGGTTTTATTCTTCCTTAAGTGGTAGAGAAAGTCGGCATATAGAAGGCAACTCTTCTTCTTCTTCTTCTTCTCAATAGGACAACAGAGTAACAATTCTTAGAAAGTTTTTAGTTCTGGAATAGGAATTGGATTTAATGATCTTCTCTATACTTACCAACTATAATAATACAGAAGTTGACCATTCCTGATCTAAACCATTAGGACCAAAGCAGACATTTCATAATCCCCAGGTATGGCAGTTATTCATGTAACTCTATCATGCTTAGCTCATCACACTACAGTACAGTTATCACATACGCTGGACCTATTTGCATGTAGTGTTAAAACTCCAACAGCACAGTGCTGATTGCTGGCATGAGAATGCTACACATGAATGGGCTAAAACCTTTTATCAAGTGCACTGACATGTGATAAGTATGTATGGAATATTTATCTGTGGCCAATGTCCTGGTTGTTTGGCCCTTAGTGGCAGGTTATCACAGAAAGAGAAACTTTTATTCAACATTCTAAAAAAGCATTTCTCAAGGTCTTGCATGTATGTACAAGCAGGGGACCTGTAAGGTAGGCTTGACAACCTCCACCTGGGGTCTGGAGATCTCCCAGAATTACAACTGATCTCCAGACTACAGAGATCAGTTCCCCTGGAGAAAATGGCTGCTTTGAAATGTGGATAGGGTTGCCAGCTCTGGGTTGGGACATACCTGGAGATTTTTGGGGCACAGCCTGAGGTGGGCGAGGTTTGGGAAGAGGAGGGAATCAATTGCCAAAGCGGCCATTTCCTCCAGGTGAACTGATCTCTATCGGCTGGAGATCAGTTGTAATAGCAGGAGACCTCCAGCTAGTATCTGGAGGTAGGCAACCCTAAATGTATGACATTATAACCTGTTGTATTTGCTTTGCAAACTGAAGGGAACAGCAAGGTCAACTCCCATGGCCCTTCCTGAAGTAGGAAAGGGTAGATACAGGCAAATTCCTGATTTGTTTAGCAGATTTTATCCAGCTCGGATTTTTTGGACTTTAGCTAGGTTACTGATTCTCAAATAGGGCTCAAACAGTGCCCCAAAGTATTGAGAATTGGACTCTACCAAACCCCTAGTATGCCCCAGCAAAGACAGGTCCTATCCTCCCATTCCACTCTAGTATTTACCAGAAGTGAGACTGGAGAGGAGAGGGCCTTATCTGTTCCAGGGAAGGGCTCTGAACGTAAGGAGGCCTTTGATGTAGAATGAATTGAGAGTGGTTGGGCTTAATGCCAAGTATCAACTTTGATGGCGCCCAGTTATCAGGGATGCATGCTGGGAAGCTGGCAGTGTCCAAGGTGTCTTTAAGCCCAGTACCCTTCCCAGCATGACTGGGCAGTCTCCACTACCACTCACCTTGGTAAGTCACTGAAAAGGGCAGTGTAGATTGCCCGTCCTTGCCCTACCTATTCCAGTTCAAAGCTCATGAAGCATCACATGAACACACTGGTCCATGGGCTATCCTTCCTCTCAACACCCATTAAAGAAGTATCCGTAAGGCCAATCATTGTTATTTTTTTGAAACTATCCTGCTTATAATGATTGGAGTACCAGAAAGGTTTTTTAAAAATATAATGGCCATGTTATGTTTCTCATTAGATGAGACCGTCAATTGTTCCTTCAAAGTACCAAAGCAAAACATGTCGGCTTCCTTTCTCCTTTAAGGAAGATCCAGCGTGCTTTTAACTCACTGAAACGTGGAGACCTGTGAGCTACAAACTGGAAGGTGCTGTTTCTTGAGAGGCATGGAAAATTCTCCAGCTCTCATTGACTCCATCTGGGTGTTGATAAGTGATCAGATCCTCATTTGATGCTTTTGCAGGATGAGGGTTTAAATACCATTTAAAATAATCGCAATGGAAACATTTAAATGTACCTGCCAGGCTTGATTTGAAGAAAGACACCTCCCCCTTCCTAATGCTTTCCTATCCTAAAATAGACATACCTGAATGACAAGAAGCTTTTTTAATGGAAAAATGTGGTCCTTACATTATTATTGATTGCAGGTATTTGAGTTAGCATAAAATCCAATAACCAGCTTTAATACAAAGCAATTTGGGTGTAGCAATAGGGGGAAAAGTGCTTTTAAAAGTGTAGGTAACATTTGATGCACTTCAATTTGCCTGCTTTTATATGGTGAAGGGGAAATCTGCCATGCCCTGCAAAAATTTTCAGGCCATTTTCCACTCCTTTGCAACAGGGAATCTGTAAGCACTTTGTAATGAATACATTTGGAAGTCACTCAGGATTTTTTTTTTTTAAAGAAGAAGGCTGGTGAATGCTAATATATTTTAGTCTGCTTAAATACCACTACCCCCTACCCCTCACAATTTGAGCAAAAACTGGAATTTGGAATTTTCTGAAGACTCCTAAACTAGTTTCAGGCCCTCTTTGCAGTATTAAACTCAGAAGAACGGTAGTTCCCCATCGCTTGCTAAATGGAAACAAAACAAATGCAACAGCCTCTGAACTAGCGAAGATGCCAGGGATTTTTATTTGGGGAAAGGATGAATTCATTTCATGTTCAAAAATGAGATGGAAAATGGACTACAACGGATATCCTCTTTGCTCAGTCATTTGATTTGGCTTCCACTGCAATAGCCAAGATTCGTTTGTTATTTCTTTCCCCAACTGATCTAGTTTTCCTGCTGGCACAAAGCTCATAGCAGCCGTGCATATTTATTAGAGCAAGTTCACCTGCTCACCACCTGATAGGTTGGATCCAGCCAGATTTTTTGCTCCATCTCACCCAATTATCCTTATTCCCACATGTTTATGCGGGTCCCATAATCCCCAGCATAGCTTTTTGGGTAGTCAGAGGGGACTTCCCCTTCTCCTTTTTTCACTAAAGTAAAAGCTGATCGGACCAAATCTAATAACTACAGCATGAAGTGATGATTTTCTTGTGTGGAAAAACCTCACACATCAAGCATCATACGAAGTGTAATTTGTAATCCTTTTTTTAAAGGTATTTTTTAAAAATTTATCATTTGCAATTGATGCTCTTGTTAATTTAGTGGGAATCTGTGGTGGAGCTGAGGCATTTTTCTTTTTGCCCACATGATCCTGTTTTCCTACGTAACGGTAAAAACGGTGAGGGAAATGACCAGTTAAAAATCCCTCATATCAACACAGTTAAGTTTTGGTGTGAATTTGGAATGTTCAAAAGATCTGAAAGATCCAACGAGTAATCTTAAATCTCTCAAAGGCTTTTGGCACAGCAAGTGAGATTTTTAATATGGCAGATTGTAGGCTTGGATCCCACAGGAAATTTCCATGAATGGAAAGCAAAGGCAGGCTTCCAGTTCACCCATCATGCTGTTCTGGGGAGGAAAAAGGGGGCTCTTATCCAGGAGATGCATTTCAGGGGACGTTTCAGGGTACAGAGGGAGGGGGAAAGCAGGAAGTCCCATTCTGCTGGTGGAAATGAATTCTGTTAGCAGAGATTTTCCGTAAGATCCAAGCCATAAAGAGCTTTCAAAAGGATCCTCATTTTCAGAAGCAATTTGCTGTAAAAAGAAAAAGAGGTGTTTTTTTTTTCCCCCAGAAGCATAAGGCCATAGTCCTCTTACGTGAAATGAATCAGTTGAATGGGGTGGGGATGAGGGTATATATCTAAAATTCCAAAGAACTGTAAAAATTCAGGCAATGCATTAACATTTGAATCTGATTAAGATGCCTACACTGGATGAGTAAGAAAAAATATGTCTCTCAGAAGAACTGATAGAATAAGTATTTTGTCTTCTGAGGAAACAGATTGGGAGTGCATGATTGTTTGAATGGGCATGTGTGCACATAAACAAAGTATTTCTCTTCTCATTGCCTACTTAAGAGTCTCCGAGGTGACACATGGATCCTGCTAATGCAACTATATCTGAAATGTGAACTTTCAATACCCATAGAGTAAATTTGATTTGCTTTTTTAGAAAAAAGCATATTATAATTCTTTCTTGCAATATTTCAATGTTGTTGCTTTTCTCTCTCTTCTAGTAGCATTTACTGGCTCCGAACTGCTTGTCTGATAATGAACTTGAGAATGTGTAAGCTAACATATATGGGCTTCAATCTTTCCCTACATTAAATTCTTGCAGTTTGAGTTCTTTTGGTTGATTATTGCTGTGTCAGCTTCATTGGAAAAGTTAGGTATAGAAGAAGAAGAGTTGGTTTTTATATGCCGACTTTCTCTGCCACTTAAGGGAGAATCAAATCACCTTCCCTTCCAAACAGACACCCTGTGAGGTAGGTGGGGCTGAGAGAGCAGGACTAGCCCAAGGTCACCCAGCTGACTTCGTGTGTAGGAGTGGGGAAACAAACCCAGTTTACCAGATTCGCCTCTGCTGCTCATGTGGAGGAGTGGGGAATCAAATCCAGTTCTCCAGATCAGACTCCACCGCTCCAAACCACTGCACCACGCTGGCTCTCACGCACTTATCCACTGCACCATGCTGGTATGTCGAGACAAATAAATCAAAATATAAGAAAATAGGAAATTTTGGGCTTGAAAATTATCCTCTCATATAGTGTGATTACAGATAACCAGTTCACTATGCAAGAAATGCAGGAAAGTGTGACCATTCTTTAAGTATGTCCTAAAGTTCTCCAATACTGGGCTTTATTTACTTCATTTCTAACCCACCTTTCTCCCCAATGGGAATCTGCTTATGTTGTTCTCCCTCATGTTATCTGCACAAAAACCTTATGATATAGGGTAGAGGGAGAGTGTGTGACGGGCCCAACGTCACCAAGCTATATTCCATGGCAGATATTTAAACGGAGGTGTCACAGACACTGTAACCACTATATCACATTGATCTTCCATGTCTATTTATGGACTTATTCTTTTTTTCTGATCTACCTATCCTTCCAATGTACTGTTGCAGCATTTAGTCACCATTGCTTTGTTTCTAGATGGTTGGGTGGGCAAATAAAAGAAGCCCAGTTGTCTATAATTTAAATCACCACTGCCATGAAATTAAACACAACAGAGGAACAAAATACCTTGAAGGTTCACATCACATATTCAAATCCAAATCAAAATATGACGCGTTGGATCCAACCAGGTTTTTTGCTCAATCTCACCCAATTCCCTTCCTTACTACAACTGCCATCCTACATAGCTTTTGACTATGCAAATTTCGTGGTCCTCTGCGTCCTTGGCTTTTTTAGTGGCCAAAGGGAAACCTTTTTTCTCTGCTTCACCAGTGGAAAAGTTGACTGGATCCATCCCATGATTCATACTCTTCTCTCCCCAAACTATCTCCCATGCTTGCTTATATCATGACAAAATCATGGTTTCTCTTTATGTCAACACATGAAGCTGCCTTATGCTAATCAGACCCTTGGTCCCTCAAATTCAGTATTGTCTACTCAGACCAGCAGCAGTTCTCCAGGGTCTCAAGCAGAGGTCTTTCCCATCACCTACTTGCCTAGTTCCTTTAACTGGAGATACCAAGAATTGAACCTGGGACCTTCTGCATGCCACGTAGATGCTCTACCACTGAGCCACAGCACCTGCCCAAGGAAATCATGCCATAGTTTTCTCCAATATTTTTAAGAGTAAAGAAGTTGAAACTACTGCTTTACAACATTATACTGGCACATAGCTTTATGGCTGAAGGTGACTGAATGTTGGATATGTAGTTAATAACTTATGTCTCATGATTACTAGAATTGTAGCCCAGTTCTATGGCTGTTTACTCAGAAATAAACCCATAGGTCCAATAGGTGAGTATGCAGAGGGCTGCAGCCTTTGAAATGCAATTTAGATCTGAAATAATCATTCATTCTGAAGCAGAAATGAGCTGACTACCCTCCCCCCCATCAAAACTGTACTTGCATTGTGTTCTCAAGCATGGTTTTCAGGTATTGGTCTCCTTTCATCTAAAAACAAAGAGTGTTAAAGTACAAGGGCAAAGGAAAGCATTTTATGTACCAGTTCACCATTTGATGGTATAATGATAACCACTTTGGGGGGGGGGAAATCAAGGTACATGGAAGGTTATGCTAGTGGAGTAATTAGTTGAGATAGCTTTTAATCAATTAACTGGTGAGAATTTGGGGCAGTTTTCATTAGATGCTTTCACAGGTCAAGTAAAAGGAAAATTAAGAAATTATTGAAGAGGGAATAGAGGGCAGATAACGAAGTTGAAACAGGTTCCTTTTGGGTAGGGTTGCCAACCTCCAGGTACTAGCTGGAGATTTCCTGCTATTACAGCTGATCACCAGCCGATATAGATCAGTTCCCCAGGAGCAAATGGCCGCTTTGGCCATTGGACTCTATGGCATTGAAGTCCCTCCCCGCCCCAAACCCCGCTCTCCTCAGGCTCCGCCCCAAAAATCTCCAACCGGTAGCGAAGAGGGACCTGGCAACCCTACCTTTGGGGGTTAGGGTGATGAGCCAGTGAGGTCTAGTTGTTAGTGCCAGACTAGTACTTTAGAAGCCTGGATTTAAATCCACAGGGCCAAACTAGATGTTACAGTGGCCATGGGTTTGACCCTTGGCTGCTGATGCCATTTTTGAGAAAAAATTGGCCACTTCAAAATCCCATGGGGACCTGATTGGTGCAGCAGGAGCAGGGGGATCTTCTCCCTGACCCCCACCCACTTCTCAAGTGCTGGAACAGGCCTTGTGCTTGCTAACTGAACATGCCCAGCCCTCTGTACCTGATTTGGGAAGCTAAAACAAGAACAATGGAGAATTCCTTACGCTCTGATTCCATTTCGCTAACAAGACCAGTTAATTAGAACTCCAGAATTCAGATGAGGAGTCTTTTAGAGACTGAAATTTTTGATTCAGGACAGACAAAAAGAATTACTGCCTTACACAGAATTAACTGCCAGAAGGTGTAGTCATGGTTTTAAATGAGTATCAAACAAATTCATGGAAGGTCAGTGCATCAAAGACTACTATCCATGATAACTACAGGTAAATGAAATGTCCAGGTTCAGGGGCAGTGTGCCTATGAATAGTAGTTGCTGAAGGGGCACAGCATGAGAGGGAAGCTGGAATTCCTTCTCCCTACTTGTAGGCTTCCCAGAAGAAACTGGTTGGCCAGTGTGAGAGGTTAAACTGGATCAACCTTTGGTCCTATACAAGGACTACCAAGGCAGCTAACAAATTAAATGATACATAATAAAACCATATTTTAAAACCATTAATGCCAACCAAAAAAGGAACAAAAAGAGCATCTTGGGCATCTTCTGGGCATGGAGTAGGGGTCACTGGGTGTGTGTGGGGGAGGTAGTTGTGAAATTCCTGCATTGTGCATTGGGTTGGACTAGATGACCCTGGTGGTCCCTTCCAACCCTATGATTCTATGATTCTACATCATCAAAGCAATTAAAACCAGAATTAAAATACATATAAAGACATAAAAACAACAACTAAAACACTGAGCAGAAAAAAAGGGATCACTGAGGGAACACCAAATGAAACAAACAAACAAAAAAGTCTTACCCACTGGTGGAAGATGGCAACAGAAGGGGACAGATGAATCTCCATGGGGAGAAAGTTCCTGAATTTTGGTGCCACAACTGGGAAGACCCTCTCGAGGGTTGCCACCCACATAGTCTGAGAAGGCAGGGACACCCGAAGCAGAATTTCGGAGGATGACCATAGTGGTCAGGTATGTCCATAAGGAAGTAGGCAACCCTCATGTTGCCTCAGCATTGTGGAGGCTGGTAGCAGGATTCTTCCACCATCTAGCTCTTGAATGAATATTATATTTATAGTGGACTAGCTGGACAGGTGTTTCAGTAGGGATGCCACTTGAAAAGTTAGCATGAGGAAGCCTCAAATTTTCTTGCCCTGGGTTGGCAACAACAGCACTAAATAGTCGGAAATAATTCAGCGTAATAAACAAAACCATACAAGTCCTTCTCTGTACGTGCATCTATTTCTAGCCCTTGAAACTCTCACACTGAATAATACAGGATGAACACTTGGCATCTGATTGTTCAAGTGCCCTGTTCTCCTTTTAGCAAACATTTGAATCAAAACATCTCCATCTTCCCACTCTTAGCATTACATAAACCACTAGACTGAAATGTCTTTGAGGGAGGTCAAAGCCAAGCACACCACTCGGGTACAACATGCCATAATATTTTCTTTAACCTGTAATAACTGCCTTGAGCTGATCCAGTTTATCGAGATGAAATGGGCTCCGACAGTCCCATCACACCTCTGTATTGTTGTGCATTAGTAAAATGTTTGCAAGGAAGTCTTTGTAAATAAATCAGCTGGCGTTTACAAGTGAAGAGAGTGTCTTCCAGGAAAATTCAAACTGGGAATCTGCTGTAAAAATGTGTCTTTTTCTTCTTGGAAATTCAATCTGGCATGGACAAGGGAAAAGAGAACCAAAAGGCAGGTGCCGATATAATGCCCCAAGGCTTGTAAGGGATCCCAAATCCACTACATTTCCCTCTTGATATATTTTTGATATGCATTTATCAAAATAATCTTGAAATAACCCTTTTAAAAAAATGTTCCCAATTAAACCTTGGGTGAATTAGAGGGAGGCATGAATGGTTCATGGGTGGACTTGGGTGTCATGTGGGATCATGCTTGTAAATTCCCTTTCAGAAGGTGCTAGACAGACGCTGACATTGTGAAATTAATACATGAATGTCATAAAAGAGTGGTGTTAATGAAATGCAAGCTTGCCCTCCAGTTTGGCTGTCCAGTTCTGACAGCCAAAGCCTTAATTAAGCCTGCAACATTTAGTTTTGCAACTGACTTGAATTCTTATGGGCATGAAACCTCATATTTGATTAATGGTATCATTGTGCCAGCCTAGGGTTGCCAGATCCCTCTTCGCCACCGGCAGGAGGATTTTAGGGTGGAGCCTGAGGGGAGTGGGGTTTGGGGAGGGGAGGGACTTCAATGTCATAGAGTCCAATTGCGGAAGTGGCCATTTTCTCCAGGGGAACTGATCTCTATCGGCAGGAGATCAGTTGTAATAGCAGGAGATCTCCAGCTAGTACCTGGCGGTTAGCAATCAAAAAGAACAGCAAGGTTGACCATGACAAAGAATTCTAATATGTGTATCACAACTAATACGCCTATTATGCCTATTACATATTTTCTAATATGCCTATTACGACTGATCTCCAGCCGATAGAGATCAGTTCCCTTGGAGAAAATGGCCACTTTGGCAATTGGACTCTATGGCATTGAAGTCCCTTGCCTCTCCAAACCCTGCCCTCCCCATGCTCTGCCCACAAAATCTACAGGTATTTCCCAACCCAGAGCTGGCAACCCTATTCCACAAGAAAGCCTGAACTCATGATATAAACATCCAGCAGATGAAGTCTAAATTTAAATCCAGAGGAAATGTAGCTAATGGGTAATTTAGATCATCTGCTCCTTTACAGTAGAGTGAGTGGATAAAGGTAAAGAGGTTATTCGGATCCATCATTACCCCCAGTGATGCGGTTGCTACCTTCTCTTCGATTTTATAAAAGCAACTGTTCAGGAGAGTAGCCAACAGGCTGGATGTAACTTACCTGGGTCTACACCAGAGGCTGGGAGTTAGGTGGGGTCTGGGACTTTATCTCAATGTTTATACCAGGGGCAAGCCATGTAACGGCAGTAATGTCAGGAAGAAGTGTAATTGGTCTCTGGGGTGCAAGAAAGAGTGATCTGCCGGCAAAGGAAGACAGAATTTGAAGGCAGGGAAATATGAAGCTCTCTTTTGCCAAGTTAGACCAGGCAGAGGATTGAACCTGAGGTCTCCTGCATGATGCACCGCATGTGCTCTGGCGCTGACCACAATCCCTAGGCTTATTTGGGTCTAATAAAGGAAATCCAGATCTAACAGCAGCAAGTCACGAACTAAACGACCAAGGAAGTTTATCAAGAGCTGCTGTGAAAATGCTTATGCCTACTGCAGCACACCTGACCATTTTTTTCACCTTATTCTTGAAGGGGGTGAGGGGACAAAAAACCAAAACATCCTGAGATGATAGTTACTAGCTCCCTCTATGATTGGCCACTGGCCACATCAATCATACCCAAGTTGACGCAGTAAGAAATGTATTAGTTTGCTGTGATTTGGTAATATTAATAACGATTATAAGAACTGTGCATAAGACACAGTGCTTACAGTGCTTTTCAGTTCAGAAAGCAAAATGCAAAGACTTCTATTATCATGGTTGTATGAAAATGCGGGTGGGAGGTGCTCTTTCTTTCCAACTCTTTCCTACCATGAGTTCAAGGTAGCATTTATGGGAGTTACCTCAGTTTATTTTAAATGCCACTTTGAGGTAGGTTAGTATGTGACTGATAGACTCAAGGTCAACCAGTGAATTTATGGCTAAACTCGGGTTCAAACCCCAGCTATTGCCCAATAGGCCATCCAGTAGCCATATTTGTTCTCTACCTTTCCTTTACAACTGCTGCTGCTGTTATTTGCCTTTCTGTACTTTTCAAAGGAGTATGAGCTTCAGCTAGGGTTGCCAGGTCCCTCTTCACCACTGGCGGGAGGTTTTTGGGGTGGAGCCTGAGGAGGGGGGTTGGGGAGGGGAGGGACTTCAATGCCATAGTAGCCATTTTCTCCAGGTGAACTGATCTCTATTGGCTGGGGATCAGTTGTAATAGCAGGAGAACTCCATTACCTGGAGGTTGGCAACCCTAGCTTCATCACAAGAATGGCACCCAAAAGACAAGGATGCTCGAGCAGGAGCACATTCAGACTGCAACGATTCGCCAGTACACCAAACGATTCACAGAAAATGGTTTCAAAAGAATCTATTCAAGGATGTGGTTTTGGTTCTTTATGAAACCCTCACAACATGTTGTATTCTGCTTGAAGCAGCATGGACCCATCCCTCCTGGCAAGATCACATTTACCACACAACACCACAGGGGTGGGGTTGCTGGATGTTAACTTTGATCTTTGAATGTGACGCAGCTGTGAGGCCTTGAAACATCCTGTCGATTCAAAACCTTGCTCTGTGAAAAGTAGCCTGGCGTTCCTCCCAACAATAGTTCTATTTCCCAACATGAATATATTTAAGCACTTGCCACCTTTCCATTTTTCTTTTAAGCATTTTTGAAGGATTTAAACAGAATGCAATTAGTCAATTTATACAGCTCTGAGTAGAGTCACGCCCCTTCTAAAGGTGTACTGTTAATCTACTCCAAGATTGTCCGGGACAATGTGGATTATTTAGATAGCCATGTTGTGGCAGAATGCCTATGCAGCGGTCAGAACACTGAACTGATTAAGAGTAACGAAAGCTTAATTTATAGAACTAACTACCGTAACTAGATAGAAAAGGAAAGAGATAAATCTAGTTGCCTCACTGAGAGATGAAGTTCTAGACCAGCAGTTTCCAAACTTTTTGAGTCATGGAGCACTTTTCAGGAGAAAAATTCATCACAGAACACTAATTTTCACCTGTGTGTGTTAAGTGCCGTCAAGTCGCTTCCAACTCATGGCGACCCTATGAATGAAAGTCCTCCAAAATTTCCTATCTTTGACAGCCTTGCTCAGATCTTGCAAATTGAAGGCTGTGGCTTCTTTTATTGAGTCAATCCATCTCTTGTTGGGTCTTCCTCTTTTCCTGCTGCCCTCAACCTTTCCTAGCATGACTGTCTTTTCCAGTGACTCTTGTCTTCTCATAACGTGACCAAAATACGATAGCCTCAGTTTAGTCATTTTAGCTTCTAGGGTCAGTTTTCACCTAGCCCCTATATACTAAACCGAATGACAGTAGTCTTTTTCTTTCCAATCTCTTCACGGAGCACTAGGAGATGTTTCATGAAGCACCGGGAGCACAGTTTGGGAACTGCTGTTCTAGACTGTTCTAGAAGAAAAGCCTAAGCATAGCAGTCTGCAGACAGACAAGGAGAAGCCTCTTTAGAAAGAAGGTACTCCCCCTTCAGTCCTGTCTAGCTAGAGCTCAATGCCTCCTGCAGGATCCTCTTTCTTTGTACACAAGACATTGCTGTATTCCAACAAGTTCCCCCCCCCCATATTATGCACCCTTCCTCCAATGAGCAGCATGCGGTCTCCTACCGAAATTTTAAATATAACAATATAATCATCAGACCCTAATCTTTGGATGCTGCCAATAGTGCCATTTAAATTGCACAGTGAAATGTTCAGAACTCTGTGGTTGCCAATCTCCAGCACTTCTTTATTTACCAGCATTTACATTTTGTAGGGTTGCCAGGTCTCACTTTGCCACCAGTGAGAGGTTTTGGGGGTAAAGCCTGAGAAGGGCGGGGTTTGGGAGGGGAGGGACTTTAATGCCATAGAGTCCAGTTGCCAAAAGCCATTTTCTTCAGGGGAACTGTTCTCTATTGGCTGGAGATCAGTTGCAATAGCGGGAGATCTCCAGCCGCCACCTGGAGGTTGGCAACCCTATTGTGGAAACAGACATTACAGAGTGAAAAGCTACTTTGCCTCCTTGAATTGGAGATTTAGGGGACAATCTTAAATGTCCTTCCTTAGACATAAGTCCAAGTTTCCCATGTCATACTGCTGTTTACCATGTTTAGGATTACATATATTGAATTGGACTAATTGACTCCCTTTTGTTAAATAATGAGTCTTCCTCCAGAGGAAATAATCCACTGAAGAGTCCTTCCATTAGAGAAAGAGGATGTCACTGGATCCACCTTTAGATTTTAAACATCAGATCAAACTTTAAGTGATTCTAGTTTGGTTCAAAGTTGTTTCCAACTATAACACTCCAGCATGCGTTGGGCAGGCACGCCATATGTCTTTGTATCATGATCCAGACCATCATAGTATCCATAGCGTTCAGGAACTAGAAATACCAACATGATGATACCATTTGCTCTTAAATTAAATACTGAGGAAAAATAGATATGTAACTGCTTTGATTGATACCTCTGCTCTAAAGAACCTGAAGTATTTTGAACAGATTTAATTATCTCTCATTTTTGCGTATGTAAAAGAGGGATGTATTTTCAGAGCCAAACATCTATTTGTTGTGATGATTACCTCCAACTTGTCATATTTCAGGCAACACTTCAATATCCAAAAGGTCATCTAGCAAGCAAGGATTTCCAAATAGACTGGTTGTACTTTGAAATGCAATCTACTTAAGTCCTCAAATTGTCTAAACATCAAATAGGATTTCATTCAACAGGTGTGTGGTGGTTCATTTATATTTATATCTCAATTTATATGGTAATGTCACACACCATACTTAGCAGCTTATGAGAGCCAGGTCTCCTCTGAATTACAGTGGTCTTTTTCAGCATATGTAACATTTATTGCAAATGAAATGTCAAGTCAGACGGGCCACAGTACGGATCCCAGCCTTCAGGTCATTGTCCCCCGTAACCGACTCTTGCTCTTAGAGATGAGTATATCTATCACTTGGAGATTAAAACTCCCTTGTAATTTTCTTAAAGGCTGAGTCTAACTTTTCCATTATTCCTAGACCTTATTTTGGACAGATAATAATGGAGGCCAGCTGAATAGATCAAAATAATCTTTGGCATGACTTAGATAAGGAATTGGAATTACATAAAGAATGAGCCTGGCTCTCTATAATTTAATGTTCTGTGACATTGCATAGGTAAAACCAGTGGAATGGAAAATCATCCATTTCCTCTTCTGCATTCAAATCTATATATTTGCTGGTGTTCAGTCTGTTTAGTCTTGGCTACTAGTTCTGGATTATTCAATTAAGCCAGTGGTTCCCAAAGTGGGTAGTACCACCCCCTGGGGGGCAGTGGGGTAGTACCACCCCCTAGGGGGGCACTAAGAGGCAAGGGGGCAGCAGGAGGGTGCTAGAGGTGGGCCCCTTCAACTGTGTTGTTGGATAGGGTAGGGGGCGCTGGGGTTGAGTTTGTGGAACCAAGGGGGCGGTGGCCCAAACAGTTTGGGAACCACTGAGTTAAGCCAAACTTTTTTAGGGTATGAAAGAGGTCAGATTGTGACAGGAAGTTCAGTCGCATCTTCTGCTGTTATCCACAATGTTGAATTGTCAGTAGAAACTGCTCAAAATCTTTTATATGGCTACAGTATGCAATAACAGATATTCTCTTTGCTGCCATTTTTAATGTCTGATTGATGGCTGCTCATTCTTTCCTTGTGGGACTGACTTGTTTGTCCTGGGTAAACATCAGAAAAGACATTGCTGGCAGGTGCACGTATGCCATCAGAATGTACAGAGATCAAACAACTGTTGCTAGAATGGCGGTGTCATTAGATCCATTAATAAAGCTGCTGGAATATTTTGACAAGGTACCGACAGCATCAAGATATGCTGAGGGCCTCACTCTGAATTCGCTATCCGATCAGCACACTATGGTTGATGATTAACTTTCCATTTGGAAGATGAGTTTATCCTGCATGACACAGTCACTACTTTGTAGGACTGGAGTAGGCCTGAAGGCTCTAAATTTGTTGATCCTATGAGAATAAGGTTGCCAGGTCCTTTTTGGGGCAGAGCCTGAGGAGGGTGGGGTTGGGGGAGGGACTTCAATGCCATTGAGTCCAATTGCCAAAGCGACCATTTTCTCCAGGTGAACTGATCTCTATCAGCTGAAGATCAGTTGAAATAGCAGGAGATCTCCAGCTAGTACCTGGAGGCTGGCAACCCTATATGAGAATTTTTGGAATTCTGAGCATGGTAGTGTGTGCCACCACAAAATGGCTGTCATAGGAAGTAGAAACATGGGCAGGGGAGATTGCAAAATGTTTGAGAGGTGCCAAGCCAAGCATCCTCTTATAGGGGGACAGCTCTTTCTGAATGGGTGTTCCCTGCAGTTCCAAAGGTGATGCTTCTTAGGGTCTTTTGAAGCACCTTCTTCTCTAGTGAAGTAGAGGGAAGCCATTGGTCCTTTGCTTCTTCCTTTGGGGTACCAGTAAACATATCAGTGGACACCATTGCATCTATGGGTGATGCGTTTGGGATCACAGGACATGAAAACATTCACGAGGCTTTACCTAGGAAATGCAGGCAAGCTTAAGAGGTGTTTATTGTTGTACCTGTTGCTTTTAGTGTTGGCAGTCCTTTCAAGTCTTCCTTCACCAGTTTCCGTTCACCTTGCTAGGTAGAGGTTGCACATCTAAGAAAGCCTGTTGTAACTCCTTTAAACATCCATCTCTGTCTACAATGTCCAGAAAATATTACTTTTCCATTGTTGCAAACTGAACCTGTAGGTCTGTTTTTTGCCATTTCCTGCTTTCTTGCACTGTTTCCCCCCCCCCCCCCATTATGTATATGTATTTTTCAACATTTTTGTGCATCAGTAAATCAGGATTGAACTAAATGATGGTACATTTTACAGATAAATACTGCAATATTGCACACATCGGATGTAAAAATATATGGTGTGTGTGTGCATACAATAGAATCTAAAAGACTAACAGCAAAATGTGGAGAACAGAAGCTGCTGACAAAAATATACATGAAATTGGGAACATTTGCTCATTCCAAGTTGGAATGAGTTTTGGCTGTCCTCTTATTGTAGCCTATGTGGAGGGTAGAGGAGAGAATTAAAAACAAAGAACATCTCCAAGTTGAATAGCTGAAATATCACCCTTGGGCATATTCAAGAATTACCGCCTGAATATTGGCTAGAAATGAAGGTACTTTGATTTCTTTGGGGGAAAGGATAAAAGCCACCAGTTCAAGGCCTGTAAAAAATTCATTAGCCGTCAGGGACTTTTATTATACCAGGATACTCCCTGTAAAATGAATCAGTGGCATAGGGTAGGAATTCAAGTAATCACAGAAACCCCCCTGGTGGTTTCTAACAGTCCTCTCATTGTTATGTGACGATACAGTTTGTCTTTTGACCCATCTCAAGCTACAGGTAAATTTTATGCACCTCTGAGCACCCCCTTTACACTTCCCCATCCAATTTCTTCATGAAAAAAGTGAAATTGATTTCTGTTATTATTTTAATTCTATCCTTCATGATTTGCCCTGCAGATGCTTACCAGTTTTTTAAAAATATTTCTCTGGAGGAAATAATTTATTAGATTCTCAGCAGCATCAGATGTAACCTTGCTGTGGCCGCTGGCATAGGACAGGAACCGGGCAAGAGGTTGTCTTCTTGTGTTTGTGGAGCTGAGATGATGTTGGAAAAGGAGCATGAACTCATAAGCATCTCACTTCCACTAGGACAGGCCTCAGGGATCAGCAGCCAAGGGTCAAATGTGCAGTGAGGCCTACAGTAACTCTAGGTTTGCCAGTAGGGTTGCCAACCTCCAGCTTCTAGCTGGAGATGTCCTGCTATTACAACTGATCTCCAGGTGATAGAGATCAGTTCACCTGGAGAAAATGGCCACTTTGGCAGTTGAACCCTATGGCATTGAAGACCCTCCCCTCCCCAAACCAAGTCTTCCTCAGGCTCCACCCCAAAAATCTCCCACCGGTGGGGGCAGGGCCTGAGAAGGGTGGGGTTTGGAGGGGGGAGGGACTTCAATGCCATAGAGTCCAATGACCAAAGTGGCCATTTTCTCCAGGGAAAGTGATTTATATAGCCTGGAGATCAGCCACCACCTGGAGGTTGGCAACCCTGGCTGGGTGACGCTCATGAATGTAGCATAGGTTTTCCAGGTCCCTTTTCGCCACCGGCGGGAGGTTTTTGGGCCGGAGCCTGAGGAGGGTGGGGTTTAGGGAGGGGAGGTACTTCAATGCCATAGAGTTAGGGTTGCCAAGTGCCAGGTGGGCAAACTCCCGCCAATCCATCTTGCCACCCACTGACCAGCTGAGGGTCGGCGGGCAATCTGTGCAGGCAGGGCCGGATTTAGGTTTGATGAAGCCCTAAGCTATTGAAGGTAATGGGGCCCTTTATATGTCCAGCTGTCCTTTGTCATCAACAAATTGTCACTGTTTTTTGTGTTGAATATATGCTATATGGTAATTTATGGACCTAATAGGTATCTAAAGCCATTTGCACATAACAAAATATGTATTTTATCAAAGTAATTGTTGAACTGAAATACAATTAAGAAGAAGTATATTAATAGTGAAATAATTATTAAGCTCTAACTTAAAATGATTTTTTATTCATAACAAACTTAACGTACATCCAGTTTTTTTTTCCTTTAAATTTTTTTGGGGGGCCCAAGAGAGTGTGGCCCTAAGCTATAGCTTGTTTAGCTTATACGTAAATCCAGCACTGTGTGCAGGCAGGGACAGGTCACTTCCAGTTCACACCCGGAAGTGCTGCAATGCAAAGGGCCGGTTTCCAGCTGAACTGACCTCTATCGGCTGGAGATCAGCTGTAATAGCAGGAGATCTCCAGCTAGTACCTGGAGCTTGGCAACCCTAATGCAACAGGCCCAAAGTTATTGTTTCAAAGTCTTCGCACTAGTATTTTATTTACAAAGCAGCCCTGCAGAATGATAAAGAGCCCGGCAAAATTACAAATTAGCATTGGATTTTTCCCAGTGTCTGATTCAGTGGAGAGTGATCGGAAATGATTTGTTTAGTCTCTGTGGAGGAGCGTGCCAGATGTCTTGCTGTTTCTGCTGTCCCTGACAATTAGAACGTGGAATGGTATTTTCGGCTCTTGTTAAAGGAGTGGCACGTCTGCCCCCGCTCGCTCCTAGCATACGGAGGTACTCCTTTCCTAAAAATGGAACTGGTGACCGAAATAGAGAAGATTGTAAAGAATAAATGTGCTCCTGAAACATTCATGCTAGCTGTATTACCTGTGCCATGGTTAAACACCATGGGGAGACTGGAGAACAACGCCGATGTGACTCACCTCTCTCATCCAGCAGCTGGAACTGTACATGATGAACACTTTTTGAAGGTTAAAATCCCATCTGTTGACTGTTTAGGAGGCAGGCCAGGGGCTGGAATCAGTCCCCTCCCCGATCCCTTTCTCTTTCTGACTGCTTATTGGTAGGGTTTAATTTTTTAGAAAAGAGTTCCATACATCCAGACTCAGAAAACTCACATGAACACATAAAGCTACCTTATACTGAATCAGACCCTTGGTCCATCAAAGTCAGTATTGTCTACTTAGACCAGCAGCGGCTCTCCAGGGTCTCAGGCAGAGGTCTTTCACATCACCTACTTGCCTAGTCCCTTTAACTGGAGATGCCGGGGATTGAACCTGGGACCTTCTGCATGCCAAGTAGATGCTCTACAATGGGGCACAGCCCCTCCCTCCATTCCAACTCATATCTGACGAAGGGAGCTTTGACTCTCAAAAGATGATACCCCAAAAATCTTGTTGCTCTCTGAGGTGCTGCTGGACTCGAGTCTAGCTGCATGTACAGAGCCTAACTATACATTATGCTTCCCCCAGAAATGTTCCTCAGTTGAATCCAAAGGTGAGTTTTCATGCTCTGTGGTTCGCAGGTGTATGCACATGGCCCAAATGGCATAGAGAGAGAGCTGGAGATCTCCTGCTATTACAACTGATCTCCATTCAACACAGATCACTTCACCCAGAGAAAATGGCTGCTTTGGAAGGTGGACTTTATGGCATTATACCTAGGGTTGCCAGCCTCCAGGTGGTACCTGGAGATCTGCTATTACAACTGATCTCTGGGTGAGAGATCAGTTCCCCAGGACAAAATGGCTGCTTTGGCAATTGGACTCAATGGCATTGAAGTCCCTCCCCTCTCCAAACCTTGCCCTCCTCATACTCTGCCCCCAAAATCTCCAGATATTTCCCAATCCGGAGCTGGCAGCCATTATTATACCCAATTGAAGTCCCTCCCCTCCCCAAACCCCACCCTTCTCAGGCTCCACTCCCCAAATCTCCACAACCTGGAGCTGGCAACCCTAGACTCTCTCCTTCCCATTTTATCCTCACGAAAATTCTGTGAAGTAAATTAGGTAGATTAGGCAGAGCTGAGAGAGTGTGACTGGCCCACGGTTCATGGTACAGTGGGGATTTGAACTCTGGTGTCCAGAAACAAGACTGATGCCCTAACCACTACACAACACAGGTTCTCAGGCTCTGTATCTTTTTAGTTGTCCTCCTCCCAATTAAAATGTGACAGTCTTGTCGTTTTCTCCCAAGCCATCCAATCTGTACTCCCTCTTCATCGCCATGAACTTCATTGTGTTCTCATTGCCAGATGATTTCGAGAAGTTTGCATTAATTTACCACATTACTTTAGGCATTGGATAATTATCACATTGTGCTAGTTTTTCCTGTTCCATTCTGTCTAAAAACATAAAAGTGTGAAATATTGTTTACACAATTGTTGCTAATTGTTTACTGTAAATAATTGCTCTGCAGACACTCATTGCAGCCAGCTGTTGGCTTAATTTTAGAAAGTTTCTCATGAGTAGACTATGCAAATTAATGCTGAAGTACCAAAGTTGATTTTTTTAGTAGGGGAAAATTGCTGGAGTTGTTTGAGCATCAGATGATTGTCAGCTCGATTAATAAAGCATATAATTCACCAAATCTCTGATCTTGCACAGACTAGACATGCTTCCAAAATTCTCCTTATTTGAATTTCTCCCTAGATCTTGGTGTGCTGAAATACTTTGTCTTGTTTCTGAAGTGGAACAGATTCATCATCCATTGTTTTCCTTTTTCTCTGAAATTTGTACCAAGCACTGTACATGTACCATTTGCCAACGTTTTCTTGCTCTTCTGTGCATTGGTAACAAAAAGTGACATTGATTCTGTGCAAATGGTCATGGTAAGGTATTTGTGTGTGGGGGGGTATGTTTTACCAATTCATGTATACACATCACCAAAGCAGAATGCAAAAAAGAAATTCCTTTGCAGCCAATGGCATAGATTCTAGTTCCAGAACCAATTTCAGAAATTCTCATAGCTAATTCAAAATTAAGGAGAAGTGGAAAAAATGGCCACTTTGGCAATTGGACTACAGCATTGAAGTCCTGCCCCTCTCCAAACCCAACCCTCCTCAGGCTCCACCCCCAAAATCTCCAGGTATTTTCCAACCAGAACCTGGCAACCCTAGTCTCGTCGCTCATCGCAAAACAGCTTATGAAACTTCCTTCAGTTTCTTATAAGGTATGGTATGTGTCCCTGGGGGTGCTTCTTAAGAAACACAAGCCCTTGGCCATTTTTTTCTTGTGTACATATGGCTAGTGTCATAGTGCCAATGTGGTGTAGTGGTTAAGAGTGGCGGACTCTAATCTGGAAGACCGGGTTCGACTCCCCACTCCTCCACATGAAGCCTGCTGGGCGACCTTGGGCCAGTCACAGTTCTCTCAGAACTCTCTCAGCCCATGCGGAGGCAAGCAATGGCAAACCACCTCCGAACGTCTCTTGCTTTGAAAGCATCAGGGGTCCTCCATAAGTCAGCTGTGATGTGATGGGGCACACGCAAACACACACAGAGCGGGTTGGTATTTCTTTCCAGACGTTCCTCTCAGGAGCTCAGTGTGGAGCACATTAGGGCATCTTGTTTCATTTCATAACTACCTTTCAGACTAGGTTTGGATGAGAGATGTGTTGCCCAAAGCCGTTCAGTGAGAGTCACAGCTGAGCAGAGATTTGAAACCGTGTACCCATTGTGTTCCTCCAATGCTCTGTCTGCTGTACTGCCCTGTATTTCAATGTGACTACTTTGATGACCTTGGGCATACCTTCTTCAGGTTACATTTCCCCATGTACAAAAGCCGTAGCTAGCAACACGTTGTGATAGAAAAAAGAATAAAGTGTGTAAAGCCATTTTCCCATAGCATTGGGGGGATCTACTGTGCTTTACAGAGAAAGAAGAAAATCTCCACAAAATTAAAAAGTTGTGTTTTGATGAGAACCTGGTGCGCTCCAAAATCTCTAATATACAGAGCTGCCCTCTAATATATCTAATTATTTTGTTACTCTGTGTCTCGTAAGGTTTTCATGAAAGGAAGTGAATGAAAATGTAACAAGCATAGTTTATTGTGTTTTAATCGAGCTTTATTATTTCGATCTGCCTTTTTGTTCATAGCGACAATGGTATTTTTCTTTCTTTCTCGTCATTCCGAGCTCCATTTCTTGGCTCTGCCTCCATAAAAAAGAAAAGGATAATAATTTAGGCTGAATTAGGAAGAGCAGTTTATTTTGCACAAATATTCACTTTGCATATTGTGTTTTGATTGCAAGATGATGAGTTGTACAGAGTTTTCATTTTGCCTGGCAAGAGCTCGGGAGGAGACGCTATCACTAAGCAATGCAATGCAGAAAGCATATTTTAAGCACTGTATGGAGCTGGTTTGAAAGGAAGGAGCAGGTTTCCAGGCTTTCAGGCATCGCCTGGGTCTGCCTCTTGCTGTGATAGATCTGATGCCACTGGAAGGCAGGATTGCGACCGGGCTGTCCTTGGTGCCCCTGCAGCTCTGGAGCACTAGGCAGTAGGGCTGCCAGCCTCCAGGTACTAGCAGGAGATCTCACGCTATTATAACCGATCTCCAGCTGATAGAAATCAGTTCCCCTGGAGAAAATGGCTGTTTTGGCAATTGGACCCTATGGCATTGAAGTCCCTCCCCTCCCCAAACCCTCCCCTCCTCAAGCTCCACCCCAAAAATCTCCAGGTATTTCCCAACCCAGAGTTGGCAACCCCTCTAGGCAGTCACGTAGGTACATGTAATCCTCTGCAGAGTTATTCCAATCTAAGTTGGCTTTGATCTCAGTATCAGATTGCATTGTAAACAGCTGACTTCATAGAAGAAGTGGGCTTTAAGGGGAGATGGAAAGAAGAAGAAAGCAGCACCCCAATTGCATGAATATTGCCCTCATTTTCAAGAATCTAGACTCTCTTATCTTCATAAAGAGCTTGGGGCAGAATTCTACCATCTGAAGTTTGGTTCAAAAAGTATGTGGACAAAATGGAGTGAGTGTAGAGGAGAGCGACAAGGATGATCACAGGCCTGAAGGCCAAGCCCTATGAGGAAAGTCTGAGGGAGCTGGGAATGTTTAGTCTGGAGAAGAGGAGGCTGAGGGGGGACATGATTGCTCTAAGTATTCAAAGGGTTGTCACTTAGAAAAGGGCAGGGAGCTGTTCCTTTTGGCAGCAGAGGATAGGACTTGCAATAATGGGTTTAAATTGCAGGCATTAAGGTACCGGCTGGATATTAGGGGGAAAAATTACAGTAAGAGTTGTTCAACAGTGGAATCAGCTACCTAGGGAGGTGGTGAGCTCCTTCTCACTGGCAGTCTTTAAGCAGAGGCTGGACAAGCACTTGTCAGGGATGCTCTAGGCTGGTCCTGCATTAAGAAGGGGTTTCACTAGATGGCCTGTATGGCCCCTGTGATTCTATGATTTCTATGAGTTCTATAGTTGCATCTTTTTTTCTGTTTTCTAGGTAATAGCGGGACTGATGCAGCTGTACTGAATTTGTGCAATTCTGCATAATATTACACTCTTCCTTCCTTTCCCTATAGCAAGCCTCACTTTCCATGCAGTGGAAGTGGGCAATGGAGGCAGTAAGTGAGGGCATGGCATGGCATGTGAGGGCAATGGGAAACACTGCCCAAGTTGGGGAGAGTGAAGTCTCCCATGTTTTGTTTGCATTCTTAATTTGACGCAAGGAGACTAGCTTGACAGATACCATTTCCTGCATCAGATTTACATTCCCACTGCTTTAAATTGGCATGGACTCAGGATATAATTGATTAGTGGAGACTTGCCCTCACTCTCCAATTTGGCTACTGGTTTATTGCCCAAATCAATGAAATGCACGCTACATTTGCCAGTTCGCATCCAGCTTTTTTGCTGCAGAGAAAGCAACCCTGCACATCTATACAGTATTAGAAGTAATTGCACATCTCATAAACAGTTTTAGTTTATACTTTAGTGGATGTACCAATAAAGGTGAACTCAGTGTGTATCTCTCGGGTCAATAAATCTTGATGACTCCACTTGAGAAGTCAATATGTGCTGAGAGGCACTTTTTTTTTTTTGCACACCTTGCAATGGAGGAAGCTAGAAAGGGCCAAATACGAAGACAGAAAGGGCCAAGAGTAAAATACCTTTCGAGGGGGGGGGGAGAATAAATTAAAGGCACTCTGTTGCATTTTCAAATATATATTAGCACTTTAATAGGGTTGTCTGGTCTCCTGTGATGGCAGAACACCTCCCAGCGATACCTATCATAGCTTGCTGGTGCCTGAAAGGCTGGCCGGAGAAAAATGGTGACAGATTGAGGAGGGATGCCAGCTTGGTGTAGTGGTTAAGAGTGGTGGACTCTGATCTGGAAAACCCGGTTTGATTCCCCACTCCTCCACATGAGCGGTGGACGATAATCTGGTGAACCAGGTTGGTTTCCCCACTCCTACACATGAAGCCAGCTGGGTGACCTTGGGCTAGTCACACTCTCTCAGCCCCACCTACCTCACAGGGTGTCTGTTGAAGGGAGGGGGAGGGAAGCTGATTGTAAGCCGGTTTGATTCTTCCTTAAGTGGTGGAGAAAGTTGGTATATAAAAACCAACTCTTCTTCTTCATCATCATTCTGATGTGTGATGCTACTTCCAGAGAAAACCAGAAGTGACATCATGATGTTGGAAGGGGGATGCATCTTCTCTGGTGACTGGGTGCTTATGCTACCCTTGCGATTGTTTGTAAGATGGGACCTCAATGTGTAATTCAATGTCTTCCAAAAGTGACAGGCGAGCAGCTGTAAATTTTGCGCAAGCTACATTTAGCAGCCTTTTGCTGTGAATGGGCATGAGCCACAGTGACACAAGCTGACACGAGAACTAATACCTGAGTGATGTATCATAGTCAGCATGGGAGCTACAGCTTTCCAGAAAATATTCTCTTCATGCTGTTAGAAAGGTGTGTAGGATGAATCAGAACAGCCCACAGGAAGCTCCTTAGTGGAGGTGGTCCAGACCTAGGGTTGCCAGCTCCAGGCTGGGAAATACCTGGATATTTTAGGGGTGGAGCCTGAGGAGGGTGGGTTTGGTGAGGGGAGACCCAGTGTGGTGTAGTAGTTAAGAGTGTGGACTCTAATCTGGAGACCTTGGGCCAGTCAGTCACAGTTCTCTCCAAATTCTCTCAGCCCTACCTACCTCACAAGGTGATTTAGGTTGCCAACCTGCAGGTAATAGCTGGAGATCTCCTGCTGTTACAACTGATCTCCAGCTGATAGATCACCTGGAGAAAACGTCCGCTTTGACAATTGGACTCTATGGCATTGAAGTCCCTCTCCTCCTCAAACCCTGCCCTCCTCAGGCTCCGCCTCAAAAACCTACCACCAGTGGCAAAGAGGGACCTGGCAACCCTATATCTGTTGTGGGGAATGGAAGGGAAGGAGATTGTAAGCTGGTTTGATTCTCCTTAAAAGGTAGAGAAAGTCGGCATATAAAAGCTGCTTCTTCTTCTTCTTCTTCTTCTTCTTCTTCTTCTTCTTCTTCTTCTTCTTCTTCTTCTTCTTCTTCTTCTCCTGGAGGTTGGCGACCTTATCCAGACCTGATCAGCTCAGTGGCCCTTGTAGGCACGGCAAGACTTTGTAAAGACTGAGGTAGGACCTAGAGCTGTTGAATTTTTTTTTGGTAAAGTTCAGCTTCAGCAAAATTCGGCCCTTTTAAATTCAGGACGAGCTGAAGTCCAAACTCCCCCTCTTCAGATCTGCGAAATTCGGCACGAGATCCGGAGTTCGGGGGAAAATACGGCCGGGTCTTTGCGCCCAGCACTTCAAAGATCAGGCCGAATTTAAACAGATCTGCGCCTCCCAGCTGGGAGTCGCAGATCTGTTTAAAGCGCCCCCCGCCCGGCTTCAGGGAAGCCCCGTGAAGGCGCATGGGGGGGAACAGATCGCCTCCCAGCTGGGAGGCAGATCTGTTTAAAGCGCCCACCCGCGCTCCTTCAGGGAAGCCCCGTGAAGGCGCGTGGGGGGCTCTTTAAACAGATTGAGGAATGCTGAACCTGCTGAATTTATTCAGTGATCGCCCCGAATTTGCTGAATTTGGGGCGTCGTTTTCCCGCCTTTTTTCAGTTCGGTTCCATCCGAACTGAAAACGCCCGAATTGTGGAAAATTCGGCTGTTTTTCAGTTCGGACGAACCGAATTGACAGCCCTGGTAGGACCACAGTGAAAATGAAAGGAAGCCACAGTGCTGGGCAAATTGCTGAAACATCTAAGCACGATCTTATGAGCTCTGGAGGCAGCACAGTGATTCATCGTACCAGCCTGGAAGATATAATGGTAATCAATCATTTTAGCAATTTTAACTTTTTAAATTATGCATACGAATAGCCAATGGCTTTATAGTTCTCGAAGATATATAATGTTCTTTAATTTACTTATTTATTGCACACAGTAATTAGGTATATTGGAAAGGACTGAAGAAAATCACTTGCATGGGGGAATCTTCTATCGCTTTTGAGATCTCGAATGAGTTCCATTTGCAATGGATCAGGTTGCCTTGTGAGCAAAGATAATTTTCTTTGGTGATACTGGGTTATCTCACGATGGCTAAGTTATTGATGCATGACACAGATGCAAGAGACCTAGGGAGATATGCACTGGTTGTGTAATGAGACAAGAGATAAGAGACAAATGGGCTTGAAAAAAAGGAACATATTACCTGATTTAGAGAAGCTACAGGAAACATATAATCAATTGCACCTACCTCTAAGGTTCAGCAATGACTCCAGATATACACAAGTGTGTGTTTTGTACAGGCAGGCAGCTTAAGCATTCTACCCACCTTAATTATCTAAGTAGGGTTCTGCTCTCTGTCTCTTTCCTGTCTGCTTCTTCAACCCCATCTGTCTGTTCTCTTAGACCTGGTTGAGCTGTTACTCTTTCACTAAGTTGGATCTTACGACTTCTTACCTCTAAATCCTTCCTCGGAGGAAGTCTGGTTGGGAGGTAGTTGTGGGATCTAATTTAGCAGAATGGAGTCATAGGGTTCAAGCAATTGTTAGAGTCCATTCTGCCATGCCTTCCATTCACGCCCTGTTCCATTGTGAGATGCATCATTTCTTGCAAAACCCAAAGACACACACCCTGAGAGCCTCATTATTGCCATGGGAGCCACTGCATTACAACTGCTTTCTATGTCACTGGTAATGACAAAAGCCCGCTGTGTTCCTTTCTGAGGCACGGTTGCCTTTTCTGGGAACTGACCTTTAGTATTGGAAAACTGTTACTCATTGAATTCGACAGACATTCCATAGTTTTGCTATATCAATGGTTCTGCTTCGTTCTGACGATCCACGGCAAATTTCTGTGAGCCTTATGTGGAAGTGCACATTTTGATATGTGTGCTGTGTCTTCAGAGCATGTTCCATCAACAGTTCTAAAATTAGGGCTGTTGAATTAAAAAAAATTCGCTATAGTTCGGATTCGGCCGAATTCGGCCCATTTAGATTCGGGATATGCCGAGGTCCGAACTCCCCCACTTCGGATCCATTCAATTCCGCGGAAATTCAAAGTTCGGGAAAAAAATTCGGCCGAATAAAGCCATTAAAAACACAATCACACCTTTCCGCGGCTCTGGGGGGGCATTTTTGGGGTTAGAGGTCCCAAACTTTCAGCAGAGCTTCAAAGGACGTTTATTGAAAGACTCCCCAAGTTTTGTAAAGATTGGGTCAGGGGGGGCTGAGATATAGGCCCTGAAAGGGGTCCCCCACCCTTAATGTGCATCTCTCAGCAGAGCTTGCCGCCCACACACAAAGCTCCCAGCCCCGACAACAGCTGACAAGTTTGCAAAGCAACTGCAAAGCAACACAACCTTGTAAAACAACACCTTTGCAACAGGGAAAACCAGAAGACACACAACTGAAACCTCCCCCCTCAAACCAGGGAGCGAGAGACTCGAGGGGGAACACACACCCCAGGCAGAACCGACGAAAGCCCCCTTTGGCTTCCCCCCCACCCACAGAAACTGCTCCCTCCCCACACACACACAGACTCTGCTTTCCCCCCCACACACACACATACACAGGAGAAAAATTATAGATTAAAGCCCCCAAAAGGGCCTTACTGTGGCTGTCTTCTGTTCCATCAGGAGGGGCTGGGGAGGACTTGTAATCCAAGATGATTCCAATTAGGCACGGGACGTTTTGCTCTGGAGAAGATGCACACAGGATCGGCTGATCCATTCATCCCAATAGGGGAAAGGGGAAAGGGGAAAGGGGAAAGCCCATATCTCGGGACCCCCTGACCCAATGTTCACAAAACTTGGGTGGTCTCTTAAGAACACTTGTCTGAAACTCCGCTCAAAGTTTGGGGTCGGCACACCCAAAAATGCGCCCCCTGCAGCCACAGAAAGAGAAAAGGGGGAGCCGATATTTCTGCCCCCACTGAACCCATCTTTACAAAACTTGGGTGGTCTCTTAAGAAGGATTGTATGAAGCTATGATAAAAGTTTGGGGGCTGCACCCCCAAAAAAGCGCCCCCTGCAGCCACGGAAATGGAAAAGGGGGGAGAGGGAAAAGGAGTGGAGCCCATATCTCGGGACCCCCTGATCCAATGTTTACAAAACTTGGGGGGTCTCTTAAGAAGCCTTGTCTGATGCTCCACTGAAAGTTTGGGGTCGGCACACCCAAAAATGCGCCCCCTGCAGCCATGGAAAGAAAAAGGGGGGAGCCCATATCTCGGGACCCCCTGACCCAATGTTTACAAAACTTGGGTGGTCTCTTAAGAAGGCTTGTCTGAATATCCCCTGAAAGTTTGGGGTCTGTACCCCAAAAAATGCGCCCCCTGCAGCCACGGAAAGGAGCGAATGTGCACAAGCACCCCCGCACACACACACAAGGATTTCCCTCTCTCTCTCTTTCCCCGGCGGGGCGCACATCAGCTGATTCCTCCAGTACTCAATCCTGACTGATTGGCTAGAAGAAGACCCAGCTTGGCCACCGATTGGCCAGGGGAGGAGAATGCTGCTTACTGAAGGTTATGCTGCTTACTGACGGCCCCGAATTGGCCGGATTTATTCGCGAACTCCCGAACTCGCTGAATTCGGCCCCCCCGGTTGCCCTCCATTTTTGAGTTCGGTTCATCCCGAACTAAAAACCACCGAATCAAGGGAAATTCGGCTGATTTTCAGTTCGGGCCGAACTGAATCAACAGCCCTGTCTAAAATAATCATGCATATGTAAATATGCATCTAATTTGTGTTTCCTAAAATCCGGGACAGGTCAGTGGAAAACAGGAGAAAATAATACAAATGCTGTGTTGTTCTGAGATGTGGACAGTCTGGATTGGAAAGGTATATTCTGGGGGAGAATACCTATTGGGCAGGAATTTGGAAATATCTTTCCTCACCTTACCTGCACACTTAGAAACATAGAGCTGGAAGGGACCACCAGGGTCATCTAGTCCAAATTCCTGCACAATGCAAGAAATTCACTTACTCCCCCCATACCCCCAGTGACCCCTACTCCATGCCCAGAAGATGGCCAAGATGCCCTTCCTCTCATCATCTGCTTAAAATCATAGAATCAGCAGATCAGGGCCTTGTAGTTGAGGTCTAAACTGTCAGGCAGCTATTTAAATATCCCATCCCCAAGTCAATTGATCAAACAACATCTTCTGGTCTAGTGGAAGCAACTTTGGGGAAATAACAGTGAGCCTTTTCCTTCTCATCTCTTGTCACATGTGGGCACCCTTTTGCGCATGAGGGGGTGTTGTTAGCTCTCTAGAGTAGGGGTCGGCAACCTTTTATAATTAAAGATCAAAACTGCGTCAAAATTCAAAGCGAGAGAAACAGAGAGCTGGTACGAGCCTATTTGCATAATTGAAAATATGCAAGTTAACATTAGTGATAATTGACATGTTGATTAATAATTCATAAAAGTGTATGCAGTCCAAACACTGGATGTTGCGAGTCCTTTATTAGGAAGTGGCAGGGACAAAGGCCTCGCAAAAATCAATCAATATTCTATCTATATCTATAATGTAACAAATAAAAATATTACAAAATATACAGGAGCAACCAGTGTGATTACTTTAGTGCAGTGGCCTAAATCTATGCATGGTTTTCTCTTGGATTACTGTCTATGGATCACCTCTATCATTTTCCTTTCTGTACAGCATCTATAAGATGCCTTTTAATGCCATAACAATCTCCACCTGCCATTCCTTTCACATATTGGCTGTCCCAGCATCCCCCTTACCCCTCCACTTCACCTCCACTTAATGATTTCATCCTCTGTACTAAATTACAAGTGGGCTCTAAAGCCATCGGTTGCACACCCCTGCTCTAGAGCTTTCCTCAAACACTGTTGGCCAGATGTCTTGGCCCGTGAATGCACCAGCAACTTACCTCGCTATTTATACGTGTCGAGTACACAAGCATCCAAAACGAAATAAAATTTCTGTTCCCACCATGCCACCTTTCTCCGCTTTTTTTGATAAAGCTCACATGATTTCTGTTCCCACCGCGCCGCCTTTCTCCGCTGTACTCCATAATGGTAGCGGGGAAGGCAGTTTAAAAAATGGCGGCCAAAAAGGAAAAAAAAACGAAAATTGCACTGCGTGGCGGGAGTTCCACTCGGGAAAGCGAAACTTGCCACCATTGGGACTTGCCGCCATCCCACCCTCTCGACTTTTGGAGCGAGGAGCCACAGTGAGGGGGGGGGGCGGTGGGACAGAGCAGCCAGGAACTTTTCTCGTCCCGGCCAGGGCAGGGGATGCCAGCGCCGCTGCCGCCCCCGAACCTGTCCCTTCTCCGAACCACTCCTCCTCTGCGGGCATGAGCGCTGGAGCCAGCGGACGAGGCAGGAGGTGGCCAGGAGGGAAAGCGCAGGGGGGGGGGGGCTGTCAGCAGGAAGAGGATAGTAGACTGATTGCATGTTCGCACTTCAAAGCTTCGTGTGAGGAAAACATCTCATTTCAATAATTCGCCGTACAAGCGGATCCTCTAAACGCTGAGAAATTCTGCTGTGAAGACGTCTCCGAAATCCTTTGGTTGAGATGAAGTGCGAACATGCAAGGAAACCCCGCATAAATCAGAGCGGCAAACGTGCAGTGTGGACATGGCCCTGGAGTGAGACCCCAATGGAAAAGCTGCAGAAGTAAAAATGTGAAATATGAATCCAACCACCATAGACACTCATCTGAATCAGATAGCTCTCACTGTGTTTTTGTCTCATCACAGTTTCTTTGCATGTCACTGCCGGAATCAGCGTATGTCTGTTAATGGAATGATATCTGAAGAATTTTTTTTGACAGTACAACATATAATTGGTAAGATCCTGCTTGCCTCTGCATCTAACACCACCACTGGAGGTCTGGTGTGTCTTCTCCTGGTTGCGTGTAGTCAAACACTGCCTGATCCCAAGACTCGTTTATTCTTGGTGGGACCTCTAATGCCACTGAAAGCTGTAGAACCAATGTTATGTCATTCCTGGTCTTGTGAGCCAGCGGGGTGTAGGGGTTAAGAGCGGTGGTTAGGAGCGGTGACTCTAATATGGAGAACCAGGTTTGATCCCCCACTCCTCCACAAGAGCGGCGGAGGCTAATCTGGTGAACCGGGTTGGTTTCCCCACTCCTCCACATGAAGCCAGCTGAGTGACCTTGGGCCAGTCACAGCTCTCTTAGAGCTCTTTCAGCCCCACCTACCTCATATGGTGTCTGTTATGGGGAGGGGAAGGGAAGGTGATTGTAAGCCGGTTTGATTCTTCCTTAAGTGGTGGAGAAAGTCAGCATATGAAAACCAACTCTTCTTCTTCTTATTATTATTATTAGTTGATCTTAGAGGAAAGATTCACTGTTTAAGTATAGGCAGTGTTAGGCATATTTCACTGTATAGAGTACATGCATTGATTTCTTTTGGGGATGATACCCTCCCATCCTTTATGTTCAAGTTTTTATCTTTGCATTCTAAGTAAAAATGTACCCAGCTACATCCCTCCAAAATTTAAGGTCATTCTGTTGCGTGGACTCTCTGACATGTTGACATGGCACCCTGTGACCTGTAGAGTGTATCAGAGAGTTAAGAGAGTGAGCCAAGCACTTGTGATACCACAGTATCATCAATGAGAGAGCAAAGTATATAATTTGGACTTCGTAAATCAGAGGAGAAAACAGTTATTATCTAAATGGTCCCATTTTCTCAGAAAGATGGTGAATTTGGACTGCAGTTTAAAAAAAAAAAATCCTAACCACTTACTGGGAAAAGTCAGTGTTCAGATTAGTTCATTGTGACTTTCTTGGCTGTATGAGGAGGATATTTTTTATCAAATTGCATTGAAGGGTGCTTCCAATAAATATAAAACATTTTCAGTCAATAACTACAGCGGGCGGGGGGGGGGGGGGAGGGAATCATGTAAAGGATAGGTACAGCCATAGGTGGAGGGGAGAGATTCTGTTTGAGAAGAGAAGAAGCAGTTTACCCTTTTTATCCCTGCACAGTTTCATAAATTGAAAGTAAGTTGCCTTCACTGCTATGGGCAAAAGGCCTGTGAGGTTTCCCTCCCTTTAAATAACAACACAGTGTGGTAATAGTTTTGATTAGTCAAGTATGCAGAAGTGGAAGGGTTAATCCTCCTCTCCTTTTCAGCTCTGATCCAAATTTCTCCCATGGGGCTATAAATTCCCTCTAAGTGTCAGAGAGCCATGATCTCTGTCAGGTCTTGCCTGACCCTCAATTACCTTCTTCTATTTTTCTTCACTGCTCTGCTTTGCATAACCAGCTGCTTCTCCTTCTGAAACGTGTTGTAAGATTTCTTTCTTAGCTATGCATTTTGCACTGGAGTAATTGGCGTCACCTATTGGAACCTGGCTTGTTTCTTACTTGCTCTGCTTTAAAGAATACAATGCTTCACCTAGACAAAGGGCGAAAACGCATGGCCGCTGTATCCTCCTTTAATCCCTGTTTTAGCCAGGATCAAATGCGAATTAGGCGAAACGCATGCGTTCGATCGAGGCTGAATCCTGGCTGAAACAGGGATTAAAGGAGGATAAAGTGACCGTGTGTTTTCGCCCAAAGACAAGGGATATTTGGGGGGGGGAAGGGTACATGGCTAGGGTTGCCAACCTCCAGCTAGTGGCTGGAGATCTCCTGCTATTACAACTGATCTCCAGCTGATAGCGATCAGTTCCCCTGGAGAAAATGGCTGCTTTGGCAATTGGATTCTATGGCATTAAAGTCCCTCCCTTCCCCAAACCCCACCCTCCTCAGGCTCTGCCCCAAAAACCTCCTGCCGGTGGCAAAGAGGGACGTGGCAACCCTATACACGGCATAGCTTCTGAAAAACAGTGGCCTTGTTTTGTTGCCAGCACACAGGTCAGGTAACCCACTGTTTGCATTGATTTTCTTGATATTTTCTTCCACTTTTTTGACAGAAGGATCTTTTACATCACACGCCACATGCTTTCCTCTCCCTTCCAACCTAGGACTGTCAGAGAGGAGAAAGACTCAAATAAAGCCATGGAAGTAACAGCAGCAGAATCAATTCTGAATTTCTTTCCCAGAAATTCTGGGTCAGGGCTCAAACCTGCCTTGAAGTTCTGGTCTTGTAAGGTTCCCAGCTCTAGGCTGGGAAATACCTGGAGAGTTTGGGGGTAGAGTTGGCTAGCCAACTAGCAAGGCCTTCCCCACTTCCTCCCCTTCCATTTTTTGTTCCAGCAAACTTCTCTTTCATTCCATGGTAACAGACAGCTTTTTCCTTACCTCTCAGAAGAACAGAACGTCCCAGTCATAATATGAAATTTACCCTATGTTGGACCACATCAGATAACAGCCAAACTCAGAAGCTAGGCTTCTTCTTAAATCTAGGCAAGAGACTATCAAAGCCTCGAGATCATCCATCACAACCTTCCTACTCTCTCTGCTGTTTGCCTCATGTTTTAAGTCCACAGAACAACACAAAACAGAGGGCTGCCAGTTTATTAATGCCCAAAGCAGATAAATTATCTGGACCAGGAACAGTTCGCATATGCACAATGTTTAGGTTTGCCAACCCTAAAGGGGTTGCCATAAGTCACTGTGACTTGACAGCAAAAACAAACAAACAGATCTGGTGAAGGGTGTGACTTCCATGTAAATAATCACTTCAATCACAGTAAGTTCAAATGTGATCTCACAGTTTTTGTTTTGTTGTGGTTCTCATGGTCAGGAGAAGGTCGTAACGACCATAAGCCCATTCAAAGCCATTCTCTTATTTCTTCAAGTGATTCCAGGGTATTAAAAAAATAAACTCTTGAGTCTATGGCCTGATCAGCTGAGTCTCCAATTAAGCCCCAGGTTACCAATAAGATGACAGCTCACAAACCAGGAACCACCATCTTTTTAAAGAACTGGAAGTTTGAGCAGAGTCACTTTTAAATTCCTGAAAGTTCTGGGTTGACATCTTAAGGGATCTTGCTCAGTCATTTGTTTATAATAAATTTCCTAATAAGGTAATGAATATCTGTAAGTAAACCATGACCATAGCCAGATGTTGAGTAGGATGGAAGTATCCATGGTTTTCTTTTCTACGATAAGCTCTTTTTTACCCCTCAAAGCACATCAGCGGGATATTAATCATCATGCTGGAGTCAGCCACAAAGGGGAAATTGTATTCCCTTTTTGAGTTTTTCAAGGAACAACAGCAGCTGCCTCTGCATAATTGTTTTGCTCATTAACATAATGCTTCCTCTTTTCTGCACCTTCTCAAGCTCTATAAGAACACAAGAAAAGCCTTGCTGGATCAGACCAAGGTCCATCAAGTCCAGCAGTCTGTTCACACAGTGGCCAACCAGGTGCCCCCAGGAAGCCCACAAGCAAGACGACTGCAGCAGCACCATCCTGCCTGTGTTCCGCAGCACCTGATAAAATAGAGATGCTCCTCTGATCCTGGAGAGAATAAGTATGCATCATGACTAGTGTCTATTTTTACTAGTAGCCAAGGATACCCCTCTCCTCCATGAACATGTCCACACCACTCTTGTCCTAAATGTAATGAAGATTATTATTTGTAGCATTAATGTAAGACACGATAATAGGACACCCTATCAAAATATTTGGGATAAATCTTTTTTCTGTCTGTTTTTAAACCTAAGATTGACAAACTTCCTTGGCTTGGACTCTCCCTGATCAAACTTCAGGATAGTCCCAACTGGAAGTGGGAGCACCAGTTAGAGATTGTGAACAGGGGTGGGAATTTGAACCGGGGTGTGTGTGTGTGCAGAAGGCCCCAGGTTCAATCCCTGGCATCTCTAGTTAAAAAGGACCAGACAATAGGTGACATGAAAGTCCTCTGCCTGAGACCCTGGAGATCTGCTGCCAGTCTGAGTAGACAATACTGACCTTGATGGACCGATGATCTGATTCAGTATAAGGCAGCTTTGTGTGTATGAGTAATAGGGGCTGGTTTTGACGTAACTGTTGACTTCCATAGCTGTAGCCAAGAGGTGGGCATACCATGACTTAGGTGCACACATGCAACCCAGTAGAGCTTTGGAACTGGCTCTCGGTCTGCTTTTCATTGTCAGGAGCATCGGCCCCCTCTGACTGCACTGCAGCATCATTGAGTCAGCCAAAGCTCCTGAAAAACTGTTAGGCAGCTTGAGAGCTGAGGATCTTCAAGAGTATTGGAATGGAAAAGATGGCCACCTCTGGGCCTGTGACGGCTGCAGGCAGCAGCAGCCCTTGGTGGCTTTTTGTGTCAGACAAGGAAAACAACCCTGCCGTGTAGCGCTATCGTTCCTGTTGACACAGCTATTTTCCTGCTGTTTCTGAGCCATTTCATGAGCCTTAGTTAGGCCATTTGTATTGTCCAGAGCACAACCATGTTAGAATCATCTAGGCCTCTCTGTCTTTCCTAGAAGCACAGACAAAGTCTGTCTCTCCGGAAAGAGGTGTGGCTTATTGTGTCAGCAAGAGATAGCCAGCAGATTGGCGTATGGCCCCTGAAGGTCAGCCTGTTTGTTACAGAGGAGTAGGACCCTCTGGAAATCTGCCCTAGAGGAATATGCAGTGCCAAGAGTACAGATTAAGGTCTGCCCTGTTCTATCCTCCCCAAACACCTGCAACATGCAGTAAACATGTAGACCATGCAGATATGCATGTGTTCGGCATGACCAGGATGATGTAATGCATGCATGAGGGACTGTTTGAACACTCTACAAAAGGAGGGCTGTTCGAACAGCAAAGGGGACGACCCTCCACTAGTCTGGAGGAGTTGCTACCAGCTGATTCCAGAAACATGGGCATCATAGTACGGTGACCTGTAGGACAGGTATACCATCTCTCTGTGTTTGTGTGGCTCTGTGTCACCAGCTTTCCTACCTCGGGGGGGCTGGGGAGACCAGCCTTTGGGAAGGCTGTGGTCTCTTGTTTCTTGGGAGGCAAGGGAAGGCTTACTGCCAGTGCTCTGCCTGTCTTTCTATTGCTTAATAAACTGTGCTATAATTGTGAATCTGCATCTGTGTATTACTGGGCATAGAGGAATAGTGGGGATTTTTCCAATTAGTGCACGATCCTTCCCTCTCTGAGGTCTGATTCCACTCAATCAGACAGAGGATGCTATGTAATCTGATCTGTGAGTTAACAGTGTTAACTGGTGGGTCTAAATGCTGCAGGCCATCCCTGCAAGGTAGGACAGCTCCAAAGTAACACCCAAACCCATTTCTACCCTGACACCTGCTACTGTCAGCTCACTAGAATGGAAACCCGGGCAAGTCAGAAATGAAAGGTGCCAGTGTGCCTCTGGAACCCCTGAAAAGCAGCTGAAGACCTCACCTGATATGGCCCTGAAAAAGAAATGTTTGCCAGCTCTTGTTCTAGCCGATCTTCCAAAGACCACGAGGGCTGTGGCCCGCTTAGCATCAGTTCTCAAATTCTTCTCAATCTAGTTTTTTAATTGTGCCTGGATTCTGAGATACCAAGCCAAATTACAATAATCTCTTTGGAATAATGAAATTTTAATGGCTTGTGCTGGGTGTTCATGTTTTGTCTGGCGTGCTTTACAAGTATTAGTATTCACGCTGCTCGCAAATGGCCTTTAAAATTAACATTTTGTTTCGGATAAAGGAAAGGACGGGGTGGGGGGAACGCTGTCAGGTCTGTGATACTGTTCCACTCAATGTAACTGAACCAAAGACCAGCATTGTTGCTCTCCTGTTTCATTGACAGAATTTAGAGGCAAGCAGCATTTCTGCACTAGAGAATTCCTTTTCTCGTGGATTCTTCTCCTGTAGTTTTGATTAAATGGACAGATCTGAAGCTTATGTTAAGGCTCAGGGGAGGATAAAAACCACACACCAAGGATGTTTCTATCTCCGCACTGGAACTACCAACTAGTCTTGATTTAGATTTAATTGGCTGACCTGTATCTGGACCTCTGCTTTGGCCGGACATAAAAGACATTCTTAGGGATGAAATATGTTACTTTGGAGATCCATGACTGATTCTTCCGATGTGTTCCTTTACCCTAAAAATCAAACACAGGGAAGGTGAATTCAAACTGAGACTGCTGGCAGGGGGCAGGGGGGGAGTTTATTCCAATTCAAAACCAGGATGCCAGGGCTGAATCGATCCCATTAAAGAAAAAAGGACCGGCACCCCACCTTTCTCTGAATCCCTCACTGGGGTTTCTTGTTTGTGATTCTTTTCTGGTTTTCAAATTACTGCCCAAGTGTCCCACCCTTTAATAGTGGTTAAACCCTTCTACAATTGCTATATGTTCTGTTCATTCAGTCTCCTCAGGCATCTGAAAAAATGTAGTAAAGATTTAATCAATTGGCGGCAATGGTGTATTTTTCTCTTTTGTTTTATAATATTTTATTATTTTTAATAAGAATACAAAAACATACAGTAACAGTAACATGCATTAAAGACATTACAAAACATAAAAACAAGTGTGCCACATTTATATCTAAATTTGCTATCTGTTACCATTTTTTACTATATTATAACCCGTTCTAGTCTATTCTTTCTTACTATGTTTATTGGTAATTTAAGGTCTTTCAGAGTGTTGACTACATTAATATACTTAGAACTAAAATCAAACATTGGTATTTCTTACTTATATTTTTATGCATCAATAATAGTTTATGACAGTTTCTTGATATTGAATATCTATATATTTTGCCCTTTATATTGGTTATTTATATTTTTATACTTCTATTATGATATATAACACTTTCATTGGGTTAAGTATCTGTGTATCTTGCTCTTCTATCAATTGGTTATATTACTAAGTTATTTTTTCACTCTTTTGGATGTAAACTTGAGAATGTCAAATTGAATGTTCATTTCACAATAAACCTTGTTGTTCTTGTTATATGATATGTGCAACTCAAACTGTTCAGCAATGACTGCTATTGGCTAGGCAGTTATTTTGCATGAATAGGTGAGTGCACGGGTGTGGGGGAAAGCAATGTACAGACATTTTATGTCAATAAGAATGAACTTGCATGCATTTGTATTGGAGCTGAGATGCAACCACCACTCACTCAGATGTGAACTTTTAGAGACCGCACGGAGGAGATGTGTGGTCACATGAACAGGGTTGGTTTTAATCACGGTTGTCCAAATCTCTGTAAAAAGCAAAACAGGAATAATGTTTTACAAGGAACAAAAATAGGGACTGACCCTGGTAACTGGGATACTTAAAGTGCATTCCTAAGGAGAGTTACTCCATTCATTTCAATGGGCTTAGACTAGAGTAACTCTCCTTAGGAATGCTTTGTTAGAGTGTGTGCAGTAGGTAAGCACTGATAGAGGATCATGGGATGAAATTCTAAGATATGATTGACTTGGGTCCGCCAATTAGGGTTGCCAACTCCAAACTGGGAAATTCCTGGAGATGTTGAGAGTGGAGCCTGGGGAGGGCAGGGTTTGCGGAAAAGTGGGGTATATTCACTGGGGTATAATGCCATAGAGTCTACCTCCAAAGTAGCCATTTTCTCAAGGAGAAGTGATTTCTATTGTCTTGAGATCATTTGTAATACTGGGAAACTCAAGGCCTCATCTGAAGATCAGCAACCCAACCACCAATGCATTTCTGTGGTTAGAACAAATTCTGCTCACAGAGACTAACTTTCAAACTTACCCCCTCCTGCAGTACCCAAAAGGCTGCAGGCAAAAAAGTTACCCTCTGTGAGTAGAAATCCATGGAAACGCTCTGGGGGATCCAAGCCATTATCTTAATAACCAGCATAATAGTGACACAGTGCAATCCTAAGCAGACTTGCACCTGGAAGGCACACGCCGGCGTTAGTGGCTCCAGCGCTGGCGTGCAGGGCCAGGCGCCGCTCCCCGGCCGCCACCTCCTCCCGCCTGCCTCTGGCCGCTGGCACAGGCCGTGGCGGTGAGCTGGGAGGCAATCCGGCAGCCCGGGAGGCGTTCCCAGGGTGTAATGGTGCCGGCCAGGAGCGGGGCCAATGTTAGTCGGCCTCCTGAGCCCTTTTGGCTTGGGAATGCCCCTTTTTCTTTGGACAAAGATACGCCAGATATGCCTCTTTAGGAGGCAACGGTGCTAGTTTGCCTCCAACGCCCGGCGTGGCCATTCCTTTCAGGAATGGGCTGTAAGTCCATTAAAGCCGATGGGCTTAGAAGGGCATTATTGTCCTTATGATGTCCATGTTCTACTCCAGATGATCTTGACCAGTCATTTTATATTCACAAATGGGAAAGGAGATGGAAACTCCTTGGAGACTGTGGCAATTATAATCTCAAGTGTGTTTAATTTTAAGCACATCCTGTAACTTTGAGCAAAGCAAAATTATTTTGTACCTCAGTATGTTACTGTTATTACTAGCATACAGGAATTAGCAAATGATAGACCCCTTGTTTCTTTATGTCACTAGTATTATGTTTAATGCTTTGCATTTGTCTTATTATTATTGCTCCACATTTATGTTACCATCTGGCTGTACTCCTTATGTATAATACGGAATTAACGTATATCATGACAGCTTTTTGAGCAGCTAGTTACATGCGAAAGCTGAAAGCATGAAATAAGCTAATCTTAGAAGATCTTGTGATTTTTTTTTTAAAAAAGAGTTCAAAGTCCTGCTGCCAAAATGATTTTTAAAAAACACCTATGCTGGATATTCTGCTTTTAAGATAATAATTTACTAAATCTGTATTCTCATTATTTTTGCAGTGAACAAAATCCCTTCAAAACAACAACAATTAAGGAGGCTTTTGGCATGCAAAGATTTCCCTTTGAGTTTCTTACCATGCTAAGCAGATGTTGGTTTTTATTACATTATTTTAAAAATTCAGGTTTATCGATGAACAAACTTTTTTTTTTAATTTACCATTGAAGAAGTTCTAGAGTCATGTATTTAAAATACTGCTCTTGACATACTGCTGGTTGGGAAGCAATCTGAAACAGGTCTACTCGGAAGCAAGTCACATTTTACTCATTGGAGCAGGCAAGCGTTCATAGGATTACAGCGTTCGATATGCAAAATGACCTTCTCGCAGATATTTCAAAAATACCTTAGCCAGAAAATCCAAAACATAATTATAATTGTGTAAAATCCATGGAAGTGAGTGGGGGATAAAGTGAAGTATTGTGCTAGATTGTGGCTATGAAGTCTTTCCTCACAAAGCTGTTGGAATTCCCTGCAGTTTGGGGATGTGGGAAGTTGTGACTGAAATATCACATTTGGAATTGTTTGTTACAGTAATTAACAGTTTGCATTTCTTGAAGGAAGTTGTGACTGAAAGTCTTAACAGTGTCAGTTTCTGAACTCATTAGTTTATTTTCCAGATATCTTTTTATTAGCTTGTTACATTTAAATTCTTATTTTCCAACAATTGTTTCCCAAAGAGGCTTACATCAGTGAGGGGAGGCTGCAATAGGGTTGTCAACCTCCAGGTAGTAGCTGGAGATCTCCTGCTATTACAACTGATCTCCAGCTGATAGAGATCAGTTCCCCTGGAGAAAATGGCCACTTTGGCAATTGGACTCTATGGCAATTTGGACTCTATCTGTACAAAATCACAAGTGATGCAATAACATGCAGTACATGTGTAATTCCGTTTGGAGATGCATCAACTCGTCCGTGAAGCTCTAGGTCCTTGTAGATATGTAAGATCTAGGTCCTGTAAGCTGCGAAGGTGAAAGCCAAAATAGGTCTCCGGTAAAGTGTCCTATCTCGCAAGCTGCTTTTTCATTATTGGCAGTCCCCAGAAGCTAAACAACCAGAACATATATTCCAGTGCACATCCAGGTTTACAGGAAGGCTATGTGCCTGCACTGGAACATATGTTCTGGTTGTTTAGCTTCTGGGGACTGCCAATAATGAAAAAGCAGCTTGCGAAATAGGACACTTTACCGGAGACCTATTTTGGCTTTCACCTACGCAGCTTACAGGACCTAGAGTCTTACATATCTTCAAGGACCTAGAGCTTCACGGACGAGTTGATGCATCTCCAAACGGAATTACACATGTACTGCATGTTATTGCATCACTTGTGATTTTGTACAGATTAATGTGTGTGCATTTTATAATTTGAATAGACCTCACAGCATATTTTTGTCTGTAATTGTTTTCTTGCCATAAGTGCTTGAGATTTCCAGTAACCTCCAGGTAGTAGCTGGAGATCTCCTGCTATTAAAAATGATCTCCAGCCAATAGAGATCAGTTCACCAGGAGAAAATGGCCACTTCGGCCATTGGACTCTATGGCATTGAAGTCCCTCCCCAAACCCCGCCTTCCTTAGGCTTCCCCTCAAAAACCTCCCGCCAGTGGTAAAGAAGGACCTGGCAACGTGTGTGACTGCTTTTTATTCTCTTCATGGGGTCATGCATCAGAATGTGGTGGTACAATCGACTGCACCACTTCTCAGGGCATGCAGGAGAACCCAAGGTCTAAAGATTTTAGCTCCTCATTTCCCATTCATTTTGCTGCTTGTATAGACAGGGCCCCTCAGAGGTCATAGAAAAAGGCCCAGGCTACATCCTCAACCAGTGGAGGAGGATATTAATTCAAAAGTCTCAAAAGCCCAGACCAGACTACCCCCCTCCCTCCTCGAGAGGCCCAGTGTGTAGATGCAGCCTCAAAGAGAAGGTGTGGAATTGTACGCCAGTCAGTCCTAGATACCTCTCCTGTCAACTGATCCGCTTTTCTGCTCAGAATCCCAAGCAAGTTTGAGAATTCTCATCCACATAGTAGAGAGAGAGAATGTCTGAGCCAAGGCGACATTGTAACCATCCTTGACTTCCCCACTTAACTTTTCCTATGCAATTTGTGGCTTCTTTGTAAACATGGGCCCGAGACAATTTCTTGGCAGATGTGACAACTCTTAACAAAGTGTGCATCTTCATTAGTGATTGTTTTGAAAAACCCTCATCAGTGCAAGTCGGAGTCTTAGCAGCACCAAGACAAGTAATAATGATATCTTGACATGACTTCAAATTGAAAACAAAAGACTGTTGCACCTGTCAATGCTTGCCTTTTGGATGATGTCTCAGATACACCCCTTTCCCCACCCCTCATTCTTCCATCTTCACATTTCTTGAAACTATGACATGTCTTTTCTTCAACGTCTCACTCACAGATATAGGGAGATGGTATTGAAATGCCAGTACCGGAATATATTCGTTGAGGTATTTGAGGCCTTGACCTTTAAATCACCAATGTGGCAAACGAGGTTCAGTGTGAATAAGTGTCAAGTGATGCACCTTGGAGCAAAACCATCTTGGCTTGAAATATATGCTGATGGTGTCTGAATGGGCCATGACTGACCAGGAAAGAAGATTCAGGGGTTAATAGTGTGATGAAAATGTCAACTCAGTGTATGGCAGCAGTGAAAGAGGAAAACTCTTTGCTAGGGATTATTAAGATAGGGCTTGGAAATATAACAGCCAAGAACATAATGAATTCATATAGCTTTATAGTCATATTCCCATTTGAAACATTGTGTATGGTTCTGGTTGCCATTCCCCAAATAGTATATCGTAGAGCTGCAAACTCCGAAGAAAAGGGAACTAAAATGATCGAGGGGTGGGAGCGCCTTGACTATGAGGAAAGGCTAGAATATTTGAGGCTTGTCAATTTAGAGAAAAGATGACTTAGCAGGGAATAAAATGTATATGGGTGAAGTGCCATCAAGTCACAGTCGACTCATGGCAACCCAGTAGGGTTTTCAAGGCAAGAGACTAACCGTGGTGGTTTGCCATTGCCTGCCTCTGCATAGCGACCCTGGACTTCTTTGGTGATCTCCCATCCAACTACTAGCCGGGACTGACCCTGCTTAGCTTCTGAGATCAGGATCGCCTGGGCCATCCAGATCTGGGAAGGGAATAGAGGTTTGCAAAATTATACTTGGTATCTAGGAAGTGGGTAGAAAGAACTTTTTCTCCCCCTCCTGAAATACTAGAACTCAGGGCTCTTAGTGAAACTGATGACCAATAGATTTAGGACAGACAAAGGGATGTACTTCTTCACAAAATTCACAATTAATTTATGGAATTCACTGTTATGGGATGTAATGATGACCACTAGCTTAGCTAGCTTTAAAAGGGAATTGGAGAGCTTTGTGGAGGGAAGTTCCATCAGTAGTTAATAGATATGATGGCTGAATGGGATGGTACTTCTGTGTTTGGAGGCAGAATGCATTTGTGTGCCTCTTGCTGGGGGGGGGGGTAGAAGCTGCGAGTGACTTTGGACTCCATGACCTGCTTGGGGGCCTTTGGTGGCATATGATTAGCCTCTTAGGGAAACAGGGTGCTGGACTGAAATGAATCATTGGTCTTTGCCAGCAGGGCTCTTATGTTCTTGTGATTTCACCTCCCCTGAATCATTCTAGAATTTTGATCAGGTACTGAAAAAACACACATAGTAATGATGTCATCATATTTATAATTGCATCATATTGAACATTCTTTTTGCACAGTATTTTGCTGGTGCAAACATATCTGTGCATTAGTTATGCAGCACATGAAGTGAATCTGGATATAGCTATAATTTGTGCCATACGAAAACTGTGCATTTGTATAACAGAGGGGGGAAATGAGCCAAATGGCAATGCACCGTTTTCAGGATTGCACCATTTCCACCTCAATATTATTATTGTGACATTGCTGGCTGAAACCTTATTAGTGCCACTAGTGAAACTCTGGTTCACAGTTAGAGACTTACACAATTATACTATCAGATAATACTACATGGAACGGTTATTACTTTTCTGTCCTGAGTAGGGGTACCTGTTCGTGCTCTTCTTAGAACATCTGGCACAAACAATCCAATTCAGTTTAAGTACTGAATTGAGTTTAGGTATATCAGACTTACATTTGGGTTTTTGCCATTTCAAGTTGTCTCATGATAGCTCTTTCCCCCCTCCCTCAGTGTATGCCCCATCCTGTAAAATGTCTGGCTATGGGCCTGGTTGAAGTTACAAAAAACTGCAGCAAACTTCACATGTACAATGCTTTGCACAAAATTTGGAAACAAAAGATAGAACCATGGAAGATTCCTAATGCCTCAGTTCAGCATTGATCACAAGGTCATGCAGGATGACAAAATCCAGAGAGAGATCTGAATTAGAAGAATTCTGGAAACACACCTCTCTCAAACATCCTAAGTAGAAGAGGTCATGGCTTTGCATGCAGAAGGTCCCAGATTCAATCTCCAGCATCTCCCATTAAAAGAATCAGGTACTAGATGATATGAAAAACCTTTGCTTGAAACCTGGGAGAACTGCTGCCTATGTGAGTAGACAATACTGACATTAACTGACAAAAGATTTGATTAATAAAAGGCAACTTCATCTGTTTGCATTTAGGGTTGGGGTCAAGGCTCACTGGTAGAGTACTTGCTTTGCATGCAGTAGTTCCCATCGTTCAACCTCTGGCATCTCCAGTTGAAAAGATCAGGTAGGATGGGAAAGATCTCTACTTGAGACTCATGGAAACTATTGCCAGTCAGAGTAGATAGTACCAATCTTGATAGAGCAATGACTTGACTCAGTATTAGACAGCTTCATGTGTGTTCATGTGAACAGGATATTTTCTCTACTTGCACTGTCCAGTCTCTGTCTCCTGTCTTCCAAGCTGGCTCCTACATAATGAGAACAATTCTAAGTAAAGAGACCATCTTGAATTATGTGGTGATGCCGAAAGGAAATGTGCACCCTCCTTCTGGGGACAGACCATCCCATCTTTTCCAGAGCTCCCAGAATATCTTGAATTTTAATAATAATAATAATAAGAGATGGTTTTTATATGCCAACTTTCTCTGCCATTAAGGGAGAATCAAACCGGCTTACAATCACCTTCCTTTCCCCTCCCCACAACAGATATCCTGTGAGGTAGGTGGGGCTGAGAGAGAATGACTTGCCCAAGGTCACCCAGCTGGCTTCGTGTGTAGGAGTGGGGAAACAAATCCAGTTCACCAGATTAGCATCCGCCGCTCATGTGGAGGAGTGGGGAATCAAACACGGTTCTCCAGATCAGACTCCACCGCTCCAAACCACCGCTCTTAACCACTACACTACACTGGCTCTCTTCCAACCTTTTGAAGACTTTTCTTCTTGGCCAGACATAATGCCTTACCCCTCAATGAATTATCTGGCAGATTCTTAAATACCCCAATTGAACAGAGAACTGTCTGTGTGGAAAGGCAAAGACAGAAACACCCATTTTTTTTATTCAGTTGTGATTTATATTATTCTGTAAGATCTTCTTTTATTACTCCATTGACTTCACACTTTTCTGTATGTTCTCATGACTACCACTTAAACTGTCTGCTGTCTGGTAAAGGTAAGACTGCTGCACTATCCGTAGTTTATTATTTAACAGCAGCCTTGAAGATACGCCAAAAGTTATAATCAAGTAATGCCTAAATGCTCATTTGCATACAGGCACTCTTTTTGCACTGGAACTGGAATAATCCTAAATAGGTCTACTCACAACTCTATTCAGGTTTATTCAGTAGGGCTTACTCCCAAGAAAGTGTTGTTAGGATTTTACTGAATGCATACATTTTTGCTTCTTGAGGATCACAGGGGTGGGAACTTACCCATGTCACCCTTATGTCGTAGTAAATTAGAGAATAACAATGTGAATTCTCCCTGTTTTCTTCTTCTTCTTCAATTACTGGTGGGAACATCTGGGAGGGACTACACAGTCCCTCTGCAGTTGCTTCTTGGTTTTCCAGCCAAAAACTCAATGATTCAGCCATACTCAAGTTGTCACTGGTGCAGGATCAAATGCTGTGAACAACTGTTATGAATGAGTTTCTTGGGAACAAAATCCCCACTTCTAGAAAGGATTTACTATCAATTATTTTGACAATCATGGTCGGCTTAGAGATGGCAAATAGATCGCTTTCCATGGCAATCCAACCAAAATGTCTTTCCAAATATTCACTTTATTCCCAAAGAGCAATCGATAAATGCTATTTGCCATCCTAGGTAATAGTTTGTTGAATGTTGTTGCAAAAGGTGTGTGTGTGTGGGGGAGAACTCTGCACAGGGAACTTTGTATCATCATTTGGTAATCAGTGTTCTATTGTAACGTTCATGCAAGGGATGAAACGGCGAGCCTGCTTCAGAATGATATCATTAGTCGCTGGCCTAATGAAAATCAATAGCCTTGAAATGTTTTCTTGGCGTTACCCTGGAATAATTTATGTTTTGTTGTTTCTATGAAAAGAAATATTTTATGGAGAGAGAGAGAGAGAGAGAGAGAGAGAGAGAGAGAGAGAGAGAGAGAGAGAGAGAGACGAAAAGCCTGTTTAATCTTACTCATACTTCCTTGCACATGTACTGTTCTAGCTAACAGTTCAAGAATATATTAATTTGAGACCCTTTTGACGCTTTTGTTGATAAAATTAGACCTTTCTTCTCCTATAATTTTTGTCAGATTTTCTAACAGTGGCAATTAGCACAGTGAGCTTAACAGTATTAAAAGGTTGTTTAAATATCAGCTTCTGATGGATCCTTTTGCCATCTTCTCAGGAGTAAATCCCACGTGCAATCATACCATGTGATATATTGGAGCATTCTCGTGAAAAGATGGCTTCACCAACTCATTCACCTACTCAGCAGTTGGTTTGGTTATGGATTTTATTTAAATGTAAATCCCCAGTACCATAGTTGAGCTTATTTTTCATAGTTCTTAAATTTTCTATTCTGTCATAATTCTTTAATCTACTCTTGTTGAATATAAGCTTTTCTGGGCCTTATTTTTTAATCCCATATAGAGAACATATTTTCACGATTTTACAAGTCAGCCAAGCTGTGGATAGTCGTGGCCACTTTGAACACTATAAAATCCCTTAACTGTCTTTCTGTTTTCAGTACAAGTGTGTCATTGAGAAACCCCCTTCCAAAGGTGAAGTGAAAGTGAATTTCTTAATGAATTTTTAATTTTTACATACATTCTCTTGTCCAAAGGAGTCCCCTTGGATTTTACAAGCAATATCTTGGCAGGGTTTGTTATTTGTAAAAATTATCCAAGGGAACACATTACTGAGTCTCTTGAGCACAAAATACTAATATCTAATTTTAAAGCACATTTTTGTAAAATGTTAATTAGGCCATTTACAAAAATACACTATTAAATTTCCATTAAGGAATTTTTTTATGGGGGGCTCCTTAGCTCTCAATGTGCTGTACGGGCACTATTTTCTTCATGCAAAAGTGAATTTTAAGATGAACCATTGCTTTCTTTGTTTACAATTCTAGTTAAAGACCTGTGCATGTAATTTACATTTTAAAAAACTGAATTTACGTTTAGGGTTGCCAGCCTCTCAGAATTACAACTGGTCTCCAGGCTACAGAGATCAGTTCCCTTGGAGGAAATGGCACCTTTGAGGGGTAGACTGTACGGGATCACATCCTCACTGACCTCCCCTCCCTCTCTCCCCAGTGCCGTTCATCCGGCTGGTGGGGGGACTTACCAGCAGCAAACTGAGGCCTAGGCCTGTGTCACTGGTGACACCTTGACATCACTTCCAGTGCTCACCAGAAGTGACATTATCATGTCACCAGCAACATGGGGACGCTCTTGTATTTGGGCTAAAACTCTATGGTAAAAATGGCTTCTACCATATAATTTTTGCCCAAATACCAGGGGGTTCCTCACTTTGCTGGCAATGTGATGAGTGTACGCCAGAAGTGATGCTGATGTGTAGGGTTGCCAGCTCTGGGTTGGGAAATACCTGGAGATTTTGGGGGTGGAGCCTGAGGAGGATGGGGTTTGGGGAGGGGAGGGACTTCAATGTCATAGAGTCCAATTGCCAAAGTGGCCATTTTCTCCAGGTAAACTGATCTCTGTGGGCTGGAGATCAGTTGTAATAGCAGGAGATCTCCAGCTGGTACCTAGAGGTTGGCAACCCTATCGGTAAGAAAAGGTTGTATAAGGAAATAAAAGGCTGATTAATTGCTTGCTCTGGAAATGTAGCTGCAAACCAGTAGAATTTAGGAGTTTATAGGTGGTTAAAGGCAGTGTTTATTGAGAAGTCAAATGAAACAAAGTGAACAATCTGCAATACCTCTCTTGTTTGAAACAGCTGTATATGACACTATACACAAAAATAATGATTCTTTTTAAAATTACATTGGGACCTATTTGTTTTTCCCTAAGGATAGGGCATTTCCTATTCTTCAGTCGGACATTGTGACAGTATTTAATATTACTGCCTCAGGTCACTGACAGCCCATTCCTGAGAATGGGCCCGAAAGTTGTTAGGAGGCGGCGTGACCTTGCCACCGGCGTAAATGCATGTAATCACACGTTTACACGCATTCATGCTGGCGGCGAAGCCACTCTTGGCGGGGGCTGAGCACCGTGGGACCGTGACTCCCCCCTCCGCCGGTGCGGCCTCTCTGTGGCGCTGGCAATGGCGTGGAGAGGCCACGCCAGCGCAGGGGGGCGTTCTGGGGGGCTCCCTATCCCCTTTTGGCCACTTCTGCTGGCACCAGGAATGGCGGTGCTGCACCTGCTTTTTAGCAGGTGCAGCCTCGCTATTCCCTATGGTGTGAAAGACCCCGGTTAAACAAAAAAAGTCGCGAAACGGCTTTTTTTTTGTTTAACGGCGTATGGGGAGCGACTTAGGAAGAGGCACCGCTGCTCCTCTTCCCCGCCGTCCCCATACGCCTCAGCTCAGGAATGGGCTGTGAGTTTTGTCCACAATGAAGTGAGAATGATCCTCCTCAAGACTCATAACTGTGAACTTTATAGGTACATGAAGCGATAACTGCATAATCAAATTACCCATCTCCCTTTCTGTTTGTTCCTCCCCAGCTTTCTGCCCTCACGAGTTAAAACCAGTGAGCCCGAGGGATTTAAAATTCATCCAGCATCATTTGAAATGTTCTCTACATCCCTAAATGCTTATTTGAATCAATATGAGTATTTTTTCCTATCAAGTACAGCTGATCATTTTTTTTTAAAAAAAGGGCATTTTACCTCTGATCTAAAATATTTATATTTTATGACAGTTCCTTCTGATGGAAAGACAAATTCCTGTTGCTATAGCATCAGCGTTAGATACACTCAATTGGTTTTGGCACCTTTAAACCGTTGCATATGTAGTTAAAACTGCAACTTATTCAAATTAGTCCTATTAAATGCTTCAGCCAAATGCAGCGTTACAGTTTAGAAGCGAGTGAACCCATTCGTCTTTCAGTTCCCTGATGCCACTCGGGAATAAATCCAGCTCTGCTGCAGATCCATTAGCGGGATGTGTGCCCAGTGTCCTTATCTCTGGTCTGCGGCCTTTCACAAACACAAGCTAACGTTCAAGATGGCTGCATCGCCGCACAGGTCATTACTAGCCATCAGGTCCAACTGCACTCTGCAACATCACCTCGTTTTCATCACACCTTCCTTTTTCTTTTTCACATTTCAAGCAGGGAAAGGTGGGGGTCCAAGCTCTCTCTGAACATGGTCTAATCTGGACTTCTCTTTTACACAGAACAGCTACTGAGAAACCCTATTATTTTGGGTGGATGGCTCATTTATCTCTCCACTACCCTCTCAGCCCAAAGCCCTTTTTCGAAACCATAATTGATCGCTACCCCCCATTTCCTTAAGGACAGATTATTTTCAGCCCCCGCCATCCTCATTGACGTCATCTTAGTATATAGAATGGATTAATCTCTGTCTATCTAACTAAGTTTTTAACCAAAATTTAGTGAAAATGACTCACTCTTGAAGCTCTTGTCTTATCGCTACACACTGCTGAATTTCTTAGGAAGAGTTCATAGTGTATATGACAAACTAAATGGGGATTTCTTTGTCATGCTGTCTCCCGCACCCCTGATTATGGTTGTCTATCATACATTTATTTGTGACATCCTCCTTTTAATGCTTGGATGGTCCAGCGTGGTTGAGGGGATGAACGAGATCTAATGAAGTCTAAAACGATGGAGAAATGTGCAGTTTGGCAAAAAATTAAAGTCTTATGTGGGCAGGGGGATAAGGAAACAATATCTCCCTCTTTCTAAAAGGACCAACAGCTATTTATATGTGCTTGCTACAGGCTGCTGGGACTACCCTGGGAGTCTATATTATTGCTAATCTGCTACTCTTTTAGAAGGCTGACAAGGAAGAGTGCTGAGTATATTGCAGTGCACTCATAAGCAGATTTTGCCCTGACCTGCATGGCCCTGGCTGTCTTGGTGTCATTAGATCTTGGAAGTTAAACACCTTCAGCTCTGGTTTGTACTTGGTTGAGAGACCAAGGAAGTCCAGGGTAGCTACACAAAGGTGTCGCTCTGCTTAGGATTGTGCTGTTCGGGTGGTAGGAGAGGAAGCTAGCTTTCTGGCTGCTCTTATAACCTTAGCCAAATATTATTTTCAAGACATGGCCCCTAAACACCTTGAAAACCCAACGGGGTCGCCATACATCAGCTGCGACTTGACAGCACTTTCCACCACTGGTGGTTCATGGCTGAAATCTGCACCAGGAACTTTCTAACTCATACTTCACACACACACACACACATTTAAAAGACAATCAAATTCTTAAGAGTTCTTTTGCAAGATAAAGAGAATAAAACATTCTTCTGTGTTTGGTTGGAAGCTGGGTGCTTCATTGCTATTAAATGACAAGCATTAAGAAGCAAAAGGGAGGCGGGAACCCCTACAATTGTTTTTAGATGAATGGTGGAGAAAGGGGTAACAGCAAGAAGAACAGAAATATTGTGCCCTAAAGCACAGCTAAGCTTCATCAGCAAGACAGCACAAAGCCAAGTAAGTACTCTGACAATAACACCCAAATAGCTTTGTTGATAAGGCAGTCCCCTACAGCCATATGAATGTTCTCTATTATGTTTGTGCAGATGTGATTTCTGGGTTTTTTTTGTTTTGTTTTGTTTCCTGTTTTGCGTTGACCTCTCGGTTACAGCTAATGCACTGTTTAAACTGTATGTTGAAGGATATTTCAGTAGGAGGATGATAGACAGCCCCAGTCCGACTTAGAAGGATCATATTAGAAATGCTGAGTAAAAAGATAATGATTCCATTACCGAGGCTACCGAGAGACAAAGCAGTCTAAAATAATGAAGCACATGGGGTGAAAGGAGCATTCAGACAATGGCTAAGCACATGACAGGCATTCCAAAGTTGTAGTGCTGCTGGTGCTATGGGGGAGTGTCAGTCATGCAGTAAGCCCACGAATCACCGGGCTTCTAAGATTCCTTTCACACGCACACACCAAACTGCTTCTTTGTGACAGATGGGATATGGGTGTGAGTAAGTAGCTTTGTGGAGAGTAGGGTTGCCAACCTCCTGGTACTAGCTGGAGATCTCCTGCTATTACAACTAATCTCCAGCCGATAAAGATCAGTTCCCCCTGGAGAAAATGGCCACTTTGGCAATTGGACTCTATGGCACTGAAGTCCCTCCCCTCCCCAAACCCCACCCTCCTCAGGCTCCACCCCAATAAAACCTCCTGCTGTTGGCAAAGAGGGACCTGGAAACCCTAGTGGAGAGCCAGTTCTTGGTGGAGTACTGGTTGGATGGGATGAGCCAGTCACTTAACCCAACCTACTTGGTTGCAATGTTCACAGCCATTTGTGATATCCTTAAGAAGCAGCTCCCACATAGTGCAAAGTACCTCAGATCTGTTCAGAACATGACTTGTTATGTTAGGGTTCTGGCACAGGTAGGATTTATGTAGTTTCCCTTATGGCTAGCCTTTCCAACTCACTGGCTAGGGCAGGTGATCTCCAGCCACCACCTCCTGGCCCTCTTCCTGGTGGGGAGGAGGGAAAGGGGGGAAAGACACTGTGTATGTGTTGATGCCACTTCTGGAAAAAACACAGAAGTGATGTTCACCAACGTTTTAGGATTTTGCCTAGTCTCTCTCTGAGGTTTTACTTGGGATCTCTAGGGTTTTCGCTAGAAATGACATTGATACATATACAACATCTTTCCTCCCATGCTCCCCCCCCAAGTCTCCTGGAGGTTACAGGCATGCACCTAGCAACCCTACTTGTCTTACAAGGCAATTTACAATCCCAAGATTAAAACAAAGAAAAGAAAATGCAGTAAAACCCTAGTAACACCCGTCCCCAAGAAAATGCATGCAGTTTGAACCCTATTAAAAGTCCTTCAAATAAAATGGCCTTTAGCACTTAGGAGCCCCGTGGCGCAGAGTGGTAAGCTGCAATACTGCAGTCAAAAGCTCTGCTCATGACCTGAGTTCGATCCCAACGGAAGTTGGTTTCAGGTAGCCGGCTCAAGGTTGACTCAGCCATCCAACCTTCCGAGGTAGGTAAAATGAGTACCCAGCTTGCTGGGGGTAAAGGGAAGATGACTGGGGAAGGCACTGGCAAACCACCCAGCAAAACAAAAGTCTGCCTAGTAAACATCGGGATATGACATCACCCCATGGGTCAGGAATGACCCGGTGCTTGCACAGGGGACCTTTACCTTTTAAAAATCTTCTTAAGATAGTAGTTCCTCACCTTGCCCATTCCACACACTGGGAGACACTATAGAGAAGGAACAGGCCTTAGTAAACACTGGAGAATATTTAGCAGGTGGCAACCAGAAGTCTGTAATTGGTGCATGAGGACATATGAGGAGGGAGCATCCTTGGTATATGAGGATTCTATACCATGAAAGACTTAATTTACAAGTGACCATCACAGAGCCAGCTAATATGATTAGGAAGCATGATAGACAGCAACCTTTTGTGTGTGTGTGTGTGTGTGTGTGTGTGTGTGAACATATGAAGTTGCCTTATACCAAGTTAAACTACAGGTCTATTTTGCTCATTATTGTCTGTTTTCCACAAAAGTAAGCAGATATTATTCCCTGTTCCCCCCAAAAAAACAGACACAGAGTCACCTTGTAGTCAGCTTCTTCCTGCCCTGATCAGCAGTTGTTTGGGTGTCATTTTTCTTTATGCCCATTTTTTTTATGCCACTAAGCATACAAATAGGATGCTGTCTGAGAATTCCTACACTTCTCTTTAATAGATATGTACATAACTGCCACCAAGTTGCAACTGACTTATGGCGACCCCAGCAAGGGGCTTTCAAGGCAAGTATGAAGCAAGTATGAAGCAGAGACAATTGCCATTGTCTTCCTCTGCACAGTCTCCCTTGGTGGTCTCCCATCCAAGTACGTCATAGTCTCAGAATACGCCTGTACAGTGGTGGAGATCTGGTTGGAGCAACCACCAAACCTCATCCACTCGTGCAAATGCAACCCAAAGTGAACTTTCAGATCCTGAATCAATTCCATCTCAGCAGTCTATAGACATTTGCTAAACTCAGGTTTTATTGTCAAAGTATATTTTTAGGATCCTTCACCTCAGCTTCAAGAGCAGATTGCGGAAAACTGCATGCAAATGTTTCTTCTTTTAGAGCTGAAAACATGCCAAGAGGCTGCTAGTAAAATATTTACAGCTAACTTTAAGATGGAAATATGTCTTCCTTATTTGAGCGATAACTTTGCTTTGAAAGATATTTGAGGACTGAACAGATTTATTTTAGTTCTCTTGACGACTGTGTTTGTGGAATTTTCTTCAACAGCTATTTTGCATTAATTTTTATTCAAGTGTGTAATTTTTTTCAGAATAATCAGTGAAAGCAAGAGGAGCAACTATCTGCTCTTTCACATTTTTATCTGCTGTGGCACATGTATATTTCAGGGGTATTAAGCAAGAGTTATAGGGTTATTAAGAGTTATAATGGGCCACTTTTTCTGCTAACAAATTGGGTAGCAATAAAGAGCATACTATGAGTGGAACTACAGATTGCTCTGGAAAACATGTGTTTGCCAATTAACTACAGCGTAAGATGCATTATAAGTAGAGTTGCCAACCTCCAGGTGGTGGCTGGAAATCTCCTGCTATTACAATTGATCTCCAGGTGATAGAAATCAGTTCCCCTGGAGAAAATGGCCGCTTTGGCAATTGGACTCTGTAGCATTGCAGTAGCTCCCCTCTCCAAACCCTGCCCTCCTCAGACTCCACCCCACAAATCTCTAGGTATTTCCCAACCTGGGCCTGGCAACCCTAATTATAGAGGAAGGGTTAACCCTTATTCCATCTGCTAGGATTGCCAGCTCCAGGTTGGGAAATGCCAGGAGACTTTGGTGTTGAGTCTGGGAAAGGTGGGGTTTAGAGAGGGGAGGGACTTCAGCAGGGTATAAAGCCATAGAGTTGATCTTCCAAAGCAGCCATTTTTCCAGGGGAATTGATGTTTTTTGCCTGGAGATCAGTTCTAATCCAGGAGATCTCCAGCCACCACCTGAACGTTGCCAGTCCTATCCATTTGCTGATTATTCCTCACAGCTCCTCCCCCAGGTCCTGTTTCCTCCTTGGCTGGCCTTATTTCTGGTCTCCAAAACAGCAAGGGAAAACCCCTTTTAAAAGGCCAGAGATGGGGAGGGGTTGAAGTAGAAAGTCAAAGGATGATGAATAATTAAATACCCTGCCCGCTAACTCTTTCCCTGAAATGGTGATCAAAAATAACCAACGTGACTACTTAGGTATTGAACTTCTAATCTTTTCCTGCTCTTGACTATATTTTATAGCATTATGATATTTTTTAAGTTATTTTCAGACAACCCTCCCCAGGTTGATCTTACTTTTCATGTATTCATTCTATTTTTTACTGTATTTAAAACATTTCTATGCCATCTTTCCACCCAGTTCAGGGTTCCTGAAGTGGTGCAAATTAAAGCAAATTATTAATGCACTAAAACATTTCGGACATTAAAAAGCATTTAAAATACAAAAATATACAATGTTTAAAACTATTAAATAAAACATTATATAAACACATAAAAACACACAGACAGAGAGGAGGGCTAATAAGTGTTACTGACAGAATGCCAAACAAAAAAGTTTTCACCCGCTGGCAGAAGGCAATAGGGGAAGACAGGTGAATCTCCCTGGCCAAAGAATGGTATATTTGAGACAGGGCAATACTTATTCAACACTCCTGGGTCCAGAGTAGGGTATTTTTTTAAATGAATAGACATACCACTGCCTTCATCAAGGCAGGAATATCCACCCCATCTCTCAGGGAGGGATTTATCTCAGGGTATTTCTAATTAAGCAGCTTACTGTGTCCAAATATATGAGTTGGATCCTACAGATTCATTCTGCTAGCTGTAGCACTTCCGTCTGACATAAGAGTGCTTTCCTCTGACATAAGAGGCTAGGACAGGGGTGTCAAACATAAGGCCCATGGGCCGGATCCGGCCCCTTGAAAGCTTTTATTCAGCCAGCGAGCCAGCCCCCCCCCCCGCCGATTGGCGAGGCATGGCCCAGCCCGACCAAGAGGCATTTATGTCATATCTGGCCCTCGTAACAATTGAGTTCGACACCCCTGGGCTAAGATTACGAACCTCTAAGTGGGGCCTGGAATTAAAAACTGATCTCCAGATGACAGAGATTAGTTCCACTGGAGAAAATGGCTATTTTGGAGGGTAGACTCAGTGGCATTACACTCTGCTGAGACCCCTCCCTTCCCTAAACCCCGACTTCCACAGGCTCCACCCAAATTGCCAGGAATTACCCAATGGCACAGAGAAAGGATTTTTGTGCAAGAGGAAACCACCATTGGTAGCAAAACAGATCTGTGGGATCCAATGGATTATTTTGACAAAACATCGATTCTACTCATTTTCACTGCAATAAAAGCATCCTATCTGTTGTATTTTGATTTGTTAAAATATTGTGCTCAGTGTGCAGTAGCTCCTTCCCATGAGGAAATAAGAACAAATATTCATGTTTTTATTTTATATTAAAGAAAATAAAGTTACATCGTGAGTTTTTATTTCTTCTTCCAAGGCTCACTAGTCTTACAACCAAGAATTTATTTTCATAGAACGTAATGCAACAGACCAGCATTCTCTAGGGAAGTGTCAATTTAGCAATGTTGATTTGAGGTTTTTGCATATTGTTGTATGCTGTTCTGCTTATGAGCAAAAAATACGAATAAATGAAGCTGCTTTGTATCATCAGACCATTAGTCCATCTAGCTCACTCACCTTCCAGCCTGTATTTGCTGAGGTTATTTCCTTCACTCTGTAGCTATGCGGAGGAAAGGTCCTTGAAAATGATCTCTGCACACACAAATACTCCTACACATGAATGGACTCATTCAGTATTGTTCTTGGCTAAGCAGACCAGAGCCCTCAACCTGGATAGCCCAGGCTCGCCCGATTGCATCAGATCTTGGAAGCTAAACAGGGTCAACCCTGGTTGGTACTTGGATGGGAGAATACCAAGGAGTCCACAATTGCTACTCAGGGCAGGCAATGGCAAACCACCTCTGTTTGCCGCTTGCCTTGTAAAATCCCACAGGGTCATCTGCAACTTCATGGTACTTTCTACCACCAAGCAGAGTAGTGCCAGTACAGTGTAACGGTTAGGGTTGCCAGTTTCCTGGTGGTGGCTGGAGATCTCCTGCTATTACAACTGGTCTCCAGGCGATGGAGATCAGTTCACCTAGAGAAAATGGCTACTTTGGAAGATGAACTCTATGGCATTATACCCCATTTAAGTCCCTCCCCTCCCCAAACCCCACCCTCCTCAGGCTTTACCCCCCAAACCTCCAGGTATTTCCCAACCCAGAACTGGCAACCGTAGTAATGGTTAAGGTTAAAAGTTGGTTCTGGGAGACCCATGTTCAAACCCCTGCCCTGTCATGGATGCTTTCTGGATGACCTTAGGACAGTCATTCTCTCTCAGCCTAGCCTACCTCACAGGGTTGTTGTGAGGATAAAATGAAGAAGGGAGAACCATGGATGCCCCTCTGAACTCCTTGAAGGAATGGTGATATAAAAGTGCACTAGATAGACAGGAGGTTGTCCTTCTTGGGGCTGTAATAATTAATGCTTGTTGTTGGGGTGAATCACAGGGTTGGGTTCTTTAAGTATCCTCAGGCTTTCCAAAATTTTCGTCCGTGCTATAGATGGGGACTGAAAGGGAGTAGGAGATATGTTTGAAGGGAACACTATATATGCACAGGGGTGTGTGTGTTTGTATACATAGGCACACTATATAGCTGATAGTCGATGAAATCGTAACTTTGAAAGGACTACACTAGCTGCAGTGTTTTGCTGACAGGCACAAAAAAAACAAAACAATTTAAGACAACTATTGCTTTCTTTATTGATCAGAATTCTTCCGGAACCCCCTTCCCACTTTTAAAGAATCCACTCCTTTTCTTCCCAAGAAGAGCTAAGCTTCACTAAATGGCACATTGATTCATTAGTGGGGAAACTGGCAGGAACTTGCTTTGGTGAAACAACAACACTGAAGAGAACTCTGCTAAATAATGTTGTTCCAGTGATGATTTCTTTGCAGCGTTCAGCAAGTGACATTCTATCTTCTAAGTTGCGAATATGAAATCGTGCCGTGCTTTGGCCTTGCATGAATTAAAAATTGATGGTGTTTTCAAGAAGATGATCTGAGGTTTGTCTCATGCCAACTGTCTTAATTTTTTTTTAAATGACTGGATGAATGAATCTGGAGCAAGAAACAGGCTAACCTGCTGCTTTGGTGTATAGAAACCTCATTCAGTCTGGCATGTCTTGGGCAATCAACGATACTTGCTTTAATACTGAGTGGCTGCTACAAGGGGAAGATGTACAGTTGCTTCAGCATAATTTAGTTCGGAGTGAAGCAGAGAGCAAGAGCTCAGACACACTCCTATAATATTTAGATGGCTGGATCCAGCTGCCTTGTTTTACCGGTGACACAAGAAAGAGGGGTCCTCAGGGTTGGCAACCTCCAGGTGAGGCCTGGAGATCTCCCAGAATTACAACTGATCTCCAAATTACAGAGACCTGTTCCCCTGGAGAAAATGGAAGGCTTGGCCGGGCAAACTCTATGGTGTACCGTAGATTCTAGGTGAAATGCCCCCCCCCCCCAATTCACCCCTCCACATTCATTGCCCCCAAATCTCCAGGAAATTCTCTGGCTGGAGCTGACAATCCTAGTCCTTGTGGACTACAAAAAAGGCTATGCTGAGAATCATGGGACTGTCTTATACAAAAGCATTGGGGAACTGGGTAATATAGAGTGAAAAAGCTGCCTGGATCCAAATAGACTAGAGATGCTTGAACACTTTCTAGTTCAGCCTGATCACCAGTTATAATCAGGCAGCCAACATTTCAGTGAACTGTTTGTCTGCTCATTGACTCACTCTGCTTTCCTGCAGGTTGTTTCGTCGTATTCTTTCCAAATGGTAAAGCATAGAGAAATCTTTGTGTGTGTGTGTGTATGCATTCTCACATAGCCCTGCTGAGTTCTACTTCCTCCCTATCCTTACTGTACCACTGCTCTGCTTAGTAGGCAGTGAAATCAATTACAAATCATGTGCACGAACTGATAAATAAATGCTGGGTTGGATCCAGCCAGCTTTTTGACTAGTTGTTTGGAGCTCATTCACATGACCACAAAAGTTGTTCGAAATTTGAAGGTAAAATCCATTTTTTTTGGCCTGAATCCATTTTAAAACAAATAAAAGAAATGAAATTTATCCAACAAGAAACCACTAGGAAATGGATTGTTCAGGATGTATAATTGTATCGTGTTTTGTTCTGTAAGAGGGTTTGTTTTTTGGGTTTTGTTTGTTTGTTTTTGTTTTGGCTATCTCTCAAAACACTAGAATTCAGGGTCATCCAACCAGAAAATTGGATACACAAAAGAAAGTACTTCTTCACCCATTGGAGTATTAATTTAAGTAATTACAGCTTCAACTGTGGTGATGGCCACTTGCTCCGATAAAAGACAAATGCATGGAACTTAGTGCAAATTATGGGCGTTTATCCATGGCGACTAAATAGGTTGCATACGAGATGCTGGGTACAAACTAATGAGCATTCAGACCATTCTTGTGGGCTTCCGGAGGCATCCAGCTGGCCAATACTGACCAGAGAATGATGTACCTTTAGTTCGATCCATCAGGGTCTTTCCGGTATGCGAGTCCTTACTTTTTCTCAGCCTGAGCTACCTCACAGGGTTTTTGTTGAGGATAAAATGGGGCTGAGGGAATGCAGAGAGATATTTTTATGACGACGATGAAAATGTGACTATCAGAGTAGCTGTCTTAAGATTGCCTTGTAAGCAAAGCTCATGCCCCATGAGAAAGTATACCAAATGTTCATTGCAGTACAGAGGAACGAGATTGTGCCACCCTCTGATGTCTATACCTACAATGGAATGCCTACAGCAAATTCTATGCATGCTTGCATGCTGTACATGCATTGGCTTTGAGCATCCTGTTGGGAGCATTGCAGAATGCAGGGCTGTGTACACTTCTACATGTACAGGGGTTGCTGCACACATTTGCCCATATGTGCAAACATCTGGGGGCAAGGGTCTAACCTGTCTAGAGTTTAAACCAAGAGCATAGCCAAACTCCTCTAGCCTGGAAGAACCAGGTAGGAAGTAGGAAAGGGATCGAATGGAAATTGGTAGGGATTTTGTAAGCAGCTGTAAAAGGATGGTTTGGTATTAGGGGAAGGAATTGTGTAAGTAATTGTGGAGAATAGAAAGTTGGAGCAATTGGGAGAAGCACAGTAGCTGTAAAATGGTTGTCTGTTATCGTCTCGTCCAGACCTCATGACCCCAATATCTTCTTCATAAAGAGGTTAACAGAACCAGCAAACACAGTCTGGAGTTAGGCAGGCCTGCTAAAACTCCTGTAATTATATTGTACCGAAGCTCCAGCTGACATGGGTTGCTTTTCAGGAATGGGATGATTCCTACTCAAATATATTTGAGATACATCACACTTTGTTTTCCCAAACACTGCACATATTGCAACTTCACTCTGCCTATCCTGGTCCTGCAATTTGCCTATAGTACAACAGAGGGAAGGAGCCAGCGTGGTGTAGTAGTTAAGAACAGTGGACTCTAATCTGGAGAACCAGGTTCAATTCCCCACTCCTCCTCATGAAGCCTGCTGGGTGACCTTGGGCCAGTCACAGTTCTCTCAGAACTCCCTCTGCCCACGTGGAGGCAGGCAATGGCAAAACCACCTCCGACAATGCAAACCTGGGCATCTCTCATACAATACCGTTACTGCTTTTTCACACTGGTTATTGTGCTTTATCTTTAAACAGTTGAAGCATAAGCGTGGGAAGCTTCCAGTAGTCGTTCTCTATAAGGCCGCTTCATGCTATCTCCCTGCCTGCAAGCAGTCCTGATCACCCTTTGGGTACATATTTTCTTAGGAAAAAATTCATTGTGAAATTGTGGTATATGGATCTAGCTGGCACTGTTTGCTGCTATTGCAATTACAGAAGTTGCTGCCGATTGTATTATTGTTACCATATGTCTTCTCTGCTCCAGCAATGCCCTAGCAGGTCCCAAGGTTAAGAACACTTCTGGGAGGCTGATTGGTGGATATTCAGTGATCATAAGCATCTGTGAGGCTCCCTGGAGACAGTTTTTAGCCTTGAAAGCAGACCCTGAAAGGAAAAACCTGAGGTCTTTGAGTGAGTAACCCCTTATTTGGGCAAAAGCCTCTTTTGCGGGATCAGATTGTACAGCTGGAAACCAACCTAGTTCCTCACAGTCCTAAACAGCTTTTCCATTCTATCTTCTTAGCTGCTGTGCCTGTACTTTAACTCGTTTAATTCTTTTTTCGAGCCCTGTAATTAGGGTTGCCAACCTCCAGGTTATAGCTGGTGATCTCCTGCTATTACAGCTGATCTCCAGCCGATAGACATCAGTTTACCTGGAGAAAATGGCCGCTTTGGCAAATGGACTCTATAGCATTGAAGCCCCTCCCCACACCCCACCCTGCCCCAAAAGTCTCCTTCCGGTGGCAAAGAGGGACCTCACAACCCTACTTGTAATGAAGGAAAACATCTTTTTAAGCCCCTGTTTGGCTCCTCCCCATGAACTGTCGCTTCCTTCCTATTTAGTTGCCACCCATTCTCTTGGCTTGTTCTTGTCTCTTGCTTGCTGTCTCCCCTGCATTTGGTCCTCTTCTGGAGATCTTCAGGTCGCTACCAGGTAAGGAGCTAGCTGCTTGCCATAGGTGGTCTCCAGCTCTCTCTTCCCGATACTGCATACACATGGTAGGTGTAGTCTTGCATAGTTTGGGACAGCTTGCCTCTGTTTTCAGATTCGTCAAAATGTGATAAATCTTAATGATGGTCACCTTGGTCAAGGTAGCCTTCTTATTGAAAGGTTGCTAACTAAAATATTTAGTGTTCGGTATGTTTTGTCTGCCTAGCTTGGCCATATCACCCAGTTCTATCAGTCACTTAAGGGAGTCACTTAATGTACGTTTACTAAAAGGGAATTATCAGACTTGAGGCACCAAATCGTTTGTAGAATAAGAAGCATCTAATGAACTTTCAAGTGGTATCAATTACATGCTCATGGATAATTAGGTACAGTGGCGTTTATCACTCACTTGACTAGCTGTGCTGAGTTGTTCACCATGAACAACCTTCAGCTGAAGCCAGACATGAAGGCAGATTTCTGTGTTTGTACAGCATTTATAACTACTGAGTTTGTGGACATATTACATTGGGTCAACATTTCCTTCAGGTTTTTTGTTGTTGTTTTTTGCTTGAAACCCACAATAATATTTGTCTGTTTCCATATGCCCTAAAGATAGGCTGTAGTCTCTGGGCACTTCCTGTTTTATCTAAAGTGTATTAAACATTTGCAGTAGTTGCTGTAACTTCTGAAAGAAACTTATCATTCTATCATTGCCTATCCTTTGGAAAGTGGTGCAAGGCCATTTTATTTCACAGGGCTTTTTCAAGGAGAGGCTGCCCTTTCATTCCATGCCCCAGCATGTGGTGATGGCTGCCAACTTGGAAGGCTTTAAGAGGGGAGTGGACATGTTCATGGAGGAGGGGTACTCATGGCTACTAGTCAAAATGGATACTAGTCATGATGCATACCTATTCTCTCCAGTACCAGAGGAGCATGCCGAATATATTGGGTGCTGTGGAACACAGGCAGGACGATGCTGCTGCAGTTGCCTTGTTTGTGGGGTTCCTAGAGGCACCTGGTTGGCTACTGTGTGAACAGACTGCTGGACTTGATGGCCCTTGGTCTGATCCAGCATGACCTTTCTTATGTTCTTATGAGATGTGCTAAGGATATGTGTAGGGCTATAAAAGAGCTTTTAAATTCAACCCATGTATTTATTGATGTGTTTTTTTCTTCCTGATCTACGCTTTTGTGATTTTACTGCATTGTTCTTTGCCTGATGGCAATTTGTTCACCATCATGACTCTTTAGGATGGTGGGATATAAAAGATTAAATAAATGTGGGGGAGGGGTGGATAGAGATTGGTGTCTCTGTTGGCTCGCTTTCCAGTGTCTTCTTCAAGTGTCTAAGAATCAAGGGTTTATCCAGCATCTCATCCCTCCATCTGGCTCCTTCTTCCACAGCCTGTAGAGGGTAGCCAGGTGCCATTCTCATTGGCCCTCCCCTCAGGCCTTGTTAAAGTCAACTTGGCAAGTTGGGCACGCTACCTGGCCACTTCCAGCCTCTGGAAATTGGAGAGACCCTTATGTATGCAGCCTGGTCCCACCTCCATCTCCCAAGGAGTTGCCTGGGCTGATGCCAATCAGTTGTTCAGCCCATGGCAGTAGCCTTCCAGATGGGTGGTGACCTTTCCCCCTGGGTCTTTTCTGCCTGCACTCCTGGAAATAAGCAAAAAAATGCAGTTGTAAAACTAATTCTATTAGTAGGATGTCATAATCTCCCTTCATTCTATACCATTTCAATATTTATATCCTGCTAGCATTGTACCCTCTGCTTCTGCTTGCACGCCCCCCCCCCCCAGCAAAACATACCAAATCCTTCTAATCTTCTGGTGGCAACAAATTCAGCTTCTAGATCTTTCCTCTTCTCTCTGGCATCCTTCAGGTCAATGTCTTTCTTTCACTGTATGGTCTACAACTGAAGTGGACTGGGGGCAAAGTCATGACATCCAACCTAGCATTCACCTATGACTCGCTCAGCTCATGTTTGTCACAAGTTGACAAAAACAGGGCCAGGTTTGGCGATCCTTCTTCCACCTTGAAGGTCCAGGATTCTTCATGTTATAGTGAATATCCAAACTTGGGTGATAATCCCAGATGCCAATGTATGTAGGCTGCCAATCCCAGATTAATTTTGTGAATGCTGAAAAATAGATATATGTTCGTTACTTTTCAGGCACAGACAAGTGAATGCTGGCAATGAGAGAATTCCCCAAGTTCTATTACCTTATTTCTCTGATGATCTGTACACAGGCATTCAATTCTTTTGGCCGATTGCTCCTTTCTTCTGAATTGTTGTGGCATTTTGCCTGAAAATACATACTTGAATCACAAAGAAAAATATGTGTCCAATATGATGTTTTGTAACTGACGTTAGAGTGAACGCCATAGTCCTATTCCATGTGTATATGTGTGGGAAGGGGCTTGTTTGGAATGGAGAAGATGGGAAACACAGAACCCTGGTTGGAGATTAGCCACTGCTCCTCAGACTGCATGACCTACAAGCTTTTGGGCATTTTGGTATCGCATTGAGACATAAGTAAAGAAATATGTAACCAAATACATATTGAGTTGGATTCAACCAGCTTTGCTGGTCAATCCAGTTCCCCTTGTTATAGCCCCCCATTTCCCACTGTTTTTGTCCACTTAAGTCCCATTATAGTCCTTATTGGCACCTGGGATTGTCACCCAAGTTTGGATATTCACTATAGCCCCAGTATAGTAATTTTGGTGCTCAAAGGGGACCCCCCTCACTCCCTTTTTCACCAGTGGAAGAGCTGGTTGGATCTAACCCGTGTTGTATTCATTACATAGGGAGCACAATGTGAAGAGTGGAGATAAAGCACCATCATATCTCTTTCCCTGTGCCATGCTGGTACAAAGACTGATCAAATCTGGCAGAATGATTCAGCAGCAGAGTATTTCATGAGCATTCAGCAATGAATACTGACATGTCGCATTGGGTTTTTGTACATTAACAGAATGAGATTGTCAACATTCACATGAGAATGTTGATGGTCACCAGATTTTGGCCATTCGCCATAACACAAGCGTTTAAGAACGCTGAAGAGAGAGGAAACCTGACTGTTGCATTCATTCTGTTAACCGTTATAAATGCTTGAAGCAAACAGAGCCTAACTACTTCAGTTAAGCAGCAGATGTAATGGAGTCTATTTTCTTAAGGAGGCCACATTAATATGTAATTCGTGCACTCTCCTTTTTCACCCAGCCTAATTTCTGACAAGTTTGAAAGTGCCTGTCATATGCTGTAATTCCTTTCTTTCTTCAGTAAACAACAAAAAAAATTGCATTATTTATCTGAAGTCGCTCCCTTTCTGGTGCCATCATTTTCCTGCCATTTTTATTTTGCTATGACTCTTAATGCTGACACCCTTCGCTCCAAAACCAAATGTGTTTTGTTTACAGGGCACAGCTTATGGAAGTGCTCCTGTTCCTTCTCGCAGGCAATTATGTGAGTCCCTTATAAATTCTGCTCTGTGTTGTAAAGATGACTATATGTGTTCATGATGTGCTGTAGCATGGCATGCTGGTAGAGTTTCAACGCCCCGGGGGCCAATATACAACCGCTTAGTGTTGCATATTGCCTAACGTGTCTGTGGCGAATGGTTTCTGACGCACCCTTCTTTCCTCGCTCACCTGTCCCTTCTCCAGTGCAGCTGTAAACGGAGGCTGCCTTGTCAGAGGTGTGAGAGAAGTTAGGGAACTCCACCATGACTCAAAGTCTGGAAGGAAGAAAGATGCTGGCTTGAGTGCCGCTATCATGTGTACCGCAAAAGCTGATAGATGACCCCATCCCTAGCTCTTCTCCAATTTGAAGCGAGTGAATGCCCTCGTTTCTCGTTTTATGTTACATTTTCTATGCAGTTGCCCTTTGTCAGGCAAGCAAAATCCAAAATAATTGATGAAGCTTTAAAAAAAAAATACGGAATGAGTTTCCAACCAAAGCGATGGCACTGTTACTACTTCTGAGCCATCGCTTCTGATTAACCTGTGAAGAAAACTTAAGAAAAGACAGACTTGCAATAATAACCTGCCTACATTTCTTCCCTCACTACCTACTTCATACAAAAAGAACAAAATGTGCAAGATGGTGGAATTAGGTTTTCCGTTCTAATAGCTATGATGATAGTGCAGAAAGAGAGTGAGAAAGAGGTCTCTGGCACCCTTTTGATTTCCGCGACTGAGATCTGTATAAGTTAAATATGCAGTCTCCAAAGTGCCGTCAGACTTTGAGATGAGGACTTTTCTGCATTTCCTCAAGCTTATCCCGTCTCTCTTTTGCTTTCCCCCATCCAACGGTCCATCTGCGAGGCATCCGTTTTTGTTCCACGTGCACATAACAAGCTACAGCAATGCACCGCATTAACGCTAATTGCGCAATACCATCCCAGCGATGAATGCCAAGTTGGTTCCTCATCACATGACATTACTGGCTTCTTCACCAAGTGCAGTCCAGTTGAAATAATGCTTTTATTTCACTGCTGGCAGCCCTGCACATATTGCTTGCATCACGTTCACTGAGGCTGCTACATGAATCAATGGGGTACCAAGAGCTTAATCATTTTTGTCTGCTGATATGGGTTTTGTGAAAAGAGTGAGAATGTAATAAGTATGATGATGGTCTGTATCTCGTGTTACTATCGGAAAGGTTTATAATCTGTTCAGTGGGATTACCCACTTTTAAGAAACGCTGAAAGGATTGATTTGGCTCTTATAAATGAAGGTAGAAGGTGAGGAATGGTTGGTCTTAAACTCCTTGCTTTTGAAATTCTGAAATTACTAAAGAAGTGGAGTGTGTAATGTTTGATGGGCACCTGGTGTCCTCATAGTGGAGGTGGTGGAGTTCCAAGCTACTGAGATTCTTGATGTTGCTTTCAGGCAAAGCCAAAACACCTGTCCATCACTTGATAGCAAAGTTTTCATGGTCATCAAAGTCAGTCATGATTATTGACATATACCTATGCAATATTTTTCCTGCTATCGCCCTGGTAACTCCTGCCACCATTAAAAGCTTTTTCCTATAAATAAACAACAGGTTTTCTTCTTTGGAAAAACCATCTCCTAGGTATACCACACAGAGCAAGAAGTGACTCCCTGGTCCTGTATTATACATTTCATTTGTGAGCACAATTAAATTCAACCGAGCAGAACCACAAAGAGGTAATCTGAGACAAAACAGTTTTGGGGCCCATTTCTTATACTATTCTCTGTCAATAGATAATATGAAACATTGACCTAATAAAGGTACTGGGGTAGATATAGTGGGATGGATCCAACCATCCTCCAAGTATCCTTCCTCAGATAAGTTTTTTTCTGATGGCGCTGCAAGTCACATAAATTCCTGCCTTGTATATTTACACTAAACAGTTTGGCAGCGTGAGTCACCTGTGCTTCCTCTTTGAGTACTTCCTGATGAAATATATGCCACCTTACAGTGTTCAGGTTCTGGTGATTAGGGCACTATCTCTAGTGACCCTGCATTATATTTCAACAAATATACTTTACTGTTTTGCTTCTCCTACACACTTGTGAGATTTACTTGTCTAAGGACTGGGAAATAGTTTGATTTTAGACCATACCTTCTGCATTTATTGTGTTTTTTTTAAGTGATCTCTCAATGTCAGCAATTTTATTATTTTTCCCATTACCTTTCATGTGAGGATTCTTAAGCAATGTTGTTATCAGCTATGATAAATTACCATTGTTGTGTAGTGATGTAGTGGTGGACTCTATTTTGGAGAACTGGGTTTGATTCCCTGCTCCTCCACATGAGCGGCAGACTCTAATCTGGTGAACTGGGTTGGTTTCCCCACTCCTTCATATGAAGCCAGCTGGGTGACCTTGGGCTTGTCACAGCTCTCTCAGCCTCACCTACCTCACAGGGGGTCTGTTGTGAGGAGAGGAAGGGAAGGTGATAGTAAGCCAGTTTGATTCTCCTAAAAAAGTAGAGAAAATTGGCATATAAAAACTAACTCTTCTTCTTCTCCACCCCCACCCCCTGTACTTGGCCTAAAGCTCTAACCTGGATGTCACAGGCTAGCCCAATCTCATCAGATGTCTTGAAAGCTAAGCAGGGTTGGCCCTGGTAACTATTTGGATGGGAAACCACCAATGAATTCCAGGGTCACTATGCAGAGGCAGGCACTGGCAAACCACTTCTGATCGTCTCTTCCCTTGAAAACCTCATAAGAGGTCGCCATAAGTCAGCTATGACTTGATGGTACTTTACAACACACTCACACACTTGACCTGAAAATTTCATTCTCCCAGAAGTTGTGCATGTTTTTCAGCATGTATTAGTAAGGCAACTTTACAAAATGTGACCTGCTCAGTAGCTCAGATCTTGCAAACCAATCTAACAAAGTTTGCTAGCTAGTCAAGTTCAGCAAAGTTTTCTAATTACCGGTTAAGAGGCTCCTTTGCCAGAATCTTTAAATGCAGACACTAGATTTATGAACAGATCTCCTGCTCATTCTTAAAGGTTTTTTTCTCAATGGATAGGGTTGCCAACCTCCAGGTACTAGCTGGAGATCTCCTGCTATTACAACTGATCTCCAGCCAATAGAGATCACTTCACCTAGATAAAATGGCCGCTTTGGCAATTGGACTCTATGGCATTGGACTCTATGGCATTGAAGTCCCTCCCCTCCCCAATCCCTGCCCTCTTCAGGCTCTACCCCAAAAACCCCCTATCTATGGATAATATAATAGGGGGGAATGGGCCTGTAAGATCAGGGCTGGAAACGGTGTAGAGTTGCCAGGTCCCTCTTCGCCACTGGTGGGAGGTTTTTGGGGTGGAGCCTGAGGAGAACGGGGTTTGGGGAAGGGAGGGACTTCAATGCCATAGAGTCCAATTGCCAAAGTGGCCATTTTCTCCAGGGGAACTGATCTCTATCAGCTGGAGATCAGCTGTAATAGCAGGAGATCTCCAGCTAATACCTGAAGGTTGGCAACCTTAGAATGGTGTAACTGTGCTTGGGACAACTTTGTAAATTGTCCTCTGGGATTTTCAGAAGTTGGCAGGTATGGCTTTTGAGTACATAGGTATGAGTATTTGTGAGTGTATTGCTTGCCTAAAAAAATAGCTCTTAATGAAATGAATTTCATTTGGATACGACAAATGTATCGAAGACATAAATCATGTCTTTGAAAATGATGCTCATCCTTGTTCCATAATTCATGATTATCAGAGGAAGTCGCACAGTAGGTTGGTGTTCAGTGCGTCTAATTATATGTCTTTCCATATGATGTGGGGAGGGAGACACCTTGCTGTTCTATCAGTCACTTTTTGACATAACTATCCTTTTTGGAAACATCTCTAATGGGAATTTCCAAGAATCATATTTCTTCTGTCTTTTAATGTGATTGCTGTGGATGACATAAAGCAGTCAGTGTTGAAAACTTTTTCACTTGTTTCTTCTGCATAACGTAAGGTCCTCCAGCCTTAGAGCCATTTGAATGAATTAGAGATCGGAGAGAGAGAGAGTCCCTAGCCCTCTGTTGCCAAAGAGAGAGAAAGAACTAAACTATGAGTTTCTCTTTTGAGCAGTATGACTCGTGCTGTGGACTGCCATCTCTGAAGCCAAGCTGAATGAAGTCCCCAGTTCAAAATTTGCCTCGGCCATAAATTGAGTAGGTCTCCTTAGACAAGTCACTCTTCCTCATTCTTAACTCCCCATATGCAATAGGGGATTGATAATATATGGAGAGAGAACATAGCTTAGTAGAAGACTGCATGTGGAAGAGCTTATGTTCAGGGAAGATATCCCTGATATCTTCAGCTAGAAAGATCAAGTAGCAAGGAAAGATCTCTTTCTGAGACCACAGAGAGTTGTTGCCCATCACTGAAGATAATATTGGACTAGATGGACCAGTATTCTAGTTTCATATAAGGTAGCTTTCTGTGTTCCGGGCAAGGGGAGGGGCCGTGGCTCAGTGGTGGAACATCTGCTTGGCATGCAGAAGGTCCCAGGTCCAATTCCCGGCATCTCCAGTTAAAGGGACTAGGCAGGTAGGTGATGTGAAAGACCCCTGCCTGAGACCATGGAGAGCCACTGCTGGTCTTGAGTAGATAATACTGACTTTGGTAGACCAAGGGTCTGATTCAGTATAAGGCAGCTTCATGTGTTTCTGAGTCACTACTACACAGCATTCCAGTAGGTAGCAGCATCCAGTGCTGGCCACTGACATCACTGGTGACACAATACTAACAGGGACCACTTCATACTGCGGTAGCAGTCTTAATAGCTAAAGGGGAATAGCATGTAGCATATTATGGGTCTAGTTTACTGATGGCTTTGACCTATGTGGGAGGCATGCCATCCTTCTATTATTTCTGCTTAAGGATTCTGTGACATGGATGCATTGACTGACATTGGGGTGGCCCCTTATTGGCGATCCTTGGCTATAAAATGAGACAAACTTCCACTAAACCTGTTAATGAAATGCAGCGCATAAATATGTATGCAAGTGCCATCAACTCCAACCGACTTATGGCAACCCCAGCAACGAGGTTTGAAGGCAAGTGGGCAGCAGAGGTGGTTGTCCTTTCCTTTCTCTGCAGAGCCTACCTGGGTGGTCTCCTGTCCAAGTACCAAACCTGCTTAGTTTTGTAGATCTGATGAGTTCTGGCCATACTATGCAGCCTTCCCTCCCATAGTGCATAAATATGTATATTATGTTTACCTGAAATTAGAGAACCCTGCATATAAAATGACACCCTAAAAAAAATCCAGGCCAACCCTGTGGCTAATCTCCGAAGATATTGTACCAGAATATTGTCGAAGGCTTTCACGGTCAGAGTTCATTGGTTCTTGTAGGTTATCCGGGCTGTGTAACCGTGGTCTTGGAATTTTCTTTCCTGACGTTTCGCCAGCAACTGTGGCAGGCATCTTCAGAGTAGTAACACTGAAGGACAGTGTCTCTCAGTGTCAAGTGTGTAGGAAGATATACCACACCGTCATTAGCACATTATCTTGATACTTACAGGACAATGATTAGCACATTACTTTTGCAGGACAATGACTCAGCTCAAACCCAACAACTTTCTGACTATATCTTCCTACACACTTGACACTGAGAGACACTGTCCTTCAGTGTTACTCCTCTGAAGATGCCGGCCACAGCTGCTGGCGAAACGTCAGGAAAGAAAATTCCAAGACCACGGTTACACAGCCCGGATAACCTACAAGAACCAATATTGTACCAGCTCTGACGTAGCCAGAGGCTTTATATTCTTTCCACTTGCAAAACCTCATGTTGCAAATTCCCTTTCTTCTGTGACTAAAGGGGTCTATGGCCTGAATACACTCATTGTGGTGGCTCCAGTTGTGAGAACTCTCAGCCTCAACTCGTGAAAGTCTCAAACTGAAAGGATGGATGGATGGAGAAAGAAAACTGATGGATTCCAGTAACTATCCCACTGTAGAATCCTCCCTCCACAATCCCATTTGTCTTCAAAATACATTAAAGCTGATTAATGTGTACATTTCTTTTGGGTGAATTCCCTCAAGTTTTGTTTGCAAGGTTTGATGGAAGGAAGGGGGGTGAACTAGTACCATGGAACAGGATATATAGTTAGAGGGAAGATACGATTTTCATTGCAGCATTTAATAAGACCTTTTTTTCTATTCCTAAATTCGGGGTGTATAATTTTTCTCTCTCTTTTGAACAAACTTTGGGTTCATTCCAAGCTGAGAATTAATTTTCAGGTCCCTCTGTTTATTCTGGCTCCCACGGAAATCAAAGGATAATTTGCCATTAACTTGGAGCATGCCCTCTTATCTCCCTAATACTAGACTAAATATATTGCCCCTTCCAATTCCTCTCCCATCAGCAGTTGTGTTCTTTCTAGTTTCCATGGAAACTGCTATTAGCAGAATGAAAGTTTTAAAACAGAGATTATTTTAAATACACTGGAAATGTGAGAATACACTTGAACAGGTTTAGAACCTATTAATAAAAATGACAGAATTTACCTTCATTCAGAGGTTCTGTACTCCTATTTGGTTTTGTTCATTAGAGTATTGTTGTGCTTTTTAAATCCCTCTTATTGGCCCTTGAAGGCAAGCTAATTTAAAAATAAAATTGTGTTATATTCATCAAACAGGTTTTCATTTAGCGCTTCATGCTTCTTAAAATTAAATTTCCCCAGAAAATCAATGATTCATAATAAAGGAAAAGAACATTTTGTTTAATCTGTACCATATCAGTATCTCATTCCCTTCCCCCCTTTGTTTTTTTTAAAAAAAGAACACCCTTCTTGTATCTTTTGAAAAAGTGTCTCTTTAAATGGAAACGGAAGTAGAAATAGCATTTAGAATCGGCAGCCGAGTTGTTCATTCTCTTTGCTGTTTCCATGGATACAGATATTGCTTGGGTGAAAATGGAGTAAATCTCAGGGAGCAGCCCTAAAAAATGGACCAAAGTGGAACAAGTGTTAATATGGGGTAACAACAAAACCATGCATACAGTGATTTAAGGGGCAATGCAGCATTTTCTTTCAAACATTCTGAATCATCTTCTAGGATTCTATGAAGAACTACCGTATATACTCGAGTATAATGCGAGTTTTTTAGCCATGATTTTTGGCTTAAAAAACTCACCTCGGCTTATACTCGGGTCAATACTGTAATTCACCTGCCGGGCCCTCTCCCAGCGTGCTCCCGCCGGCCAGCTGATGGGCGGGCTGTCCCGCCTTCTCCCCCCCCACCCGATCGCGCTTTCTGCGCTGCGGCGGCGGTTTCTCCCCCCCCCACACCCGATCGTGCCTTTTGCATGATCGCGCCTTCTGCGCGGCTGTGGCAGTTTCTTCACCCCCCCACCCCACCCCGCCTTCTGCTGAGTTCTCCCACCCCAAAAACCTCCCACCGGTGGTGAAGAGGGACCTGGCAACCCTATATGTTCAATAGTTTAATGTTTCTGATAAGGAGCAGGAAGAGTAAAAACCCAGTGTACAATTTTGGAGTAGGTGACATGTAAGAACAGATAAAAAGTTAAATGTAACTTCTCATTATTAAGTTAGTGGTGACGTGTAAAGAATCTTCCTTTGATTCAGAAGTGGGTTCACAGTATACGCCAATTATTCCTAACAGGGTTCAGCAACCCACCCTATTCCTGTCATCCCTAGTTAATAGGCCTATACCAGGTCTATTTATACCACAGTCCTCCAGGAATGTCATCAAGTAAGTGAAAAATGATCTCAAACTGAGCTAGATATTGGAAATGCAAACATTCTTGCACAGTCCCCCAGGTGAATTAGCCAATTTAGGTTTGCCAGCAGAACTTGGAGGGCAGGGACAATGTTCGGTGTCACACCAACTAGCACAAACTGGAAGTGACATCATCTCATTGGGATGACACTCTAGGATTCCCCCAAACTCTAGTTTGCCTAGAGTGTTGCCTTGAGGCCACTTCTAGTTTTGCTTTTTAAGTGATGTGGTGTGTTGGTGTGACACCAAAGCCCCAAATTTCCCCTGATTCAGTATAAGGCAGCTTCATGTGTTCAAGGGTTGGCCACGGTTAGTTCTGGGATAGGAAATCACCAAAGGAGACCATGGTTGCTATGCAGAGGAAACAATGGCAAACTACTTCTGCTCATCTCTTGCCTTGAAAACCCCATGGTCCTGGGTTGCCATGAATCGTATGCAACGACACTATTATTATTTAAACATTAGGAGGGAGCCAGTGTGATGTAGTTTTTAAGGTGTCAGATCAGGACCTGGGAAACCCAGGTTCAAATACCCTCTCATGCCATGGAAGCTTGCTGTGTGACTTTGCACCTTAGCTAATATTTGGATGGGAGACCTCCAAGGAATACCAGGGCTATGACACAGAGGCAGGCAATGGCAAACCACCTCAAAATGTCTCTTGCCTTGAAAACCCTACGGAGCCGCCATAAGTCACCTGAGACCTGGTGGCAAAAAAGAAAAAGAAAAAAGGGAGCAGATCGAGAAAAGAAAGCAGTGAACCAGCAGGGGAAAAGAAGAAGAAGAGTTGGCTTTTATATGCCGACTTTCTCTACCACTTAAGGGAGACTCAAACCGGGTTATGATCACCTTCCCTTCCCCTCCCCACAACAGACACCATGTGAGGTAGGTGGGGCTGAGAGAGCTCTAAGAGAGCTGTAACTTGCCTAAGGTCACCCAGCTGGCTTCTTGTGTAGGAGTGGGGAAACAAATCCAGTTCACCAGATTAGCCTCCAAACCACCGCTCTTAACCACTACACCATGCTGGCTCTCAGAAACAAACAACTAAGCTAAGTAAGATGGCGTCTGTATGAAATGTTTTACTCCCAAACCCTGAGAGCCAACATGGTGTAGTGGTTAAGAGCAGTGGTTTGGAGTGGTGGAGTCTGGTCTGGAGAACCGGGTTTGATTCCCCACTCCTCCACATGAGCGGCGGAGGCTAATCTGGTGAACTGGATTTGTTTCCCCACTCCTCCACATGAAGCCAGCTGGGTGACCTTGAGCCAGTCACACTCTCCCAGCTCTGCCTACCTCACAGGGTGTCTGTTGTGGGGAGGGGAAGGAAAGGTGATCGTAAGCCGGTTTGAGTCTCCCTTAAGTGGTAGAGAAAGTCTGCATATAAAAACCAACTCTTCTTCTTCTTCTCCAAATGTCTCTTGCCTTGAAAACCCTGTGGAGTTGCCATAAGTCAGCTGTGACCTGGCGGCAAAAAAGAAAAAGAAAAAAGGGGAGCAGATCGAGGAAAGCAGGGAAAAAGAAGCAAACAACTATGCTAAGTAAGATGGTGTCTGTGTGAAATGTTTTACTCCCAAACCCTCCTTAGCATCGAAAGTGTTTGCTTCAGAACATTTGGTGCAGTCCTAAAATATTGATTTCCATAAAGAGGTGGAAGAAACTGTTATCCATATCTATGTATTTTACAAGAGACCACTTGTGCATCAGGAAGATGGTTGAATTCATGCTTGAGATCTTTGACTCACTAATTAATGGTCAGTTTTCAAAATAAAAAGGAGCTTTATTGATTCTTGTAGGTTATCCGGGCTGTGTAACCGTGGTCTTGGAAAATTCCAAGACCACGGTTACACAGCCCGGATAACCTACAAGAACCAATGAACTCTGACCGTGAAAGCCTTCGACAATATTTTGAGCTTTATTGAGTTCTTAGGGACCTGGCATGCACAGTCGAGGGGCAGCAAATTGTGCACGCCTGCCCGAGTGGGTCTTACAGAGCACTCCTTAGTAGAGTCACATGCTTCTAAATCCATTGAAGACAATGGGCTTAGAAGGATGCAACTCTGGTTAGGATTACACTATAAGAAGCAGAAGCCAGAGCAGCGCTTTGCAAATTAAGGAATGGATCTAAAAACGCAGGCAGGAGTGACTTCAATTCCCACTAGCTCCTATTAAATTCTAAAAGTAAATAGGACGAGAGCAGCATGGCTTTCCAGAAAGAAATCTTGTGTCAATGGGAGCAAATTTCATTTACACTGTTTCCCCGGTTTGGTCCTTTCCCCACTGTGAAACATGGATGCCATTACTTCCAGGGAGAACAGGGACAGTGCTGGACACAGAAGAAGGAGGAGGAGGAGGAGGAGGGGGGAGGGGACGGGGAGGAGGAGGGGTTTTTTATATGCTGGCTTTCTCTACCACTTAAGGAAGAATCAAAGCGGCTTACAATTTCCTTCCCTTCCCCTCCTCACAACAGACACCCTGTGAGGTAGGTGAAGCTGAGAGAGCTCTAAGAGAGCTGTGACTAGCCCAAGGTCACCCAGCAGGCTTCATGTGGAGGAGTGGGGAAACCAACTCGTTCCACCAGATTAGCATCCGCCGCTCATGTGGAGGAGTGGGGAATCAAACCCAGTTCTCCAGTTCAGAGTCCACCGCTCCAAACTACTTCTCTTAACCACTATACCACGCTGGCTCTCTCTGACACCGGGATGTCATTGCAGTGGAACAGGGCTTGTACAGTGTGACAGCAATAAACAGTCTGATCTCCATGTACTGGGACTTGTTGTGGTCAGGCTGGCTGGCTAACAGCCCTTCCCCAGAGCTTCTGCGAGTGCATCCCATTCCTGAAGGGGGGTTAGATCCACGGTGGCCAGAAGCAGCACAGCTGCGCCTCCTCCTCAGAGTCTTCCCAGCTGCCGCAGAGGCAAAAAAATAGCATTTTTAAAAATGAAAAACAAAAAAGGGACAAATGCCCCATTGCATGCCACAGCTAAAGAGGGCATTCCCAGGGTGAATGGGGTTGGGAGACTGGCCAAAGGCAGCTCTGCCCCCAGGAACATACCCCCCCCCGTGCCAGTGTGGGCGGGGGCCTCTGGCTCCTGGATGCCAGTGTGTTTGCTCATGCGCTGGCATAGGTGCCACCTTATTCCTTGATAAGGTGGCACCTATGCCGGTGCAGGGTCATGCCAGCTCCAAAGGAGCTTCACACACACCCTTCAGGAATGGGCTCTAAATGGACATTTCCGTCAGAACCTGAGCCTGCCTATTATGATAAGCATTTTGCTAATGGAAGAATAAGATTAAGCAGGCATCTGTATTCTTGCAGCTGACACCTAAAACCCTGGTGACAACATGTCTTTGAGATATATCAGGTTAGGGGTTAGTTTCCATCCTAAGCCCATAGGAGGCTTATAACTGAGCAGTTAAGACCCCCAGATATTTTCATAAAGACCATGCTTATGGGATTGTACTTGCAGGTTTCTAAGGTCAGAACTATTGGGGTGTTCCTGTTAGGTAGCACTGAAATCAGAAGCTCCCAGGTTCAAAACTGGGCACATTTCTCTAGCACATTTTAATTTGGTTGCTTAATGTTATGACATTTATCTCACAGATTATATACCTTTTTTATTGTGTACCAAAACCATTTGATTTTGAAGGAAAAGTGTAGCAGCAAGCACTCCTGTGTAGGATTTCACAGACAATGACAAAGGTAATTGCTTTCTAGGGGTGCTAAGAGCTTTTTGCAAAACCAGACGAGCAAATATTCTGATTAGAAGTCAGTTCATTCCAATTTTAGGACCTTTCTAGTACATTTAATTAGTCTCCCTCTCTCTCCTTTCCCCCCTCTCTTCCCCCTCCCCGTGTAGATTATCTCAGGCACTTCAAGCTGTAGAACGTTTTATATGTATATACTAGAGAGAGAGATAAATGATTATGACCATGCACAGATATTACTACATGTTGAAAAGTGCATTACTATGCAATCAAATGTGCAACCATCTTTGACATGAGGGAATAGCAAATCTGGGCAAAGAGAGTGCCCTGTCAATAGTCCAGAGTGCAATTCCAATGCTATTTCTGCCCTTCATGCTGGTTCAGCTGCCTCGTATTGTCTACAATAAAACAGCAATAAAACAAGCAATAAAGTAGCTGTGTGTCTTTTGACACGGACAGCATTGGTGTATAAAGTGAGCCCATGCTGTCAATGGTGATATAAAAAGGCCAATTGTAAAGCTGTTTCTGCCCTTCATGCTTCTCAGCTGCTGTTTATTGTGAGGGATATCCTTTCCGCCGCATGAAATGGCATGCATACTGAACCCTCTGAGGCATAATGGCTATTTCCCCCCTGGATTTGAGACAAAGGAGTTTAGGCAAAGACAGACTTCTGTATTCTGAAATGTCCAGATATTAAATAAAGAGCTGGGCAATGGAATGTAACTTTTTTAGGTGCCTCTCTGTAGGCTCTGACCCTTGGCCTGGAGATGAAAATACCCCATTACTAGCACTACTTTTGCTTAGGGGAACAAGACTTGATTCAAAATACCTCATTCTGATGTTCTTTCTTGTGATAAATGAACCCATGAAACTTTATTTTTGAACCTTTTTTTTCTGTTTCCTCATGCGGAGTGATAAACATTTACTCATTTTCAATGTTATTTATGCATCGGTTATATAAAAGCGGTGTCAAGATGCCATTAAAGACACAGAGGCACCACCAGCTGCAAAAATGCAGGGGAATGAAACCCATAGGCTATAGCTAGGACAATATATCAAATCAAAAGGAAATGGAAATGGCCATATCGGCCCATTGAGCTCCACTTCTCTTAACTAACTGCTGGTAGTTAATCTTTATGTAGACCCAGCAGCAGTTGCTGTGATCCAACCTTAGTTGTACATTAAAAAGGTATTTTTGTATGATTAGCTACACCAGAGCAGCCTGAATAACCCAGTCTAGCCCAATCTTGTCAGAGCTTGGAAATTAAGCAGGGTCGGCCATGGGAGACAACCCATGGGAGACAGGGGTTGCCTTTACCTCAGTTTAAAAGTACTGTGTGCTATGTGGAACAGTCCTCTGGGGAGTGATTCTGTGAGGTTTGGAAAAGGGCCTGTTATTATCAGTCTCACACTGACCTGGATGGCTCAGGCTAGCCCAACTTAGTCAAATCTTGGAAACTAAGCAGGGTTGGCCCTGGTTAGTACTTGGATGGGAGAGGAGACCACCAAGGAAGTCCAGAGTTGCTATGCAGAGGCAGGCAATGGCAAACCACCTCTGCTTATCTCTTGCCTTGAAAAACCCATGAAGGGTTGCCCTAATTTGGTTGTGCCTTGATGGCAGCTGCACCAGAATGTGTGGGTAGGAATGCCTGTTTGCTGAAAACAAAATCAGTGCAGATAGATGGCACCCACATTTGGATGTGGGTTCCAAGGGATATACAGATGCACATTAGCTTTATACTTGTGGGTCCCCTAGTCATTGTTGCTGCTGGCAGGGTCCAAATCTGAGCAGCCTCTGCAGCACTGCCAGTATCACTGGGAGCCCCTAGTTGCTCTTGACCAACAGTAGCCCTCCAGTACATTGGCCCACTGAAAACTGTCCATCTAGAGTTGCCGGGCAGGGCCTGGCAACAAACAGGAAGGTTGTGGGGTGGGGGAGCAGTGTCTTGGGAGAAAAAATAAGAAGAAAAATACGCCTCACATTCTAATAAGAATTTCTTACCACAGACTTCCTGATACTTCCTAGAGCTACCTGTCAAAGGGTAGCTCTAGGAATTGCCAGAAACACTATGGTAAAACTGGAAGCTTTATGGGACCTGGATAATGGGAGCTGGAGGCTTGTCAGCCCTATTTCCATCCCTGTGCTTCAAAGTAGGATGGAGTTAGGCTTCAAATGATTTGCAAAGAAAAGTGTTTAGTGATAACTGTATGGTAAATGGCATTTGTGCAGGAGCAAAGCTTGGTGTTATACTCTTTCTGTGACAAAATGCATTTGCTTTAGCATTCTTGCCAGGATCCTATGCCTGATGCTCACCAACGTCTGTGAGCTTCTGATTAGCTTCACGGAGGCTGTTACAGACACCTCTCCAAATACTGCTTCCTGTACTCATTTGCTTTGCTGGCGTGCGGTCTGGTCATCTTTTCATGTAACACACTTCATAGACTTTGGATGTTCAGTTTTACATTAGTAAGCAGTAGGTGGGGGGAAAGGGGAAATTAGGCTAATGATATTGTTGCCTAATGGACTGGAAGGTCACAGAAGAATAATAGATTTTTTTAAATAAAAGAAGGAAAGAAAAAAGCAGCTTAATTGAATATTTATTGAGTAAAACAGAATGGACTGCTCAGAGCTGTTACACTCTATCAAGTATGGGATATATGGTTTAAGAACCTGCCTCATTAAGGAATTGTGCAGTAGGTAGGAATGATGGCTCTAAAGCCCCTGCTGACAATGGGTATTTGTTTTATATCTGGAATAGCGGGTTTTTTTAAGAACAAGAGAAAGAAGAAACTTAAATACCTTGATTTATCTTTGATACCTACTGCGCTTTCATTGGCTGTGTGCAGTGAGATTACAGTGCCATGCGACTCCATGTGGCAAGCCCTCTCTGAGATTTTACAGTCATTGTACTTCAGCCAGGAAGTCCTTAGCTTGAACACTGATGAAGCTGCCTTATACTGAATCAGACCATTGGCCTATCCTGGGCAGTCTTGTCTACTCAGGCTGCCACCTCTCCAGGGTCTTAGGTAAAGGACTTTTACATCATCTGCTACTAGGGTTGCCACCCTCCGGGTGGTGGCTGGTAGGGTTGCCAGGAACCTCTTCACTACCAGTGGGAGGTTTTTGGGGCGGAGCCTGAGGAGGACAGGGTTTGGGGAGGGATTCCAATGCCATAGAGTCCAATTGCCAAAGCGGCCATTTTCTCCAGGTGAACTGATCTCTATTGCCTGGAGATCAGTTGTAACAGCAGGAGATCTCCAGCTAGTACCTGGAGGTTGGCAACTAGTGGCTGGCGATCTCCTGGGGATCAAAACCAATCTCCAGGTGACAGAGATCAGTTCCCCTGGAGAAAATGGCTGCTTTGAAAGGTGGACTCTATACCCCATTGAAGTTCCCTCAAATCCCACTTTCCCCAGGTTCCACCCCACCCCCAAATCTCCAGAAATTTCCCAAGCCAGAGCTGGCAACCCCATCTTCAGGCCAAGCAGATGCTCTGCCACTAAGCCACGGCCCCGCCTAAGCTCATTAGCGATAGAATCACTAGAGGTTCCCGCTGTGAACCAGAAGCAGCACAATGTGGTTACTCCCACTTTTTCTTAGAAATTACCTCAGATCCATTTGTCTTAGGAAGTTTGAGGGTGCTCTCTTCACCACTCCTCAAGTCCACATTACTTACAGCTAGGACTGTCAAAAAAAAAAAATTCGGTACAGTTTGGATTCGGCCGAATTTGGCCCTTGTGGGTTCGGTACGTGCTGAAGTCCGAACTCCCCCACTTCGGATCCGTTCAATTCGGCGGGAATTCAAAGTTCGGAAACAAATTCGGCCGAATAAAGCCATTAAAAACACAACCGCGCCTTTCCGCGGCTCTGGGGGGGGCATTTTTGGGCTTAGAGGTCCCAAACCTTTGGCAGAGCTTCAAAGGACGTTTATTGAAAGACTCCCCAAGTTTTGTAAAGATTGGGTCAGGGGGGGCTGAGATATGGGCCCTGAAAGGGGTCCCCCCCACCCTTAATGTTGTGCATCTCTCAGCAGAGCTTGCTGCTCACGCACAAAGCTCCCAGCCCGACAACAGCGGAGAAATTAGCAAAACAACTGCAAACACAACCTTGTTAAACAACACCTTTGCAACACACAACTGAAACCTCCCCCCTCAAATCAGGGAGCGAGAGACTCGAGGGGGAACACACACCCCAGGCAGAACCGACGAAAGCCCCCTTTGGCTTCCCCCCCACCCACAGAAACTGCTCCCTCCCCACACACACACAGACTCTGCTTTCCCCACACACACACACACATACACAGGAGAAAAATTATAGATTAAAGCCCCCAAAGGGGTCTTACTGTGGCTGTCTTCTGTTCCATCAGGACGGGCTGTAATCCAAGATGATTCCAATTAGGCACGGAACGTTTTGCTCTGGAGAGATGCACACAGGATCGGATCGGCTGCCCCATTCATCCCAATAGGGGAAAGGGGAAAGGGGAAAGCCCATATCTCGGGACCCCCTGACCCAATGTTCACAAAACTTGGGGGGTTCCTTAAGAAGCTTAATCTAAAGTTCCAGTGAAAGTTTTGTGTCTGCACCCCCAAAAATGCGCCCCCTGCAGCCATGGAAAGAGAAAAGGGGGGGAGGCGATATTTCTGCCCCCACTGAACCCATCTTTACAAAACTTGGGTAGTATCTTAAGAATAATGCGCTGAAGCTATGCTAAACGTTTGGGGGCTATATCCCCAAAAAAGCGCCCCCTGCAGCCACATAAATGGAAAAGGGGGGAGGGAAAAGGGGGAGAGCCCATATCTCGAGACCCCCTGACCCAATGTTTACAAAACTTGGGGGGTATCTTAAGAACACTGGTCTGAAACTCCGCTCAAAGTTTGGGATTTGTACCCCCAAAAATGCACCCCCTGCAGCCATGGAAAGAAAAAGGGGGGAGCCCATATCTCGGGACCCCCTGACCCAATGTTTACAAAACTTGGGGGGTACCTTAAGAAGCTTCATCTGAAGTTCCAGTGAAAGTTTTGTGTGTGCACCCCAAAAAATGCGCCCCCTGCAGCCACAGAAAGGAGCTAATGTGCACAAGCACCCCACACACACACACGAGGATTTCGCTCTCTCTCTCTCCCTGGCCGGGCCGCACATCAGCTGATTCCTCCAGTACTCAATCCTGACTGATTGGCCAGAAGAAGACCCAGCTTGCCCACCGATTGGCCGGGGGAGGAGAATGCTGCTTACTGACGGTTATGCTGCTTACTGACGGCCGAATTGGCCGAATTTATTCGCGAACTCCCGAACTCGCTGAATTCGGCCCCCCCGGTTGCCCGCCAGTTTTGAGTTCAGATCCGTCCGAACAGAAAAGCAACGAATCAGGGGAAATTCGGTTGATTTTCAGTTCGGACCGAACCGAATTGACAGCCCTACTTACAGCCAAAGGAGAACTGTTTAACCTTTGGGGATGCAGAATTACAAATCCCCTTCAAAGTCTATTAAAGTAAATGAGCTTAGAAGGATGTAACTTGGCTTAGGACAGCACTGTTGAGTCTGATGCTCACAACTTCCCATTTAACTAGCTGGTGACTTTATTTTTCTTTTAAATGTAGGTTGCCCTGTGTACTCATAGGAATCAAGTTGTGGGATTGTGCGATTTGGTGTGCCACTTCACCCTTTCCATATTATTGGTGTTATATATACAACTAGCTATGGAAGAAGATTTATTTACTTATCCAATGCATGGATTGACTTTCCATATTACATAACAAATATGTAATAAATGATGGGATTGGAATATCCATATAGATCTCTTTGAATAATCTGAATGACATTTCTTGAATCAGCGGAACCTGTCATAGGCGTCATTTTTGTAGTCTTCTTAAGATGCTCATTTTTGTCCCAGAGTTGGAAACATTTCTCATCATAATTTGGTGTGCCAGTCCAGATTTAGTGATTCCAGATGTCCCTGTTTGCAAGACCTTCCCATTCATTGATGTCAAAATCAGTGGCGTCGAAGCCACTTTTACAAACAACTTTCTAGTAGAACTTTGGATGTTAGAATCCGAATCTCTTAGCACTGGTTATCTCACCAAAAAAGAATGACCTGTGGCATGCATTCATTTGTCATTGTGTGCACATGCTCCAAACAGCACAGTCATTTATATTCAGGAAGAGCCAGGATACTTCGTCAGTTGGCAGGATGTTTTTCCTGAACAAAAGACCCCAAGATATGTTGTGAACATTGAAGGGGGAAACCATTTCGCCACTCACTACATTTGTATCTTAGCAATATGGCATGCAATTGAGCACATGAAAAATGATATTATGGAAAGCTGTTAGAAACGCACACTGAAGAAGGTGAACTATCTAGAATAACCGTTTGTGCTATACTTTTTGTGCTACAGACCTTTTTATAAATATGGAATTTACCTGAGATGTCACTTTGCATTTGGCTGGCAACCGACATGAGAAGGTGACAACCATGCTGGTGGTTGGTGGTATAAATTACTCTGAATCTCATGAACTGTTTGCGGAGCTAATCTCAACTGACATGAGAGGGTGGCAACCATGTTGGTGGTGAAAGTTACTTTGAAGCTCATGAACTGTTTGTAGAGCTAATGTGAAGTGGACTTGATGTTTTTTGTCTTCCATAGAAGCATTTGGATCCTTTTCATTGCACTGTAGTGTTTTCTATTGTATTACTGGGATTTCACTTTTTGTATGTTATTATGTTGTGGAGATGTTAGAATAAGATTAATATTTAATGGTAATATATTGACATTTGATACATTGTGTTCACCTATACTGATTTGTTATTCATCATCTTTAAGTATAGAGGTGTTAATTTCTACACCACATTTCTTTGATGGCAGATGGAAGAGATTCATGTCTCATTGCCATAGATAAGATACAGAGACCGCAGGTGTAATAGATCAGCATCTTGTTAAGTCACTAACTTTGGTTACCTGTGATGCCCATGCAGGTGAACTCAAGTTAGTCGCCCCACCAACTCAAATGTGATTCTAAACCTGGGTTAAATTCTAGGTTAGAATTTTATGTATGTATTTATGTTGATATTTATGCCCTGCTTTTGACTTCTATGGGAACCCAAAGAGACTTACAGCATCATTCTCCTCCATTTTACCTTCACCTTAGCTCAAGTCACCCAATGAACTTCCATGGTAGAGTGGAGATTGAACCAGGATCTATTACACCACACTGATTTCTTGGTTTGAGTTGTGAGGGAAAAATAATTCTGGTTCTTCCATGTGCCTGCATTTATACACCACAGTTTCTTTGTCATGTTCAGCATCAGAAGGGAGAGGTAGGAAGGAGGCATGTATGAATTAAGCAACAAGCCATGCTTATGCACATCCCAACTTAATGTTGTTAACTTGTTGTGAAGCCTTAATGGTGGATTCTGTAGTGATAAATCATGTCTTGATAGCAATTTCTGAATAAAGTAATGCTGTAGTTTAGTTTGGGGTTTCTTTTGCCATTGTGAGATTTTATGGACGGACCTTTATGAAGTTTTGAAGATGACTATCCTATGGGCAACAGGCATGGTCTTATATGTGAACTACAGTTCATTCCAAAATCAAAGTGTTCTACATTTTGATCTCGGGTGCTCATGGTTAAGAAGATAACACCTCCTGTAGTTGTCGAATTTGTAGATTATTGCAATATTATACAAAGAGCAGTATTGCATGTAGTTTACTTAAACTGCCCCCCTAAAGGTGAATAATTACACACACACACACACACACAAATAAAGAGGATCAGAAATATGAGACGCATGGAGTTTTTAGAAAGCAGTATTTGTCCATTTACGTATAAATGCAACTCATATTTCCACTCGTATTGAGCAGATCTTTCCATAAAACCTAAAATAAAATGGAAATGCTGCCAGTTTTATTGAGTGCTCACTGAATTTTAAGAATAGTACTAAAGGTTTTTATTTCAAATTTCAGACTCTAAATTCCTCCATCATTCTTAACTATGTCAAAACTGCTGTTTTTCTCCCCAGCTATTACTTTTTTGAAAAACATAACAGAAAGGATATAGGGGACCAAGTCTATAATAAAATTTGTTCCCATTTTGTTACCGAGGCAGCTGAGTAGAAAGCCAGGCCAGAAATTTCTACCAGCTCCTAAATGAGAAAGTGAAAGAATGAGAAAAAGAGTGACAATGATTCCAGTGTGAAGAGTCTTTGTGATACTTTTGACAACTGTGACTCTTGGCATTTCACCGGATGTAGTTTGGAGAAGTTTAGAGGACAACAAATGATATATCTTTTTTATTTACCCACCCCTGTAATTGTGACAGGAATTGACATTAATGGATTAGGAAAAAAAAACCTATGGGATACCTCCAACCAATCTGCATAGGCATTAGAAAATTGGGATGCCATTTGAAGTACCTTTTCATGCCATTTGACAAATATGGCTGGAAGGAGAGAAATCTGTTCTTCTGGTGTGTAGACTGAGTTGTTAACTTTTTTTTTTAAGAGGAAAGCATTAAGAACAAGAAATGTTTGAAGACGCAAAGCAGAATCCCATAAATCGGTGATTCTTGACCTGATTCTTTGAACCCACAAATATGCTCTTTTTTGACCGAGACAAAAAGATGCTCTAAGAGAGTGCCTAGAAAAGAAGTCAAGAGAAAGGAAAGCAGATCAACATGGCTCAGGATAAATGAGAAGTTTCATTTTCCCCACAGTGGTATCACTTTCCCATATTTCCACATCACTGCCTCTCTCCCACTCAATTACTGACAGAGTTTGTAAGCTGACTGAATGATTTGTAGTGTTGCCACATGGCAGATATTCCACAAAGTTGTAATGGTGCTTTGAGAAAACCTATGTGTAGTGCCAATGTGGTACAGAAGATATCATCTTGGAGTAGTATCAGGAATGCCCATGTTCTGCATACATTCACACATCCTTTCCCATTAAGGATATTGGCCAGTCACTCTCTTGTGTATGCCAACCTGAATTCCTTGGAGGATGGGATAAAAATGTAATAAATAACATTAATTTGTTTATTTACTTAATTTATACCATGCTTTTCTCCCCAATGAGAACCCAAAGCGGCTTATATTGTTTTCTTTCCTCTATTTTTATCCCCACAGCAACCATGTGAGGTAGGTTTAACTGAGATGATGCGACTGGCCGAAGGTCATGCTGCAAGCTTCCATGGCAGAGTAGGGATTTGAACCTCTGTCTAACCTGTACACCACAATGTACATTTGTAGTTCACCACTTTGGTCCATTCTGTTGCATGAAAAGTCCTGGAAGCAATTCAGCACTTTACTCAGGGCCATTGACCCTGCTGTGGTGACTTAATGAATGATGGCACCAACCTACATGGTGAACCACATCCCAATATTTCAGTGTAGGAGGGGCTACATGTGAAATGTGTAGATAACAAATGCAGGCTTGGAAGACTGTCTTCAGGTAGCGCACACTACTTGGTCAAAAGTGACATCAGTCAAGGATGAGGTCTTTTTTTGTGACAGACTGCATTTGTCAGCAATGTGTAATATTAGCTAAAAAGAGAAGGTTTTGTGTTTGTATTTTGATTCTAATTAGATACTAACTGCTTTTTTTAGTGCTGTCGATGCACTTAATTTGTCTTTCACATTTTTAGCAGGTCTAGTTGCTTTTTGTGCTGAATTATATTGTTAGATGCATTGATTTAATTGGACTCTACTGTTGTAAACAACCTCGGGCCCTTGTGAAGAAGCAATGCACAAATATATTAAACAGGGTTTAAACCTCTGGGCAGGGGACTGTCCCAGGAAAAAGATTGAAAAAGAAAAATAAGGCCTTGTCTATTTATTTATTTATTTATTTATTTATTTCATTTATAGTCTGCCTTTCTCACTTGGACTCAAGGCAGATTACACAGAGTGAGTCAATACAATCGACAGGGTGGGATATTCAATAAATAATATAATAGGATTAGGGTTGTAGAACCAATAGGGTGGCCAACCACCAGGTACTAGCTGGAGATCTCCTGCTATTACAACTGATCTCCAGCCAATAGGGATCAGTTCACCTGGAGAAAATGGCTGCTTTGGCAATTGGACTCTATGGCATTGACATCCCTCCCCTCCCCAAATCCCACCCTCCTCAGGCTCTGCCCCAAAAACCTCTCGCCAGTGGCAAAGTGGAACCTGGCAACCCCAGTTGATGATGGGACCTGCATGAACAAAAGCCATGTGGGGTGGAGACTGGTTGAAATTGTGTGAAAAAGCTGGCTGGATCCAACCCAGTAATATTAAGATAGCTTTTTGGGTGGCAGCGTTCTACTCCAGGCTAGGCAGATTTTGCCAGATCTCAGAAGCTAAGCAGGGTCGGCCCTTGTTGGTACTTGGATGGGAGACCTTAAATGGTAGAGAAAGTCGGCATGTAAAAACCAACACTTCTTCTTCTCCTCCTTCTCCTTCTCCTTCTCCTTCTCCTCCTCCTCAAAAAGAAAGAAATGAAAAACGGAGAAATAGAAAATTCCTAACATTCACTGGTTCAGAACAATAATCCCCCCACCCCCAATCTCTGCATAGGGACATAGGATTCTTATCTCACTACAGGTGCTAATTTTCTCTTCCCCCCAATCTTTCCCCCTCTACTCTAATCAAGCTGATTACAATGTGCATTGCGCTTCTGCATCCTGAGTTCCTTCTTTGAAACATCCGCGCTTCTGCATCCTGAGTTCCTTCTTTGAAACATCCCTCACATCTTCTGACTGGAATATAAGGACTCAGAGATCTCCATTCCAACTCATATCTGACGAAGGGAGCTTTGACTATTGAAAGCTTATACCCCAAAAATCTTGTTCTTCCCTAAGGTGCTACTGGACTCAAATCTAGATATTCCTGTGTTTCTAGCTTGGAAACAACACAGATAGATAGGAATCCTGCAATCAGGAGAAATTCAGATGACACATTTAGGACTCGTTCCTCAATTCATATTCATACATGACCTTTTTTTCCTACATTGATAATCATTTTAGAAAATAAATATTTACTCTGTGATGCATGAAGAGGAGAACAAGAATTTTTTTTCCCCCACCTGTAGGTGAATCGGGTACCAAATGTTTGCATTGACTGTCCATTACACATACCGACAACATTAACATTTGTTGTCTATATTATTATATATGTATGTATATGGAGGGAGGGAGGGCGGCATGGTATAGCCCAATCTCATCAAGTCTTGGAAGCTTAGTATGACCAGTACTTGTAAGGGAGACCACCAAGGAAGACTCTGCAGAGGAAGGCAATGGCAAACCACTTCAGCTTCTCACTTGCCTTGAAAGCCTCATTCTGGGGATGCATAAGTCAGCTGTGACTTGATGGCACTTTACACACACACATGTATCGTAGTATAAAAATTATCATAGTATAAAAATAAAAGTCAAACACAAAGCAGCAGTATGATTTTCTGCCCTGAATTTGTACTTGCTGCTTTCAAGATGGGAATGAAAAATGATGACTCCCGCATGCCGAACATGCTGTGGAACGACAATCTCATCATTTTTCAGACTTAGCTTAACTTCTCACATTATTTTACTGTCAAAGATTTAACTTGTGAGGTCCCCCACCCCTCTATCTCTGTCCCTCCGGGGTTTTCTTGGGTGGTGTTCAGTAAAGAAATGGGAACGCACAAAAAGCTGAGTTAATAGTGAGAATTACTACTGTGTATTCTTCAGTGACTTCAATGTAATCTTCTGTTTATGGAGTATTTTCTTCATATATGGCAATCATTTATTAATTAAAATATTTTCCTCATATATGATTTGGTGATTATGTGTTTGTTTATTTAAATATTTGTACTGCGCCTTTCCTCTTGACTCAAGGCAGCATGGCAATGGTGAAATAGGAAAGGAATAACCAAGACAATATAATGCACAAGTAGGGTTGCCAGGTCCCTCTTCACCACTGGTGGGAGGTTTTGGGGGCAGAGCCTGAGGAGAGCAGGGTTTGGGGAGGGGAGGGACTTCAATGCCATAGAGTCCAATTGCCAAATTTTCTCTAGGTGTACTGATCTCTATCAGCTGGAGATAAGTTGTAACAGCAGGAGCCCTCCAGCTAGTACCTGAAGACTGGCAACCCTATGTACAAGCCTAAGCCAAGACTTGTCCTTAGACTCAAACAGTACCTGTCCTGCTACCATCTGGTTATTCATTTTGTCAATTTCTACCTCTGGGATGCTCCAAAATCTTAACAGTCAAATGAAATGATACTAGGGTTGATACTAGGTTTTTGGGGCAGAGCCTGAGGAGGGAGTGGTTTGGGGAGGGACATCAATGCCATAGAGTACAATTGCCAAAGCGGCCATTTTCTCCAGGGGAACTGATCTCAAGTGATTGGGCTGATTCAACCAGAATCCTGCCACCCCATTGTGCTGCCTGGGTAGGCGAGGCCCGTGAACACACTAGCAACTTACCTCGCAATTTAAACGTGTCCAGTACTCAAGCATCCAACACGACTTAAAATTTCTGTTCCCACCACGATGCCTTCCTCCGCTGTATTAGATAAAATCCGTATGTTTTCCCCTCGCAGCAGCATTCACGCGCCAGCTCGAAGGAGCATTGTGATTGGCTGAGGTGGTAGCCTGCCGCGCATGGCCACTCGGTGCTTGAAACAAGGACGGTGATTGGTCCAGCATGGGCAGCGGGGCGGGGGGAGTGGGGGAACAAGGATGGTGATTGGTCCAGTGTGGGCAGTTAGGCGGGGGGAGTGGATGGTGGGCTGGCAGCAGGAAGTGGATTGAACACTGATTGCATGCTTGCACTTCAAAGCTCCACGTGAGGAAAACGTTTCTTTTTAATAATTCGCCATACAAGCGGATCCTCTTAACGCAGAGAAATTGTGCTGTGAAGACGTCTCCGGAATCCTTCAGAAGAGATGAAGTGCGAACATGCAAGGAAACCTCGTAGAAATCGGAGCTTCAAACGCGAAGTGCGGACATGGCCCAGGCCTTTCAATGTTTCAAGTCTCTTCATAGCTGCTTAGTTTTCTCCACCCTCTTCCACCATCCACAGAAATAATTCCATACCCCACCTCGATGTCACTCTCTTTGTGGCTTTGTGTCTGCTGTGTCAGGACTTTGCTTTGGCTGGTACATTTCACAGCTGAATGAAGAGTCATGATAAAAGACCCCCTAATAAACAGTCTGACCAACGCAGGTTTTTTCTGGACACAGGCTGGGTCTCAAATTCTATTTTGGAAATAGAATTTGCCCTTGTACCTTTATGTGTCCATTAATGACCGTTCAACAAGTTAGTGTCCCAGAATTTTTTTTTTTGGGGGGGGGAGCTGGACTTTCTAGACACCTGCCCTGTTTAATCTTGTGATGGAAGTACTCTTTGTGGGCATTCAAGAAGTTTAGCTTTCTTAAGGACAAAAGCTTAAATATATATACAGGGTAATGGACATTTATTGATGTCTGCAGTGAGACCATATCAAGACTAGATAACCCTCAAGGTAGGTATTGATTTTCCTTTTTCTCCTCAGACAATATTTCCTTCTTAATATTGACTCAAGACAAGTCAATATATGCTTAATATACAGTATTACAAAGTTGGTTGTGCTAATACAGAGATGCCTTAAAGTGTTTAAGGCAGTGATGCCATTCCATAGAACGTTTCCTTTGTGCTTAGAAAATAATATTTTAAAATAACATAAAAGGATATTTATGTACTGAGAGTAAATTGTTTGGATGGCCTTGCTGACTCGAAAGAAACGGCTTTCACTGTCTATTTGACAGAATCTATACTTTTCAGAATGCACTCTGGACATTTCTTCTCATCACCAGTCTGATAGAGGAAAATGTAATCATTTCATTCTGTGCTTCTAAGAGACGAACAAGATTTTGACAGAGATCATAGATCTCATCTTTGAAAGGCAAATTACAGCCCTACAGGGTTGCAATTCATATTGGAGCTATGTGAGGAGGGTAGAAATAGGGTTATTAGGCATGGCTTGGCAACCAGTGGAAAACTGGAGTGGGGGACATGGGGAAAACCTGGAAGTACCATCATGCCTCTCTAGGAATCACTGGATACTCTATGGTAAAACTGTAGTTTCCTTTGGGTTTTCCCCAGAAGTGTTGTCATGCCATCGGCCCAACAACATAAAAAAAAAAAAAAAATTCCCCAGCCACCACTCTGGTGGGGGCCTAGCAAAGCTGGGTAGAAAGATCTAATCTTTCCTCCCCTGAAACTAGAGGCATATGATGTTGTTAGCCCTTTCAAAGAAACATGCTGGTTAATCATCTTTGCCCATCTTCTTTCCTTAAAGGGCTATAACAGTGCAAGGAGCCTGGTTTCACTTGGTGAAAATGTGTGAGAGGGGAAGGGTTAAGCCCTGTCTTTGCTCCTCTTATAATTTCACTCTGTATCAGGGCCCTATGTGACTGCGATTCAGCTATGAAAGGTCCTGGGAAGATCCAGCTCTCATAGCCTTGATCCTAACTCTGTTGATGGTAAAGATCAAAGTAACTAGCAGCCTAACAGTGCAATCCAAAACAAACTTATACTCTTCTAAGCCCTTTACTTCTGTGAGTGTAACTCTATACTTAGGATTGCACTATCAGTATTCTACAGCATCATGCTCCAGTCAAATAGTGGTCTTCATGAATCTCCCCTGCAGTTAAGTTTTCTTATTTTATTTAGTAGATTGGAACCCTTTAAAATTGTCTACTCTTTATAGCATGCCAGCTGTATCCTGACTGCAGGATGGGTGGGAGGGCAGTTGCCTTTGACTTGGCTCCATAAGATTTTTAAATATGGCAACTCAACAAGCATAAAAAGCAGCATGACTATAACATTGCTCCTGTGGGGTGGGAGTCTTCATATATCCCTACAACTTCTATTGAAAGGGATTTATTTATTGCCTTGAAAAATCACCTGATCTCTTGATCTGATTAGTGGGCAGGCAGGGGTAAGGTTGCCAACCTCCTTGTGGTGGCTGGAGATCTCCCACTATTAAAACTGATCTCCAGATGACAGAGATCAGTTCACCTGGAGAAAATGGCCACTTTGGAAGGTGGCCTCTATGGCATTATACTCCATCCCCTCATCAAACCCTGCCCTCCTCAGCCTCCGTCCCCAAAAGCTCCAGGTATTCCCAACTCAGAGCTGGCAACCCCATGGGCATCTTGGGCATCTCACTTATGTGGTTTGCAAGACTTCTGCACAGGAATGCCATCAAGGATATATGCAAGTATACTACCTTGAGTACATTGCTGCTATATACATGTCATACCATTGGAGAGTAGCATTTAGGGTTGCCAACCTCCAGGTAGTAGCTGGAGATTTCCTGCTATTACAACTGATTTCCAGCCGGTGGAGATCAGTTCCCGTGGAGAAAATGGACGCTTTGGCAATTGGACTCTATGGCATTGAAGTCCCTCCCCTCCCCAAACCTGCCCTCCTCAGGCTTTGCCCCAAAAACCTCCTGCTGGTGGCAAAGAGGGACCTGGCAACCCTAGTTTATTACGCAGAGGAGTTCAAAAGTGCTTCAAGCAGCTGTTGCCACTGGGACTTCTAGGTGCATTGCTGCTCCAACAACCATGCAAAACTGCATGATCAGGGATATTATATTCCAGTGTACTGTAGCGGTTTGTGTGTTGGACTTGAATCTGCGAGACCCAGGTTCAAATCCCTCCTCTTTTATAGAAGTCAATGGGCTTAAAAGGATATAGCTTTACTTAGGATTGCCCTGCTCGCTGAAGCAAAGTATGTAAGAGACCGATCAGTGCCCAAGTGAAACACCTCCTGGGAATTAGGGTTGCCAGGTCCCTCTTTACCACCGGCAGGAGGTTTTTGGGGCAGAGCCTGAGGAGGGCAGGTTTGGGGAGGGGAGGGACTTCAATGCCATAGAGTCTAATTGCCAAAGCGGCCATTTTTCTCCAGTTGAACTGATCTCCATCAGCTGGAGATCAGTTGTAATAGCAGGAGATCTCCAGCTAGTACCTGGAGGTTGGCAACCCTACTGGGAATTCTCTCAGGTATAAATACGATAGCTAAAACAAGTTACATGTATGGTTTAATCAAAATAAATCTACATGTTGGAAATAAAATTGTGAAGGCAAGATCTAAATTTCAGGATGCTTTAGACAAGGGCTCTACAGCATTTGCTGTTTGTAACATGCCTAGGACATTTCTCACAATGCTTGAATATTAAAGTGCCAAAATAATACTGCACCCTTGGAATTGCTTTGGAAGTCTGCAAATGAGGTCTTGCTTAATATGAGCCTGCTCTTGCAAGTAAATTGCACATTAAACGCAGGAATGGCTTGTTTGAAGTTTCTCTGCTATCAGCAGGGTAAACGCAGAGGGAGAAATGGGAGTTTAAGATAATGCGCTACTCTGTTTTCTTCGCAAAACTTTTTGTTCGCTACGTCTGCTGTTGAACCTTGAGAAATGATTTGCTTTTCACAGGTATAAGAGAGGCTTAAACTCACTCATAAATAAGATAGGAGATTGTTAGTAGGAGAAAGTTGTGGGTTCAGATACCATGCAGGCATTAGCTATAAATAGGATGAGCTATGCAGATAGTGCTTTGAGGTTATAAAGTTCATATCCGTTTTCTGATTAGGCATTGCCAAAGAACAACGGTGAACTTCATTTATGAGAAAATATAACAATCACTGGTCATTGAAATTGTGCAGATATGTGGATTTGAAAATATTTGGGCATTAAAAATATGGTAACTACCCCCAGTTTAACAATTAGTTTCACTTTCATAGTGCATTATGAAAGTGGTAAATTTGCATTATGAGTCCATGCACTTCAGACAAAGAATATGCAAAGAGCTTATTGTAGTGGTCTAGCCAAATACTCTAGTGCCTTAATTGGCAATTATTGTACTTCAAAAAGTTGTCTGCTATCTCTGCTGAAGCCCCTGACGCTTGAAGTATCACAGAATTCTGACAGTTTCCGAGGGTTGGCTGTGTTGGCCAGCAGTAGAATGGCTAGATTCGAGTCCAGATGCAACTTAGAGACGAACAAACTTTCAGGGGATGAGCTTTTGAGAGTCAAAGCTGATGAAGGGAGCTTTGACTCTCAAAAGCTCATACCCCCAAAATCTTGTTAGTCTCTAAGTAGGGTTGCCAGGTCCCCCCTCTCCTCCGGTGGGAGGTTTTTGGGGTGGAGAAGCGGCAAAGATCGTGCACGCATAGCCGCACCAACACGATCACGTCACTTCCAGTTTACACCTGGAAGTGCCGCATCGCAAGGGGCCTGGAAGTCTGAGTGGTAAAAGGCCTGTTGCGATGTGGCATTTCTGGGTGTAAATGCATTGCAAGGGGCCTTTTTTTCCATTCAAACTCCCAATTTTGAGTGGTAAAAGGCCCGTTGTGATGTGGCGCTTGCCCACCAACCCTCAGCTGGTCGGCAGGCAGCCGGGTGGATTAGCGGGGGTTTTGTCCGCCACCCCCGGCCTCTTGGCAACACTATCTCTAAGGTGCCTCTGGACTCACATCCAGAATTCTGACAATGCTTTCTTCAGGAGGGATATCCTTCCTCCAGCTTCTTGAAGCACCTCATTGAGTCCTGATTCTAATCGGTGCTTCTATTTGTGCTTGCAAATGGTTTCTTGGTGTTTAGCATCGTACGGGGCTGCTGGTAGCTGTATTTTATCACTCCAGGATCCGTGCACAAGTACAGCCAGAACCAACAGGATCCATCATATGTAATGGATTTAGAAGAAAGGGTTCATTAACTACTTATCAACAGCGGTGCCATCAGTTTTGAAAATACATAGACCGTGGGTGATTTGTGCACTGCTGCTAGCCGCAGCTTAGCTGTTCAGGGGTTGGCACTGTCACCAGTGACCATCTCCTTATCCTTTGTTGCTGTTCCTTGTGCTGTTCTTTTCCTGTGAACTCACCATCCTCTGGTACTGGCACTCCTCTCAACTGTCCAAGCAGCATTTGAAAACATTACATTTTCTCTCAAACTTTGGAGCCTTCATCTCTGTCTCTCTTGCTTCTTCTCTCCTTTACTTGCTGTGCTCTTCTTTGTCTTCCGTTGTCTCTTTAGAGCAGGGGTCTCCAAACTGACACGGCATGGTGGGTGCAGCAACTAAATGGCTGCCACAAAATGGCTGCCACAGGAGGTGGAACCAGCCATGACGGCCACAGCTTAACTTCAGTAACACAGTGCAGATATTTGTGCTGTTGTGACAGCTGCTGCCAAAGCAATAGCTGCACAACCAATCAAGTCTCCAACAGTCAATCAGAAGCCTTGCTGGGCAAAAACCCTACTTGGCCCCATCCTATTCCTAAAAACACTTGGCGGGCACCAGAAAAGTTGTTGGCGGGCACCATGGTATCCATGGGCACCATATTGGGGACCCCTGCTTTAGACAATAAACCTGTGGCCAGGGCCTGTCTATTTTTACTACGCGTTTCATACTACCCTCAGTTGTCTTGTCATGTTGGTTTTATAGTCTAGCATCTGCTGGATAAATTATGCCCTGTAGGTTAGCCTCCAGGACACCTGTTTGGCCCATGAGTTAAAGAGGACATTGGATTATGGACCACTGGGCTGATCCTGCAGGGCTCTTCTTACATTCTGAAATGCAAATTATTTTAATAGCATAGTTAAGAAACGTGTATGTCTAACCTGGATTTTGCAATACTAAAAAAAAAAAAAACCCTGCTGGGAAAATACCAGTGTAGCATGCTCTCACAAACTGATCCAAGGGTCTCATGTTGAACCCAGTCAGTCTCTTTGGCTCTGAAAGGTAGAGCGGTGGTTAAAGTTAACTCTCTGTACAAGAAGGGTGGACCACTGGCTGTCTATATAACTCCTCAGCTGAGTTTCAGCCACCACTGGTTCAACAACTTTCCATCCCTGCTCTTGCTAGTCCTGGACTGTTCCTTATTCCTGCCATCCAACTCTTATACCAAGGATCTGCCCCCGCCTGATCTCAGCTACCCTCTGGAGTCCCTGTGCCCTTTTTCCTGATTGGCCAGGAACAGAGCTGAACAAAGCCAAATTTCTATTTTCCCTCTTTCATTTGAGTTCATTTTTAGCATTTCCTCAGTGATTGATCTATATTAGTGACATTTCCACATGTGTGGATATAAATCACTAAATGTACATGGATGTTGTGAAGCAGTTGTGTGTGTGTAAAGTGCTGTCAAGTCATAGTGGAATTATTGCGACCCCAGCAAGGGGCTTTCAAGGCAAGTGAGAAGCAGAGGTGGTTTGCCATTGCCTTCCTCTGCAGAGCCTTCCTGGGAAGTCTCCCTTCCAAGTATCAATCCTGCTTAGTTTCTAAAATCTGATGAGATTGAGCTATACCATGCCGTTGGCCCTATAAAGCACTTGCAGTCTTAAAATGAGATGACTCTTGGAGGTTGTCTCCAAAGAAATGAATACAGGTGGAGCAATAATATCAGTGCGGTCTCAAACTATTCTACTTGTACAGGAGAATGGCTCAGGACCTTATATGTCATGCTTGAAATATACTACAACTATACTACAATAACCCAAAGCACAAATCCAATCCCTTCTTGTCAGGAGGTTTTAAACCAATCAATTTCAGCACTTCACTAAGCAGTTATACACATTTGGTATACTGTGATCAGGAAGGGAAATATCAAAGCATAGATTTTTTAGAAAGGAGAGTATGACATTGGGCTTCATTTGAAGTCCTCCAAAGAGATGTCTTCATACAGTGTAACAAAACATTTCCCCTCAGCTGTCACTGCAAATCAGACGAAAGCTTGTTTTTCATAATAGCACTGAAATTAAAATATGTTATGTTGTTTATGGTGACAATTTTTACAACCCCTGGGATATTTTTTTTAAAAAAATAACCTTAGTCAGTAGAGAGAGCTTCCAGACTATTGAACATAGTGCCAATATTTCAGTAAGGATGCGTTTTGGAAACCACTCATGAAGAGTTATATTAATTGATCTCTCACTAGTTTGTGTTGAATTATTTATTTTGCCATTGATACAGAACTGTAACACGAAATGGTATGTTTGATCCCTAATTCATTTCGTACCAGCTGGTGTCAATAAGGTAATCCACAAAACCTTTCCCATTATGACCTCCGCAGAGTCTTCGCGCTGCCACACGTGGGCTTTTGGTGGTGCCTGGCCCTCAATTCGCCCATTTGAGTGCGAGAAGGGCAAGGGCCTTTTCTATCATGGTCCCAACCTGGTGGAATGCTTTGTCTGAGGAGACTCGTGCCCTGTGGGACTTGTCTGTGTTCCTCTGGGCATGTCAGACAGAGTTATTCCACCAGGCATTCCACTTGGAATGGAATCTTGGTGGACTCTACCATCTACAAGACTCTACCATCTACAAGACTCTATCTTGGTGGACTCTACCATCAAAGCTGCTGATTTGTTATGCCAAAAGCATTAGTCTGCTGTGGTTTTATTATTGTTATTGTATTGCTATGTTAGCCACCCCAAACCCCATTTGGGGAGAGGAGGGATTAAAAAAAAAATCTAAATAAATAAATAAAAGGAATAAAGATACTTTACCTTTCAAGGTAAACGAAATTCCCAGCTACTATTTCATCTTCCTAGCTTAGCGATTAAAGATTGGATGGGGGAAATTAAACGTATTTTTGTTACTTTTAAAAACCAAAGTTGTTGAAATTCTTCCTGTGGGATTCTTGAGATGAAGAAACAAGGAGTCAGTGTTGCATAGTTCTTAGAAGGGTGGACTAGGATAGGGGGGGATACCATTAGAACATAAGAAGAGCCATGCTGGATCAGACGAAAGACCCGTTAAGTCCAGCATTCTGTTCCCATAGCTGCTGACCAGCTCTTTGTCTGACTTATTCTTCCTCGTTTCAACAAAGGCAGGCAAGCAGTCAAGGCTACGACTTGTTTGCAGCTGCCGTCACCTCACTCAGCAAATAAGTAGCAATGGGTACATGGAACAGCATCAGAACAATGCAGGCCCTCAAGGGGTCCAATCTTGCTGCTACCACCAGAGACACAGGACAGGTATCAACGTCTGCTGCTATATTGCAGCAGTTCCAAGGTCAGCCATGAACCCTCTAGAAGGCACTTTGGTAGGGTTGCCTACCTCCAGGTACTAGATAGAGATCTCTTGCTGTTATAATTGATCTCCAGCCCATAGAGATCAGTTCACCCGGAGGAATTGGCCGCTTTGGCAATTGGACTCTATGGCATTGAAGTCCCTCCCCAAACCCCACCCTCCTCATGGTCTGCCCCAAAAACCTCTTGCCTATGGCAAAGAGGGACCTGGTAACCCTACACTTTGGCTTTGGCAGCTGCCCAATAATGCCACCTACAGCACCAGCCAAACAATAGTATGGTCATAGGAGGGAGGAAGAGGTTGCCACTCTAACATTCCAAAAGGAATTCTTTTGGGGAAAAGGGCTGCCATTTTAATTTACTCCTTCATTTTGAGGGAATGGGAAAATGCAGTCACCCTGCAACAGGAATACATTGTGGGGGAAAGACATCTGGGATCCACCACAAAGAATGAGTAACAGAAATGATCATGTTGAAGTGCGTATCATGTAGATAATTACATTTCTGACTGTACCAGAATGGTTGTCCCTCACACACGATTGCACGCGTGCCCGAGAAAATGATAAATGTGTACTAGCAGCTTGGTGTCCCTCCAGATTTCCTTGGAATCAGAGAATGTGAGTCTGATGAACTGCTGGGGATTCTGAACTGAGCAGTTCAGAGCTTTCATTAAGCCACATCTAAACCTGTGAATCTTTCCTCAAATAACAGCAAGGCTCAGTGTTGGAGCCCGTGACTGCGGAATACTAATTATTGCTCTCATGCTTCGTTTGTCATTTCTCTTGTATGATTTGCACTAAATGTGCCCCCATGTGGTCACATTTATATTTAAATTTTACCTAAACAAGGTTGACTTTGGATTCTTCTTCTTGACAGGATGAAATATGTGGGGTGGTAGTGGTGGGTAGACACATTTGTTTTTATGGTTTGCTTCTAGCCTGAGGGCAGTTTTATAGCTTGTGATGTTATGGCTTGCATTAATGTTGATGGTTTTTATGTCATTTTAACTATTTTATCATTTTTGAAACCTTGTGAGCTGTCTAGAGAAAGTCTCTGGAGAGGTTGCTTATACATTTTCTAAGTTAATTCACAATTCCCCACCCTAAAATCTAAATTTTACTGATAAATCATCCCTCAAAATCATCAAGGATTTTGATCTTGAGATTTAGAGATGGGTACAGTGCAGAGTTCCCTACAAACTCAAGGTGACTTTTGAATGCCTCAAATAAGTAGATATGGCTGAATCATGGAGGTGTATATATAAACAGGAGTTGTTGATTCAGGATAATAAACCTGAATCAATAGCCCAATTCATCTTCAAATACCCTGGTGGCTACTGGGTTGCCTATTCATCCTGGCAGCAAAATAATTCATTGGTATCTTCCTGGCTGAAAAAAATCAAGTATCATTGTAACCCAAATGCTGTGAGATGAGGATTAAAATATGGCTGGAACCAGTCCAGTCCAGATTGTTTTGTGTCTTTTCCACACATTTCAGATGGGGGTGGTGGTGACTAACCATTCTGTTGGAATAATTGTACAAAGATTAATTAAGTCTTGTTAAAATAAAACTACTTTAAAGAGTTATTTGATTAATTGTAACAATAATAATATCACGCAGCAACATCCGCCCACTTCCTTGAATCTTTATAGCAAGTCTATAAATCAATAAGAAAAGGCCATCCCCTAAATGTCCAACTAAATTTACATTGAATATGGAGGAAAATAAATATAACATGAGTGGCAATTTTTCTAAACATCATTATCAGCAAGATTGTACAATCCCCAGAGGATGAAAAAAAAATACATATTTACAAAAGGGGGGGACTCAAAGTCTTGTGTGGTAGTTGGAAGCCCATCCTCTCTCTGGCCTACAATCTTGTCTCTTCCTGCTCCACCTTACCCCCCCCCATCATCCACTTTCATCCCTGTTGTCTAGCCCATATGAACTTCCATTTTCCTCTCACCTTCCCAGAGTACCCAACTAGCCACTTCCCCCCTTCCACTGCCCATTCCATACCTCCCCCCCTACACCAGTTGTATGATGTTCTGCTTATGCAAATACACAAACATCATAGGTTATGATAGGAAAGAATTTTAACACCCCCCTTTTGATAATTTAGTCTTCTTGGTGATCTAAAAAATCCCTCCTCCTTTTTCACCAAAAATTGAAAATCTGGTTGGATCTTTATCCTCGATAGTCCACACTTCCCATACTTTCCTCATACTCTGAGTAGTACCAACAGCATCTACCTTGTCTTTTAAGTACGAGATACAAGACAAAGTTGTATTTTAAAACAGAAAAGAACAGCTCTAGCAAACGTTAATGGATGTGCTCTTAGAGAGAAAATCATTAGCTTTCTTAGTACAATCAATGCAATTTGGGACACATAAGGTTGGGTGTTGTATGTGTGAGTAATAGCTCTTTATTTACATTTATTCACCTCATTAGCTGGTAGACTTAAAGCAACATCCTTCTCTCCTACAGGTAATTAAATATATGCTTCAATCTTTATGTTCTGAATGCTTTGCACAAAATAAACCTATGGGGCTCTCCAATTAGGCCTTTATTGTACCCCCGTAATGATTTGCCCTCTGTTAAAACGATCCCTTTGAACAGCAGAAGAGTGTTGTTCTGTCTCTTATAGAAACTGACACTCCAATCTGCAGTATCCAGCTCACAGATTAGGGCCAGGTCTTCCTCAAAAGGATATTCTTTGTTGTAACATTGAAGGGTGGCGAGAACATTGTTTTACCTTTGCAAAACTATCGACTAACTTCCAAGGTCTTGCTCGCATTGGGCTAACAAAGGCCCAGTTAATATGAACGTCAGCTGTAATGTGATCATCCGTAGGAGAGCTCGAGATGGTGGCAAATTGTACAAGAGTAGGGATCATGTGGAGATGCTGATTGTATGAACTGGTGCTTCCACGTGGGCACAGAAAGCTGCCCATTGCAGTTTTTTTTTTTCCAGGTGAAATGAAGCCATCCATATGCTTATGGTGTTTTCTGTATTTTGAGGACAGCAAATTTTATTTCTCCTTTTCCTGTAATCCAGATGAGGCGGTGGATGTTCTGAACCTGTTCCTTGAGTAGCTAATAGGATAAAGGGAACATACTATCACTCACATGACCAAAACTTAATTCTCCTCTAGGCAAATCACGTGCACCACCAGAAAGGTGGAGCTACCTCCTCACTTGCTACCTGGGAGCTGCTCATACAACATCTACACTGCCTAATCATGGGTCCTGTATAGACAAAAGCCACATTGTCTGATGCCTATAGTGAAGAAAGGAATGCAAAGAAATCAAGCAGGAAAGCAGGCAGGATCAAATTCAGTGCCAGGGTACCTATCTGTCTGACTCCTGATTACTTTGAATCAAACACACTGCCGAGCTTTCCATCTGTACTTTCCATCTGTCCAAAATGGTAGCTGATTGACTTCCAACCCCTCCTCCTTCAATACACATATTTATTTTAAAGAGCAAGTTTGGATTGCATTTCCATTATGATTTCCTTTCGACTCTGTTATATCAATCACATGCTATAATGAATTTTGAATAAGCTTTTGCTTTGCTGACATTTGGGCTCAGCAATCAGTTCTGAGCTCGGCTGACGCAAGACGTTTCCCCTTCCCATGTACTTAGTGCGATCAGACCAGGAATATTCCCAACATAACCTGTGATAAGTCTTGGAAATCATAGCCTTGTTCCTGTGCACCACAGCTACACTAAGCAAACACTAAATAGGAAGGAAAGGGTTCACTAAAGACCTGTGATAGAACAGAGAGCGCCGACAATTGTCAAACAGCAGCCACAGGCCTGCAATGAAATTCTGAACAAGATAAATGTCATATGGAAATTTTCCAGCTTGCCTAAGGTTGCTATAATTGAGAGAGGGGGAAAGTTTCAAGAAATCAGAAATATGATCTGTTATACACTCCAGATCTCAGGCATGAACATTCATTCGTTAATCATCGTCAACTTTAGTGGATAATTCAATGGTGGATAGATAATGCCAGGGGGAAATGTATACCTATCATTGAAGACAAATCAGTCTGGGTAGAATTTATCCAATGCACGATATCAATTTAAAAGGCGGATATCGTAATGTACCGTATTTTTCGCTCTATAAGACGCACTTTTTTCCTCCTCAAAAGTGAGGGAAAATGTCTGTGCGTCTTATGGAGCGAATGTGCGCACAGAGCCGGCTGGGAGCGCTGGAATGACGCGAGCCAGCTCTGTGCGCCCCGTTCCAGCGTGCCCAGCCGGCTCTGTGCGCCCCGCCCGCCTGCCAGCTGGCCGTCAGGGCGCACAGAGCCGGCTGGGCGCTCTGGGACGACGCAAGCCGGCTCTGTGCGCCCCTCCCGCCTCCCAGCTGGCCGTCGGGGCGGGGAATTCGCTCCATAAGACAAGTTTTTAGAAGAGGAAAACAAGATTTTTTTCTTGTTTCCCTCCTCTAAAAACTAGGTGCGTCTTATGGAGCGGTGCGTCCTATAGAGCGAAAAATATAGTAATTCAGATAATGTTGAAAATGTTAAATTGCAGCATTCACAGCAAATCGGTTTGGGCCAAACACCTTTCTGCCCAAATAGTGGCAAGGGCAGTTTTGCATCCACCCCCCTCAGAGAATTAGAGGGGTTATTTGTTTATTTATTTTGGAACATTTTTAGCACCTCTCCAGGAAACTGCCTGAGGTGGCTAACGAAAGGAACTAGGCATTGAGGCGGGGCTAGGCATTGTTAGTAGGGGCCATAGTTCAGAAGTAGAGCATCTACTTGCAATGCAGAAGGTCCCAAGTTCAATCCCCAGCATTTCTAGTTAAAAGGCTCAGGCAATGGGTGATGTGTAAGACATATACCTGAGGCCCTGGAGAACTTCTGCCAGTCTGTAGACAATGCTGACCTTGATAGACCAATGGTTTGACTCAAAATAAGACGGTTTCATGTGTTCAGCAGGGGAAAGAAATGGCTGTCTCCTGCAATGTGGCTAACAATAGAATGAGAGGCTATTTCATGCCCTCCTGATTTGGCACCCTTCTTTGCTGCACATCACCCGTGGTTCCCTTTCTATGGCTGCAGTGTGGAATTAGCTGGTTGCTTTGGGGACACACAGGATTGGGGCCAAGACTGGAGAGCCTATGTGGTGTTGTGGTTAATTGCGGCTGACTCTAAGCTAGAGAACCGGGTTTTGATTCTCCACTCCTCCACATGAAGCCTGCTGGGTGGCCTTGGGTCAGTCACAGCTCTCTCTGAACTCTCTCAGCCTCACCTACCTCACAAGGTGTCTGTTATGGGGAGGGGAAGGGATTGTGAATGTAAGCCGCTTTGAGACTCCTTAAAAGGGTTGAGTAAAATGTCCAAATCTTCTTCTGCTTCTGTGTGTATCCCTATCTGATTGGCCAGGTTAAGCGACCTTTGTTTTTTTGCCTGCCTCACTTTATTTGGGGTGTGTGTGTGATAGTGGGTTATATAAATTGGCCTGGTTCTGAGGGGCTGGTGAGGCCTTAGCTGGTGTTGGCAGGATTTGTGCAGGCTAGGTGCTTGTTGTTTAATTAGACCACTGATGGCTGCACAGTCCCAGAGGGCTGGTGGTGGTTAATTCCTCAATGATTAATCCTCTGCCCCACATAGTGTGGGGAGATGGACTTGACGGGCAACCTCTCTCTGCAGAAGTTTGGTGCAGGCAAGGAAAAGTAGGCATGGACTCTGGTCATGGCAAGCTTGGATCCAGGGTGGGTTGCCCAAATGCTGGCCCACTCGATGGACAAATGCTATCAAACTCAGTGGGGGGAGAGACAGAGTTAAAAAAGGTAAAAGAAAGGAGGGAGTGGAGGTAAAGCTGGTGGAGGAAGAGCAATAAAATTGGAAAGCTGAAGATGGGGGATATGAACAGAAGAAGATATTGGGGGTGAGTGAAGGGCAGAGGCTACCAGGGTGTAGGGTTGCCAACCTCCAGGTAATAGCAGAAGATCTCCTGCTATTACAACTGATCTCCAGCCAATAGAGATCAGTTCACCTGGAGAAAATGGTGGCTTTGGCAATTGAACTCTATGGAATTTAAGTTCCTCCCCTCCCAAACCCCAAACCCCAAAAATCTCCTGCCGATAGCGAAGAGGGACCTGGCAACCCTACCAGGGGGAGAAACAGAGGAAGGTGAGAAGTTTTAATTTATTAGTTTTGTTTAGATTTTGGACAATCTAACAGAAAAAATATATTACAAACGAATGAATAAAATGTAAACCAAAGCAAGCATGAATAATGAAAGATTCTTTCACAGCAAGTTCAAAGGTTCATTAAAAACAACATGTTCATTTAAAAAAAATTAAGTCCAGTTAAATTACTCCAAAGACCAGGGACATTTATATTGGAATTTATGGCTTCATATTAACACTGGTCATTAGTCACATTAATACTTAACCAAGTATTCATGTAAATTAAAGGCATGCATATAGACACTGAAATTACCTGCCGGAGTGCAATTCACGGTTGGTAGACTGGATTTGGTTTAGTAATTTGGAAACTGCGCAGGTCTGATCTAATGTCTCTTTTTCCTACTATGCAAATATTGGGAAAGGAAGACAGCAGCTACAGGAAACAACCAGCAGCTACTGAAATATCAAGTTAGTTAAAAAATGGCAAGCAATTTGAAGAAAGAACACTGATATGACATTTTGCTTCATAGTCCATTGCATTCTGTCTGTGACTAAACAATTTAGTTTTATTTTCTCTATTAGAATTTTTACCACATTCATACCATTTTCTTCCAATTTCTATTTCTTTTTAATTCCTTCATCTACTGTGACTCGTTAGGTGTCTGTAGCTACAGTTTGTGCAGTCATTACCACCATCTGAACATGCAGTTCAAGTATGGACAATGTTTCTTAGGACCCACAGTACTGGGCTTCCTAAATTGCTTCAGACTGTCAATTTGTTGCAGAATTTGCAATAATAAAAAATTGTCTGCCTTCCATTTTTGATGGGGTTCGACTGACCCTTACTGAGTCTGTTAAGAGCCTAGTGGTTAGACTGGATCCAGCATTGCTTCTGGAGAAGCAAGTTAATGCAGCTGCAAAGAATGCTTCTTTCCAACTCAGTCTAGCCTGCACGATGGCCCCCTACTTTGACATGGCTGATCTGGCCACCTAGATCAATACCATGATAACATTGAGACGCACGCTACATAGGTAGCGCACACTACCTATGTAACACATGCTACATAGGTATCCTTTTGAAGTCAACTCAGAGACTCCAGCTAGTGCAGAATGCCACCACTTCATTATTAGCAGGAGCTAGGCAGTACATGGGTATTACTCCAAAGAGGCTTAAATTGATCACAAATAGCCCAGCTGTTCAACAAATATTTGGCTCCCTGCTCACAACTGGCAGGCAAAATATGAGCCAAATGTTGGGAATTCGCACATGTGTTGTGGCAACAGGATCCCCACTTTAAACAATGGGAACCAAACTTAATGTAATAACAATAAAGAATGTGTGGCAACAAAAACAAAACGGCATTTTTGAAAAAGAAAATGAATCAAAGGTAAAAACAAACACACATATCTTGGAAACTGAAGAAGTAGCATTCTTGAGGTACTGTTGAAGTCTGCTACTGGGATTAGACTTCCTTTGTGATGTTCTAGTTTACTACATGCAGAAAGGGTGTTGTTTTTTTTTAATGAGGAGAAGCATTATGAGAATAAGCTCCACCTCCAAAGTACAAAGTGGCAGGGTCCAGAGTTCTATCTGCGCACATAACAGTCCAATAGCGTTTTTCTAAGATCATGATGATCTTTCCTTTTTTCAATGCTTGGTGGGTCTTAAAGTTGCATTTTTGGATCTGTTTTTGTTTCTTTCCCCCCCTCATTCAAGCAAATAAGTCTAATTGTTGATTGATGAAAGGACAAAAGGAATATTGTGTTGTGCTATTGTTGCTTCATCTACTCAACTTTCTGAACCAACATCTGCAGTCAAGATTCCATTTATGAGAATTATCTACTTGTCATTGTTCCTTTCAGAGCTTTGTCAGGATGGTGATGGGCATGCTGATAATTAGCTATGCCTGCTTTCACGATATAATTATTGTATCTGACGATGTGAGTTCTGAAAAATCTTGATAATACAACTGCAATTTTGATAAACTTACCCCACCCAAAAATCTACATGTACATAAGAAAAGCCATGCTGGATCAGACCAAGGTCCATCAAGTCCAGCAGTCGGTTCACACAGTGGCCAACCAGGAGCCTCTAGGAAGCCCACAAACAAGACAACTACAGCAGCATTGTCCTGCCTGTGTTCCACAGCACCTAATATAATAGGCATGCTCCTCTGAGATGGTAGAAAATAGGTATGCATCATGAATAGGTATGCATCACTTGAAATTAATGCCCTATGATTGAATTTCCCAGTATACTTCCCCTAAAAGTTATGGTTTTTCTCTAAAAGTTATGGATTTATTGATAAATATCATAAAAATAATGAATATTTTGGGTTGATGTTCACGTACAGCTATGTAGGTAATTTATTGATTCCATTCGATTGTGTGGACTACTAGCACCTAGTCCAGAGCCGAGGCAAGGCCTCATACCACAAAACTTATCAATTTTCTTCAAAGTCACGGATATTAATTTTTGCCACAGAGCTCCATTTTGGGACACAGATTATTCCCTCTCTGGTTTTTCAAGTCACTTCAATGGATTGAAACGTCTTTTAACTTGTTAGCATAACTTTCCTTTTATACTTTCAAAAGAAGAAAGTTCTTGAAACGATGTGAGTGTGTGTGTGTGTGGGGAGGTTCCTTCAGTGCATAATACCTGGAGGAATTAAAACGTATCTGAGTCTGGAGTGTTTAAAATTCATGCATTAAAATAAGTAAGAACTGACAAAGTGGAAAATCCAAATGTGATGCATAAAATGGCTAGAATACCTGTTACCTATCGTTTAGTTAGTGGATGCAGTTTTTTACATTTATATAACTGGACCTAATCCTAACTGTTCCTTTGACTCAATAAAAGAAGCCACGGCTCTCAGTTTGCAAGACCTGAGCAAGAATGTGTTAGAGAATAGAGATCTTTAATTCACAGGGTCACCAAAAGTCGGAAGTGACTGGACAACACACATGTGTGAGGTGGGGGGTAGAGTTGCCAGCTCCACGTTGGAAAACTCCTGGAGATTTGGGGGTGGAGGACAGGGACCTCTATGGGGTACAATTCTTATAACCCGAAGTCCACCCTTCGAAGCATCAATTTTCTCTAGAGGAACATGTCTGTAGTCTGGAGATGAGCTGTAATTCTGGGGGATCCCCAGGTCCCACCTGGAAGCTGGCATCCCTAAATGGAATCATCTGTATCACAGAGGGGTATGAATGGCTACCATTCACTGAAATAATCATGAGAAAGTACCTTGAATATATCTATGGGATGTGAAAATAAAGTGGAAATAAATAAGAGGCAGAGTGGAAACCCTGCTTGTTAGAATTTCAGAGTAGGGTATACTTCAAATGTTAGGGCTACTGTAGATACAGATTTGGAGAAATCAGATCTATAATGTAAGATCCAATTATCCTGGCTGTGCTTTACAAAGTGACTCAAAACTGTTGCATTTGTCCACATCTTTCTGTTTACTGAGAATGGATTCATAGAAATATTTGTCCCTGTACCATTACTGTTAAGTCCACCCTATTGCTTCTGCCTGTCTTCGTGCTTTTGCAATGCTAATTTGGTGCAGTTTATTAAATCAAAGTGAATTTCTTCTAGATCAATGTATTCCTATGAGCCTTTGATAATTAGAATAATTACTTTCCCCAATTTCTGCTTGCTTGTGCTCTTTGAGAGGATTTGTCTGCACAAAGAGGGAATAAGTAAAGAAATAAATTTCTCCTCACAATGCAATTTTACTTTCCCACAACTGTTGAGCTTCTACTTATGCTGTGCTCCCATTCTTAGCCGTGAGATTTGGCAGTTTATTTTTTTAATTTATTTATCATTCTTATAACCCGCTCTACCCCAGCACGCTGGGCTCAGAGCGGCTCACATAAACCACAAAAATACAATAAAACTATAAAATCACATAAAACGATAGGTTAAAACAGCCCTAACAGATTAAAATCACATTTCTAAATGGCACATAGAGTTGTGATATAAAGCCACAGTATGGACCTGCAGGCAGTTCATACAATATATAGCCTGCACTGAAATAGTATTCGGTAGCGGCGGGTAAATTAGGGAGGCCAGCGTTACAGTAAAGCCGTAGCTGACCTCAACTGTAGGCCTGGTGGAACAGTTCTGTTTTACAGACCCTGCAGAACTCCATAAGGTCCCACCGGGCCCTGGTCTCACTAGAAAGACTATTCCATCAAGTGGGGGCCAGGGCAGAAAAGGCCCTGGCCTTGGTCGAGGCTAGCTGGACACTCCTCAGGCCGGGGACCACCAGTAAATTGGTATTAGATGACCTTAACCTTCTCTGGGGAACATGCCAGAAGAGGTGGTCCCGCGGATACAAGGGTCCCAGACCGTGCAAGTCTTAAAGGTCATAACCAGCACCTTAACCTGATCCAGTATTCCAGCTGGAGCCAGTGCAGATGATAGAGCCCTGGCTTATTATGTGCCCACAGCGGGGTCCCCATAAGGAGCTTCGCCGCAGCATAGGGCAGCCCTATATAGAGCGAGTTAGAGTAAGTTGGTGACAGCCGTTGAAATGAGGACCTACTGACAGGGCCTGTGTGGTAGGGTCGCCAACTTCCAGGTAATAGCTGGAGATCTCCTGTTATTACAACTGATCTCCAGCCGATAGAGATCAGTTCCCCTGGAGAAAATGGCCACTTTGGCAATTGGACTCTATGGCATTGAAGTCCCTCCCCAAACCCCGCCCTCCTCAGGCTCCGCCCCCAAAATCTCCCGCCGGCAGCGAAGAGGGACTTGGCAACCCTACTGTGTGGCTATGTGACTGTGGGCATATTTACATTACAGACTTACAACTAGTTGAATATTATGTCCTTCACAAGAACTATGGGGATTGTGGTCCATGAGAGGTGACTGGGGGTTTCTCTTATTACCTCACCAAGCGACAACTCCCAGGCAGGGAAGCCATGATCGTTAAACTGCCGTAAACTGGCATGTGCTTCTGGTTTCACACTGCTTTTCCGTCTCCTTTTTCTGTTTGCTGTATGGCGTTGGGGGTACAGCTTCTCGTTCCGGGGCATGGCGAGATAGGGAAAGGAGTCATGCCAGTTGAACACAGGATTTTTCTGGATCAGCCTTTCTCAGTAAGGCTGGCTAATTGATCTGTAGGTGACAGGTGGCCAAGTTACATTTTCCTCAGAAGCCTGGAACAGCGGAGCCGCTTTCTTGTTACGGGGATTAGAACAGAGTAGCAGTCGCTGTAAATGACATCCCTACTGTAGTTATGAATAGCAATTCTCCAGAGACAAATGCCTGAGTAACCAGAAGGCCGTGGGGGTAATGAGGATAAAAGTGTAGGCAGGTTGAATACAATTAAGTCTTAAAGTCTAAAAGATGTATGCCATGTGGAATCATGAATATTTAAGAGGGGAAGGACTGTGCAGAGATGAGGGGTTTTTTTGGGGCAATGAGGGTGTTCAGTACATCCAGAAATCCCATAAATAGCATTAATATTTTGTGGACAAATGGCAGAAATATGAACAGTTTAACAACAGCCTGTTGTTTGTTGTAATCTTTCTGCTATCATTTTGTTCTTCAGTACAGTAGTGCCAATATTAATTAGAGATCTGAAAATCATAATGTTTGCAATAGAGACCATAATGGTGAACAAATATTTGGAAGCACTTGATGCCATAGAGGATGCAGTACCTGCTCTTTCTGAGACAGATAACTGTTGTCTTTTTTATTATAGTACACCAGAGTCTGGCACAAATCTGCACACAGTAGTATAGGAAGTTTATCAGGGATATCAAGAGGGTTTTTTTTTCCACATGACAATAGACTGGATCTGAACAAATTTTTTGCTGGCAAAATGGAAGGGGGGATTTTTTTTCCCGAGCACCCAAAAAGATATGTTGAGGTTCAGAAGACTAACATGGACAAAGCCATGTGGAATGAGTAGGGTTGCAAACTTCCAGGTGATGGCTGGAGATCCCCTGGCTGGGATTACAATTGATAGACAATAGAAATCAGTACCCCTGGAGAAAATGGCCACTTTGGAAGTGGTATTATACCCTAATGAAATCCCTCCCCTCCCCAAACCTCACGCTCCTCAGGCTCCACCCCCAAAATCTGGTATTTTCCAATCCAGAACTGGCAACCCTAAAGATGGGACTGAGTGACACTGAGTGTAAAACTGTCTAGATCCAACCCCTAACCCCCACTCACACACACATTTGAGCACATAGCCTGAGTCAATGTCTAAAAATGTTGCAGCTTTAGCTCAGAATAGAGGACATCACTCCAACACAGAGCAAAGAGAAGAACACAGTGAATGGAGTGGACTGAACCCAAGATGGCATGCATCTAACATTAAGAGAAATTCTCTTAATTTCTCTTTACTCAGTTTCTCTCTGAAACCCAATAATCCATTTCTTTCCCTCTTTTTAGGAATGTGGAGTCTATTTCTAATCAATTTCATTGTCGTCAAAGAGAAATTCAAAGAAAGGAGGAGCAGGAAGGGAGATTCTTCAGAGTTTTAGAATTTCATTCTCTAGATGCTCTAGATGCTCAGATATCCAAACCTTCCTACCTTCCCGCCAGAGTACCACCCTGTGGAATGTAACAGAAAACAACTGCAAGGGCATGCATCTATGCTTGCAGAATGTATCGGGAAGGTTGCACACACATTGGTTTCCAAATGCAAACACTGAAGCAGCAACATTGACTTGGATGTCCATCAGAAGTAGTTTTGTTTAATTAGCTGTGCTTGCTTTTTAATGACAATCCAGAGAAAGTTCAGGTGTAATTAGGTTTCACTACAATCAATTTGATTTAAGAAGTTAACTGGGTATTTATGTCCCATTGATCTGAATGCTCCAAACTTTCTCCCCCCCCCCAAAGGTGTGTCTGCATTACTTTTGTGGAACTGGCAGGATGATGGTCAGGTGTAAGAACGAGTACCACACAGTTAAGCTCAGAAACCAAGATCGGAACATATCGAATCAGATTGAGATAGGAACGGAATCAACACATCAAAACTTCTAAGATGCAGCTGTCTGATCCTAGCTTTGTGGTTCAACCTGTAACAGCTGTGATGTCCTTTGTACTCAACCTTTTGAAGGGAAGGGGACAGCAGAAATTCCACAAAAAGATATTGGTCCAATTCATAAGGTTTACTACTGTGCAAATGTACAGTGAAGTTTATGGGAAAGTCTCACAACTCAACCAGAATTGATGGCTGTTAGCTAGTTATTTCAGATACTCAGCAGCCTTTTTAACAGTGCAGTCAAATAGCATCTTAAGAATGTGTCACAGCTCTTTAAAGGACAGCGAAAAGCCAGGGATCTAACAGCCAGATATAGACTTTGCACTCGCTGAAGGCAAAAGCTGCTGAGACACCAAAGGCGGTAGAAAGACAATCAATAGAATAGATTCTGTCAGTAAGTCAATGTAACAGGACTTTTGCAGCGTCAGACTGATGAAGACACGGTCATCCCACCAACCCTTTGCACATTCAATAAAAATGTTAAAACCAATCTATTTTCTCTGTCAAGTATTACAGGAAACATTCCAAACTCTTGCGATTTCAAAGTTGTACACTTTTATATCTCAGGCTATAAAGTCTGAAATGGGCCAATACCTAAGCAAGGAGAACAATTAAAAATTGGTTGTCTCGAAATTAAACTTAATTGGATTAGTGTAGCATTCCAAAGACTAAAGGGATTGAGTGTGTGGTCAAATAAAACTTTGTATGGGAAACAATGTCTCTTGGCACTTATCATGCCCAGTGCCAAATGTAAGTGTTGTGTTAAGAATCTGCTTTAGGGTTGTGCATATGGATAAACCCGAACCAAAAATAAACCTGAAATTAGCCTTTTTGGTAAGTTTCGGGTTTACCGAACGTCAAAGCCTGACGATCTCCCCGAAGACGAATAGGTGATTCCTGAAAAAGCCAAATAAATGTACTCCAAATTAAATTGACAACCTTATATTGCTTTCAAGAAGCTAACCCCCAATTTTTAAAATACGTTTACAACACAGTTTGTCACTGTGTGATGGCTGAATGATGTAATATACATTTGTGGAATTACACCAGTATGTTCCAAGCAAGATGGAGCCATGGCTCAGAGGTACAGCATCTTGTTTGCATGCAGAATTCAATCCTCAGTTAAGAGGATCAGGTAGTAGGTGATGTGAAAGATCTTTGCCTAAGAACCTGGAAACCTGCTGCCTGTCAGAGTCAATAACACTAATCTTGATAGACCTGACTCAGTAGAAAGCAACTGCATGTGTGACAAAAATTTCCCTCCATTCATTTTACATGTTTTTTTTTTCCCAGTAGAGGGCATTGAATATCAGTCTTGTGGAAAACGTCACCTCCTTTATGTAACCTTCCTGATAAAAATCAATTTAACTTTTACATCTGCATTGGTGTATCCATATATTTTACTTAAAACTCTATCCATGCTTCAAAAAGTAGACACAGGTAATATTTCTAGGGCTGAAAGAAGAATGATTCTGATGTTATACTTGAAATGAATATTGCATATATCCTTCATTATAATTATATTGTTGTAACTATGTGATTTTGTTACAGAATGTACTTTGAAACTTTGAAGGAACTGTCATGTCTGGGAAACTGATTGGGAAATGATTATAAAGGAGTTTTGGGTTGGATCCAGCAGATCTTAACTGCAGCTGTTCTTGAAGAAAAGATTTTTTCCAGTGCATTTCTTAAAATGTATCCCCAGGGGGTCAGGACAACTCTCCTTGGGAACAGCGTGGAACATGATGGAGGAGGTCCTCAGTGAGAGGAGGGACTGGTGAAAATCTGCTACTCCTTCCAGGAGTGCAAATGCTTCAGGAAGATTTTAGAATCAATGGGTGTCTTTTTTCTATGAGCTGATCAATTATATGTAGGGGCAGGGCCGGCTCAAGGATTTGGGCACCTTAGGGTAGAGTAGGGTTGCCATCCTCCAAGTATTAGTTGGAGATCTCCTTCTATTACAGCTGATATCCAGCCGATAGAGATCAGTTCACCTGGTGGAAATGGCCGCTTTGGCAATTGGTATCTATGGCACTGAAGTCCCTCCCCTCTCCAAACCCCACCTTCCTCAGGCTCTGCCCCCAAACCTTCTGCTCTATGCTGCAGTGAGAATCCACTGCTACTGCCCCCCTCACCTCCCATCAGACAAGGTGCCGCAGAGAAAATTGAGGAAGAGGGCCAGCCCCCCCCCCCCCGCTGTACCCTGCCACCCTGACAGAGAAAGAAAAGTGGGGCAGGCTCCCCACTGGCCACCCAGTGTGGCTTGGGGCACTTCCCAGGGCAGACCTGGAAGCTGTGGGGAGTTGGCTGGGTGGAGGGGCAATTGGACTGGTTGGTGCCCCTCCACCACTGGCAAAGTAGGTGATTACCTAGGTCCACTCAATGGGAGTTAGGGGGAGTTAGTTTGTTAGAAAAAAATACCAGTTGCTTTTCTCCTCAAAGGGACCCTAAGCAGATCACAAACACAGAAGCACAATCAAAATGTATTTTTTTAAAAGTTTAAATTTGCAAACACACAAGAAGAACCCAACTGTACCTTGAGCCCATCTTGAAGCCAATGGATCAGGTTGACCAAGGCCACAGGGCATGAGCTTCAAGTGAAGAACCAAGGGCCAGGGCCCTCTAGCTCTCGCCCAAGAGCTTCACCTCTGGCCACACCTAATCTTTATATCTTTAGACAGGACACAGGAAGAGCAAGCAAAACCCCATTTAGATGTTGCAAGCTGGCAGCAGTGTTCCTCCAAATCTGCCCGTATATGTCTCTGAAATGTGAAATTATTAAATAATTGGATGTAAAATAAACAAGTATACATTCAGGGGAAAAGGTATACATACACAATAATCTATTGGGACTCTCTAACAACCTATGAACCTTCAAACATTATATTGCGTGATTTATTGTATGTGGTTATTTATTTTAGTTGACACGTGGTGGATTTGGTATGTTTTTACAGGTATATAATATACCTTAGCAGAATAATACTTTTACTGGTTCTTTAAACTGACTTTTTTACACAGTCAAATTTCTGATTAATTAATGGACACTCATGGAATGCGTATTGGTTTCTCAGGTTCCCGGTGTCTTTCTTTTTAGCTATCTTATTTATCGTGGTCTGCAAGGAGTTTAACAGCTTTCCTGTTTTGATGCCCTAGGCAGGCAGCAAAATTCAATTCTGGATGGTGGACTACATTCACCTTGAAGGGGGTCGCACACTATGAAGGCCTGGTTTATAGTAAAGCTGTGTTTCTGTTTGGCATATATCTTGACTGCACACAGCCTTTACTAGACCCATTTGAGATTTCCTCTTCTTTTCCCTTGTTTCAGTGCAGTCTTAAGCAGAGTGACACTCTCATAAACCCACAGTCTTCGATGGATTTAGAAGGGTGTAACTCTGCTTAGGATTGCACTATGATTGCTCTTTTGGCATATGGTCCAATTAGTTCAGTACATCAGCTATTATCACCCCATTGTACTAATAAAATACAATGGGAGCCAAGAACAAAAAAGATACTCCAAATTAAATTGACCAGTACATAACTAATTAAGGGCAGGGCAGTTTAAATTAACACAAATCAATATGGCATTACTAACATCAATCAAAAGTGAAAAAGGCTCAGATGAACAATGAGTCAAGAAAAAGATTTCATGTTGGGGGTTATGTAAAACTGTGTTGGAATGCTGCCAACAAAGTGAAGCATTTGAAGAAAAACATGGATACTTATATTAAATGACATTGCAATGTAAATATTAATCAGTGACCAGATTTTTGACTTGGACATGGCACTGTTCAAAAACAGATATTTCCTCAAATTTTGCATATACACCAGTGAAGGTATTAAGTGAAGGCGGTAAAGGAGGCGGTAAGAGCTCCTTCCCTGGAGGTTTTTAAAAAGAGGTTAGATGACCATCTGTCAGCAATGCTGATTCTATGACCTTAAGCAGATCATGAGAGGGAGGGCATCTTGGCCATCTTCTGGGCCTGGAGTTGGGGTCCCTGGGGTGTGGGGGGAGGTGGTTGTGAATTTCCTGCATTGTGCAGAGGATTGGACTAGATGACCCTGGTGGTCCCTTCCAACTCTATGATTCTATTATTCTAGAGTTTTTATGTTTTTACTGCTTTTGGAAGGATCTAGTGCTATTGCTCATACAGAGAGCAATGGTACTTTATACCCCTTCTGCATCCTTTTTAGCACAGGCAGGTCCAGAGACTTGAACTCCTCCTCTTTCACATTACATTGATGTCATGTGACTTCCTGTCATGTGCTTTCAGCTTGGGCGGGGGGGTGTCCTGTACTGATGCCTAGAGTTAATGATGGCTTTGAAAGTTGAAAGAAAAGCACTTTCATCCCTCCTAAATAATTTGGCATCTGTAAACTTTGCTGCCTCACTGCTTTACCTGATTTTAAACCATAGAAACAAAATCAACACTTCTCCAAGCCCAGCACACATCCGTGCCTCTTTAAAAACAGCATTGTAGATGGGAATAATTTGGTTTCTTCAGTAGGGGTGCCAACCTCCAGGTACTAGCTGGAGATCTCCTGCTATTACAACTGATCTCCGGCCGATAGAGATCAGTCCACCTGGAGAAAATGGCTGCTTTGGCTATTGGACTCTATGGCATTGAAGTCCCTCTCTTCCCCAAACCCTGGCCTCCTCAGGCTCCGCCCCAAAATCCTCCCACCGGTGGCAAAGAGGGACCTGCAACCCTATTCTTCAGCATCTGAAAAACCTGATGTATGCATCCCTATGTAGGGGGATGGAAATTGCCCCCTTTATCTCTCTGCAGCTTCTATATATATACCTAATCTTCATTAAGAGATCTTGAATATTTATTCCAGTCCAGAAATGGCTAACTTCTAGCACTGCCAAGTAACAAAGTTGAGAATTAGGAGCCAGAATCTCAAAAAGTATTAATAACATGCTACAGCTGACTGTGGACGTGGCCTCTTTATCTTGTTCTCCTTTGAGGCAGCCGGGCCTACTTTACTGGCTCTAAGGGCTCTATGGTATTGCTTCCTTGATGAAATCAGAGTCTCGTTGCTTAAAAATGATAGTGAGCTGCAGTTCATCAAACTAATTGGAGATTCTGTACAAGAAGGAAACACCGGAGGCACAGAGAAAGTACTAATAATTCTCCGGAGTGCCCTTATTGCAGTCCCAACTCCTGACAACTCTTTCAAAGGCAGAGGACTATAAAGTTACTGCATTTTGGTATTCAAGGTGGAGAAATAAGGGACAATCCACATTCGGGAATGCCACTGGCACCTGATTATAATCTAGGGCTGCCAACCCCCAGATAGGCCTGGAGATCTCCCAGAATTACAACTGCTCTCCAGACAACAGAGATCAGTTACCCCTGGGGAAAATGCCTGCTTTGGAGAATAGACTATACGGTATTATACTAGGGCTGCCAACCTCCAGGTACTAGCTGAAGATCTCTTGCTATTACAACTGATCTCCAGCCCATAGAGATCAGTTCCTCTGGAGCAAATGGCCGCTTTGGCAATTGGACTCTATGGCATTGAAGTCCCTTCCCTCCCCAAACCCCACCCTCCTCAGGCTCCACCGCCAAAAACTTCCCACCACTAGCGAAGAGGGACCTGGTAACCCTAATTATACTTATTGAGGTCCCTCCCCTCCCCAAACCCTTCCATTTCCAGATTCCACTCCTAGCACAGGAGTTGCTTTCCTCTGGAGAGCGTCCGTGTTGCTTTAAAAATAGTTGTGTGTCTGAAACATGTTGGAAGAACTAGCTGGGGATTACCTATGCACATACACAACATAAGAACATAAGAAAGGCCCTGCTGGATCAGACCAAGGCCCATCAAGTCCAGCAGTCTGTTCACACAGTGGCCAACACATATCAATAACAGCAAAGGTAAGTTAATATGGGTAGTGTTTTGATGATCCATCCCTATCATTTGATTCAGGCACTCGTACAGTGACATGGGACCCCATCACTGGAAAATGACTCCAATGCAGTAAAAAGGTAACAACATCGAGCCTTGTTTTAAATAATAATAATTAAGCACTGTCAAGTTGCAACTGACTTAGGGCAACCCCTCATTTTGCTTTCAAGGCAGGAGAAGAGCAGGGGTTGTTCGCCACCGCCTTCTGCTGCGTAGCAACCTTGGTCTTCTCTAGTGGTCTCTCATCCAAGTACAAGCCATGGCCAACCCTGGTTAGCTTCTGAGTTCGGACAAGCTTAGGCTAGTCTGGGCTATTAAGGCTACTTTTTTAAATAAAGCCCTTGTATAAAAATTCCTGTCTAAGGAAGATTTACTATGTGTTTCTGAAAAAGTGGGCTCTACTCCACAACAGTTGGTTCTAGACTAAGACTTGTTGGTCCTTAAGGTGCCATTAATTGTTGCTACAGCAACAATTAACATGGCTACAACTCTGGAGTTCCAAAACTAAGAAAGCTACAGCGCTCTATTTTCAGTCTGTTTTAAGCCAACTGCATATTTTCTGTTGTTCAGAAGATCGAGGACTTACCACTGGCAAATATTTTCTTCTCCTGATAAGCCATGCTCTTTAAAGTTTGAAGATGCCGGAGTTTGTTTTTTTCCTTATGAGAGGGAAAGAAGGGAAGCTTTGATCTGGTGTGCTTAATGGTTACAAAGACAGTGTGGTTGGCATGAACTTTGAAAGGCTTGTCATGGGAGAGGGGGCAGACTATGGTTAAACAGGACTTGGAACTACCAAAACAAGGAAGGCGCTTACATCTTGAGTATTTGAAGGTTAGCCTTACGCGCATGTCCTACTTGAAAGGGCATCCAAAATTTGTTTGTCGACATCGTACTCTTTTATCAGAAATACAGACTTGTACTCAAGCTGGTAATTAGGATCTGAACTTGTTGCTGGAACATGGGAAGGGCTGTGCTTTATAAGGGTGAATTTGCACGCTCAATTTGTTTTGTCCCGTTGTTAGGTAATTGTCTACCGTGCTAATAACCAGCCAGACTGATCAGCGACCAAGATGATGCTGATTGACTAATTGAAAAGATTCATTCAGTTGGCTGCTTCAGTTTTGATTGGAATGCGATATAATTCTTGGGGCAGAACTAAGGGACTTTTCAAAAATGCTTTTTAATCTTTTATCTCCAGCTTTTGGAGGTCTGAATGAGGTGGTCTTGTTTCCAAAGTGAAACTGAGGCACTCAGTTAAAAAAAAAAACTTTTCTGAATGTTGAACACATGCAGGTTGCTGTCAGTTTCCGTTTCTTCACTTCTTCTGTTGTTTTTTTTATGTGTTCAGTTGGATGGTTTTTATCTTGGGTTTCTTCTTCCCAGAAGGGTGAAGCCTGACAGTAGCCACATCCTGTGTCTACTGGAGTGGCTTAGTGGTAGAGCATCTGCTTTGGGACGCAAAAGGTCCCAGGTTCAATCACTGGCATCAAGGAGAAATAAAAGGGCCGTACCAGTCACAGGAGATAAAAAAATAAGGCCAAGGCCGATGGTGCAAAATAGGTAAAATATATATTTTATTACTAAGATAAAATTCCCTATGTGTTTCGCCAATCCCTGCATCCCTATGTGTTTTGCCAATCGCCAGCGTGGTGTAGTGGTTAACAGCAGTGGTTTGGAATGGTAGATTCTAATCTGGAGAACCGGGTTTGATTCCCCGCTCCTCCACATGAGCGGCGGAGGCTAATCTGGTGAACTGGATTTGTTTCCCCACTCTTACACATATGAAGCCAGCTGGGTGACCTTGGGCTAGTCATACCCTCTCAGCCCCACCTACCTTACAGGGTGTCTGTTGTGGGGAGAGGAAGGGAGGGTGATTGTAAGCCGGTTTGATTCTCCCTTAAGTGGTAGAGAAAGTCAGCATATAAAAACCAACTCTTCTTCTTCTTCTTTCTTCTTCATCATCATCTCCAGTTAAAAGGGTCAGGTAGGAGGTTATGTGAAAGACCTCTACCTGAGACCCTGTGCTGCCTCTGCCATTCTGGGTAGACAATACGGACCTTGATGGGCTGACACTCTGATTCACTATGGGTCAGTTTCATGTGCATTTTCCAGGCTGCTGGCATATGCAGAGAAGATCCTTTAAGATCATGGCCGGAAATTTTCTTCCACCCACTTTTTTTTTGGGGGGGGGGTGTCTTTTGACAGCCACCTTGATTCTCTTCAAAGTTTCTATACTACCGCTGTGTCATTTTGTTTGCAGGGAAATGCCTTTTTTTTGGGGGGGGGGGAGGGAGCTTGATTTCCATTTGCCATTTTCACCTGCTTTCCAAATAGTAGCAATTGCTGTAATTTTTTCGGTCCCCAACCATGCCTGTAGCCTGTCTTTCTCCTGTCTCCCATGGTTAAGCACCTTCTTGATGAGCTATAATACAACAGTACTCAGGCAGAAAGTCTTAGGCATTGGATATGAATTTTTAAATGGTGTGCTGCCTTTCCTCTTCAAGTGCCATCATCGAAAGATTGTTTTTCAGTCTTGCTGGCTGCTCTGCAGCCTTGAAAAATAAAGCACACCAAACCCAGCCTGTGAATAGCAGCATTCCTTTTCACACTTCTCAGGGAGCTGTCTTCTGTTGACATGATTCTTGCTGGCTTCACTTCCTCCTGGGCTAAATACGGCTGGATTTTGTATCGATCTGAAGCTGCAGTTCCTCAGTTTCAGGTGCAGCGGTGTGCGAGAGGACTTTGGGGAGTAAATGTTTTGCTTTTGTTTTTCTTAATACAGTTACTGGGAACTGCTTTTTTGTTTAAGAGTAATTTGAACGGAAAGCTTGATTTATCACACTGCCAAAATGTGTTTGGCTGGGTTTGGGAGTCCCTCTGTAAAGACATAGGACGGGAGAGTAGAAATAAAAAGGCTGATTGGAAGAGTTTCCCTCCCCTGACAAGTGAGACAAATGCCTGTCGATGCTAGTAAGTCTTCCAATAGAGGCGTGTTCCAAAGATTGGAGTAGTTAAGAAAATGTTAGTCTCCTGAAATTTCTCAGGAGGAAGCCATTCTTCAGAAATCTTCATTGGTTCCACAAGGCAGAGCTGTTCTTTTACAACACTGGGTATTTCTGATTTGTTTGGTTGCAGTTACAGTCCATCCTGAATAATTCATACTTGCTTAATTTCCTCTCTCTCGCACACTTGGAATCTGGTTTGATTTATATGTCCTCTTCTTGTTAAAGAGTTTTCGATTAACTGATTCAAGGTAGGCAACATTTCACTGTCATCAGGGTGAATCTACAAACTTTGGGCCCCAAATGAGCCAAGATATCATCATATCTAGTGATATAGAAATGGCATCATTTGCCTCTGGTCTTCACCTCCCTAAGGATTCCTGTCAAAATAGGTTTCAAAGTTTTATGTCAAGATTTTTTTGGGGGTGGGGGTAACTGGAGGAGAACATCAGCAGGGGTAAGTGGAGGGGCCTTCAGCAGAAAGTTGGAAATCTATGGAAACTGCTGCTCGACTTTCCAAATATTAAAGGGTACTGTGAGGTTGGAGACACCCCAATATGTTCATATCAGCTTTTACCAACAAATAGATCACCAGTAGCATCTGGACATAATTGAAGTTTGCAGGTGCTACTTTTGGTAACATGTTAGTCTAACGGAGTTACCTCTGAACATGACAAGTTTAGCTTGGATCAAGCAAGATATTGTCTTCTACAAATGAACAGCCGCAATCATAGTTGCTCACATTATGATTGCTCACACATAGTTGCTCACACTATGTGGATAACATAACTTGTGAACCGGGAGTCCTGCTTACGGCCAGATGATCACAGCGCTTTCTTTCCGCCAGCTATATTCCTCACCAGCCATTTCACACATTGTATCATCTATGGAAATGCGTGGGTGAGGATGCGGGTGAATGCTCACTTGTATACAGGAAAATATCTTGTGCAAAATTGGTCCTTTAAAAGATTAATTTGCTATTTCTAAGGTAATTTTTGTTTTCTGACAGCACATAAGTGGAGGACAACTGAAGAACCTTCCTGAGCCTCTCTGGCTATATATAATTTTTAATATTTATACATCTTGGTATTTGCAAGTGTTAAAAATATATATGCTTACAGCGAATCCTTAGTGGCTGATACACAATTTTTCCATCTTGTAAGCTCTACCAATGCTCATATTACTTTCAGTCATGTTATCAAGATTTGATAAATCAGTAGAGAGAGCAGTAAACTACTAAAATGAGAGCATTTACTTGTGTTGTTTGCAGAGGGTATCTGCCTCACTTAATGTCCAGAGATAAATTCATTAGTTTAATATGTTAGCAAGAAGAAAAAAGGGAAAGAGATCAACGATCAACAAAATTAATTCCATTGTTTTTCACTTTTTAAACCAACTCCTCCTCCCTACAAAAAAAGCTTTCTTCAAAGAAACCATCCATTAGCTTCTTGGAGTAATGACTTCAGCGAGCATACCTTAGAGATGCTTATCTCTGTAACAACATTTGAATCTCCACAGGATACAAATAAATACAGCCCTTGAATCAGTCTGATATTTCCATTTGTTAAAAGTGTAAATCATTACTGTAAACATTTTGTTTGAGAGAGTCAGTGCAGTGTTTTGATATTGGGGCTAGACATTTGAAGGGAGGACACTAAGAAAGAATCTCCGTTATCCATCTGTTCAGAACAGAAAGTTTTCAAATTGCTTAAATTTTGCCATTGGAAGCTGGGTGTGGCTATCTGTTATGAGACTAACAGAAAGGGTTGGGGCTTGTCATCTTCTCTGTTCAGTCTTGACCAACTACATTCCTCTCCGCAGCTCCTGTCCTACATGACTTACATTCAAGCAGTCTTCAGGATTCAATAGCTATTTTTGCAATCATTTTTGCTAGCAGAAATGCTGATGCTATCTAATCACAATGGAGAGGGTTAACAAGGTAGGATTGGTTGGCCAGGGGATGTTGAATTCTCCCCCATAATATTCCCCTGGACCATTTTACACAACTCTCTCCCCCCCCCCATTCCAGCTAAGCTTTTAAATTAGAAATAAACTCATCAAAAAAGATTGCAAGAAAATATTAGCAGAAGCAGAAATTGTTATATGAACTCTCTCCACTCACCTGCTGGTTTCTCCCCTATGCATGTGGCCAACTACCTGCAGTCAGGTTACTTCCTCCAGATGTATTTTGAAATCTGTGCATACTGCAGTATTTATGTCATTATTTTCTTTTACAAAATTTATATCCCACCTTTCTGCCCTCCCAAGGGCCACGAAGTCAGCTACAAATTAAAACATACAAGATAGCATCACATTTGAAAAGCTTTGAAATCAGTCCCCCCCAACACACATCATTAAAACAATTAAAAATGGAAATAAAATAAAAGACAAAAAAACAGCAAATAAAATTTTGGTCAAGAAGGAGGGATCACTGAAGGAACACCAAATGAAACAAAAAGTCTTTGCTTAAAAGAAAAAAAAAACTCATGAATACACCTGAAGCTGTCTTATATTGAATCAGACCATCAGTCCATCAAGGTCAGTATTGTCTACTCAGACTGGCAGCAGGCTGAGGTCTTTCACATCACCTACTGCTTGTTCCTTTTTAACTGGAAACACTGGGGTTTGAACCCTAGAACCTTTTGCATGCAAAGCAGAGGTTCTTCCAATGTGCCACATCACCGCAACAGAAGGGAACAGACAAATCTTCCTGGGGAGAGTTCCAGAGCTTTGGTGCCCTGACAGTAATCTGCAACTGCAACTGTCATGCTTAAGCCCCATTAATAACCAAGTGATTTGGGGAGAGGAGGCAGCTCACTAGGGATGTGATGCCATAGAATCCACCCTCTGAAGCTGCCATTTTCTCCAGAGAGAACTAATCTTTGTAATCTAAAGATCAATTATAATTCCGGTAGAATCTTAAGGCTAGCACCATTACAGCCCAGGCTAGCCTGATCTCATCAGGCCTCAGAAGCTAAGCAGGATCAACCCTGGTAGGTATTTGGATGGGAGACCTCCAAGGAATACCAGAGTCATGACACAGAGGCAGGAAATGTGGGGTTGCCAGGTCCCTCTTCGCTATCGGCTGGAGGTTTTTGGGGCAGAGCCTGAGGAGGGCAGGGTTTGGGAAGGGACTTCAATGCCATAGAGTCCAATTGTCAAAGCAGCCATTTTCTCCAGGTGAACTGATCTCTATTGGCTGGAGATCGGTGGTAATAGTAGGAGATCTCCGGCTAGTACCTGGAGGTTGGCAACCCTAAGGCAATGGCAAACCACCTCTGAATGTCTCTTGCCTTGAAAACACCACTAGGGGTTGCCATAAGATGTGTCTTGATTGCAGTGGGGACAACCACCTTTATAACATTATGGAGGATTAGGAATTGTCCAGTTTCTGTACTAGCTGTTCATACAGTAGTAGCAAAAAGTCGTGACTTAGCAGAAGTTCATAAATGGGTCAAACTTCCCCTGCTCAGAACTTCTTGCTAAGTACAGTTCAAAATCTGACTCTGAGTTCAGTTCTTAATTTAGCTTCAGTACCAACTTTCCTGCCACCCAGCCATACCTACTCTTTCCCACGAAACTCTTCTGGATAAAGTAATGAGAACAGTGGGTGCTGTGGCTTTCAGTAGCTCTGCAGCAGCATTGTGAGTGCAAAGAGCCCAAGGAAATGTAAGGACTTACTTAGGACCTACCCTGAGAAACTACAATTCCCAGGAATCCTGGCAACTGAGGCACCGCCTCTGCAGAATTACAAGGATCAGTTGTAATTCTGGGAGATCTTCGGGCCTCTACTGGAGGCTGGCAGGACAACTCCTCGCCTTGTAGAGCTTTTTGCTTGGCTAGATTGAATGCTAATCCTTTTATGGTAATGCAGGGCAGAATTCTGAATATACCATACTCAGACAGGATCTGCCCTTGCTCTTCTGGCTCTATTGGCTCATTAGCTCATGCCCTTTTGGAATGCCGCTTTTACGAGGAACTTCAATCACACTATATTTCCCCCCTTTCAATGCCTCTGTGACTGACATAATGCCTTTTTTACTAAGCGATAGGGACCCCAAGGCTACATTGTCAGTGGCAAGATTTGTTCCAGTCCTTATATCCCTCCAACACTAGTTATATGCTGCTCAAGATCAATTGATCAAGGAGCTTCTAAGGGTTAAAGGAAAGGAAAGGTAAAGGAAAGGAGGCTGGCAGGTCTATGTGGTGGGGTAGGTGGTTGTGGTTCTAATGGCATCAAGGGGAGTGCATTAAGAACAAGAATCTGAAATGTACCCAAACCTAAAGCCACCCACCACCCAATTAATTCAAGCCTGCTAAGAATCATGCCTAAAGAGACCATTCTGTAACCAAACTGGTTAAACGTATCCCTCATCAGAGAGGATATGAGGTCTTCAACTCATGGGTAGGGGTTCTCAGGTGGGTTGCTGAGCCCCACCTGCTGATTCATAAGTCTCTACACAGCTGTCATTATTTTTGCTGCGTCTTGGAAGGACTTTATGCTTACGTCCGTGTGTTGTGAACAAGGTTGCTACAATTCCTGCTTCTCTGTGTGTTTGTGCTGAGAGGATCTGTAACCAAGGTGGGGAGGATTCCTTCTGAGAACAGGCAGGTTCAGACACACTAGGGCTGTTGAAATTTGGATTCGGCAAAATTTGGCCCGTTTTTATTCGGGCCGTGCCGAAGTCCGAACTCCCCCGCTTCGGATCCCTGAAATTCGGGGGGGGGGGGATCCGGAGTTTGGGAGAATATTCGCCCCCCAGCGCACCTTCAGGGGGATTCCCCAACAAGCCCCTCTGCGCTGTTTGCGAAGGCAGCGCAGAGGGGTCTAAAGACCCCCCCCAGCCTTGCCGGGACTCCCGGGAAGGCTGGCGGGGGGCTGTCAAGCCCCTCTGCGCCCTCTGTGCACAGAGCGCAGAGGGGTCTAAATACCCCCCCAGCCTTGCCGGGACTCCCGGGAAGGCTGGCGGGGGGCTGTCAAACCCCTCTGCACTCTCTGCGCTAGGGGCCCTTTAAACAGATCTGCACCTCCCAGCTGGGAGGCACAGACCTGTTTAAAGGGCCCCCTCCCCGCGCCTTCATGGAAGCCCCGTGAAGGCGCGGGGGGGGAATCTGCCAAATTTATTCGCCGAACCCCCGAAGTCGGCAAATTCGGCTCCCCCGTTTCCCGCCTTTTTTGAGTTCGGTTCGTCCGAACCGAAAAACAGCCAAATCGGGGGAAATTCGGCTGTTTTTCAGTTTGGCCTGAAGCGAATCAACAGCCCTAAGACACACACATCCCTCCCAGCAAAAGCATTCCTTTGCCATTTTCCTCCCCCCCCCCACCTACTACAACCTGGCCTGACCACCCCTGCTAGCCAGTCCTCTGAGCATACTTGCACTGAAGATCACTGGCCTAAATAATTCTGGCCAGCGGCCATAAAAACATGCTGGAGAGCCGTTGTGGTGTAGTGGTTAAGAGCAGTGGTTTGGAGTGGTGGACTCTAATCTGGAGAACCGGGTTTGATTCCCCTCACCTCCATATGAACGGTGGATGCTAATCTGATAAGAACCTGAGTGGTTTCCCCACTCCCAGCCAGCTGGGTGTCCTTGAGCTAGTCACAGCTCTTTTAGAGCCCTCTCAGCCTCACTTACCTCCCAGGGTGTCTGTTGTGGGGAGGGGAAGGTAAAGTAAGCCGAATTGATTTTTCCTTAAATGATAGAGAAAGTCGGCATATAAAAATCAACTCTTCTTCTTCTTCATTGTGTAGGTGCAAAGAGAAAACTTGTTTATCACTTTATTAATGACCTCAAAGGACAACTTTCTTTGGCATTTAGTAGAGTGGATTAGTTTATATGAGTATTGGCAATCTGACACTGGCATGTGACATTGATTGTTTATGTCACTAATGCTTTAAACCTAAAGACAGTCCTGGTGAACAAAGTTTCAGTTTGACTGATTTTCAAGATTCATGATGGAAATCTGGCTTCCAGTGACCACTGTTCTATGCTTTAACTAACGGTAATATAGAGAATTATGGGAGGGGGGGTCCTCTTATTGTTTTTAAATTATTTTATTGTAAATGTTCCAGTTAATACCTTCATAATGCAAACGGTGTTGTGTAACTATTGTAAGCTTCTAGAAATGAACACTGCAAATGGACATGTTCTCTTTCTAATAAAATAAAATAAAATTCACAAATACATTTCTATATTTCGTAAATTATGTTGTACGCAAAGAGCCCATAATGCTTACAAAAACTCATCCTTCTTGTTGATGCCAGTGTAGCCTTCAGTTCACTTGGACAAAACAGCCGCTTTGGCAATTGGACTCTATGGCATTGAAGTCCCTCCCCTCCCCAAACCCTGCCCTCCTCAGGCTCCACCCCAAAAATCTCCCGCCAGTGGCGAAGAGGGACCTGGCAACCCTACAATATAGGCATAATCATACTGACTTCCTTTGTCATGAAGATAACAGCAAGGTAATGCTTGTGAATTGACTCAATAAAGGAAGCCACAGCCTTCAATTTGCAAGATCTGAGCAAGGCTGTCAAAGATAGGACATTTTGGAGAACTTTCATTCATACGGTCGCCATGAGTCGGAAGCGACTTGGCGGCGCTTAACACACACAATGTTTGTGAAGTGCTCTAAATCCTTGAAAACCTTATGTAATCACTAAATAATAATACTAACAAATCGTTTCTGCCTCTTTTGCAACATGACTTGGATCTATGCCACATTATATCAAACCATTCATTAATTGAGGGCATCTTTAACTTCCAATTTTGCCGCAGTCTGTGCTTAGCAGTTAGGCCCATCTGTTCACCTAATTGCTAATGTACCTTGGTAAAGCTATCTTTAATATAGTCTAGTAATATAATTTCTGGATTCCGTGAAATAAGGCACCTAGGTATGTTTTACATATGACGGTATCTATCCATTAAACCTTAATGTTTAGGTCAGTTTCCCATATGTACATAATGTAAGCTTGTTATTGATATTCCTCCAATCTGTTAATTTTACTTTTTATTGCAGGGAAGAGGCACCAATACATTTTTATAGTGCTTCTCTTTAAAGTTGCCCCATGGGGGAGAAGCCAGGGCAGACAATCCCACTCCACCCCCCGTTTTTCCTCTGATAGTTTGTTCCCTAAACCTGCCTCCTATTCCTAATTAAATTTAGTCCTCAGGAATAAATTGCTGCCCTAGACCCTCGGGAAAAAAATTCTCTGCTCAACAGAGAGAAGGATAGAACAATGTTTTTAAGTATTCCCACTGGAATCTATTGACAAGTATTTCAGAGCTTCAGCTGTGAAGGAATAATTTTTTTCTTTGCACGAGCTTGGAAGAAAACTCAGTCGGCTGGTTTGTAGAGCACAGGGAAGAAAATTAACTTTCTTACAACACCAGCACGGCCCCTGACCCAGCATACTTCACAATTTGTATCCTTCTCCATGATCCTTGAAATCTCTAAGAGGTACTGGAGCACTAATTCAATACGGGCTGTAACCAAACATCTCTTTTGAGCTCCCCAAGATCTCTTGTGTGGTAAATTTGACTGAGAGTCTTTCCAAAGGCTGCTGGCAGCCAAGTAATTATTGGGACCTGAGGCTGCAGACAAGCATTATATTATTAAATTCCTGACTTACCTCTTGTTCACAGCACTCCATTTAGCCGACGTGAAACTACCTTATGAGTTAAACCATTGGTCCATCAAAATTATTATTTTCTTCTCCGACTGTCAGTGGCTCTCCAAGGTCTCAAGCAGCGGGTTTTCACATCACCTGCTACCTGATACATTTAACAGGAATCATAGAATCGAGTTGGAAGGGACCACCAGGGTCATCTAGTCCAACCCCCTGCACAATGCAGGAGATGCCAGAGACCTGGGACATTCAGCCTTGTCTGAATTTTGAAATTGTCTGATCAATACAATGACCAATTAGACTTCTATGCTACTTGCTTACTCCCTGGCTCACGTGCTACTTCCTTCTCTACTCCACCCCTGGCTGAGGAAAGGAAACAAAATGACCTACAGTCTGGAGACTGAGAAGGCTACTCAGGAATGCAAGCTCACTGGATGATCTTGGACCAGTCACTCTATCTTATCTTAACCCACCTCACAGGGTTGTTGTGAACATAAAGTGAGAAGGAGGAAAGAACAACTTGAGGAAGGTTAGAATAAAACTGGTTAAGTTGTGCTTCAGTCTTGGGTCCCTGGTTGCTGAGGCTAACTTTTCTAGTTAACAGCTAGAACAGAAGAAGGCAATAGAAATTAAGGATACACAAATATTTCCTGTTTTATTCCCCCACCCCCACCCCTCAATATGTCTAATTCTCAACATGGCCAAATTTGTGGATACTTAAATCTGAAGGCTAGAGTCATGAACAAACAAGACAGATCTTCTTACATACCTGAAAAAAGCCCCAGGTTTGCAGGAAAAAACTGAAATCTGGGGGGGGGGGATAAGTATACTGGGAGTTATAACCCCAGAAAATAATAGAAGCACTACCTGTAGCTTTAAGAAACAAATGATGTTAGTGGCTGTTGCTAGGCAATCACAACAATATTGCCAGCTTTCAAGCCTTGGTTTCTGTCACTAAAAGGCAAGGGAAGGTGGCAGGGCCCTTGCCAGGACTGTTTCAGCCTTTGAAGGAGGCCTCGTCAGATCCTGGCCCACCAACAACTACCAAGCAATTTGCTATAACCTGACTTGCATGACTCACACAGGCTCAGCTGCTTGCTACTGTTCCATAGCAGCCACCCCACAAAAGCCAGTGGGGGGTAGTGATGAGAATTTCAGACAAGGATCTGGGAGACCCAGCTGACCCCCATTCACTCACTCACAAAAAAAGACACGCACACACAGAGAGAGGCCTTTTATGCATGGCTGTTTCCCTTGCCGTCACCCCCTCCTATGACATCGGGTCTTTGTTTATGCATGCCATCACCTCACTCTCCCCCAGCATTTCCATGCGTTTTGCACGTGTTTTCAAGGACCTGTTTTATCTCGAATTTGAAATTGCGGGGAAACGCAGAGGGAGAGCGAGGCGACCTCTGATGGTTGGATATGGCATGCATAATCAAAACAAAGACCCCAAGTTGTTGGAAGGGTGACGGCAAGGGAAACAGCCATGCATAAAAGGCCAGAGAGAGAGAGAGAGAGTGCACGCAAGTTATTTCAGAGCACACAGAAATGTTCTCTGAAGGGGTCACATATCACTGTCAAACTGTCTTCCCTTGCAGGTGCACCAGAAATCGCTTTCAGTCAAGCTTCCTAAAAAGCTTCCTAAAAATTTGTGTAAACATTTTATAAATAAATTTTATAAACAAATTTAGCGCAACCAGTTGTAGGTTGACACCTGCAGAAGACCCTGCTCAGAAAGCGAAGTGTGGCATTTCCATCTAGACCACAGAAGAATCCTGCTGAGTCTTCCTTGTGGTTTGGAGTAGTAGTACTGTGTGGAACTTCATATCCATACTGGATTCACCGTCAAAGCAGAATTTCAGAATGGTTCCACTGAATCAGTAGATATACTCTGGAATAAGGTTGTCAGTTGTGAATCTTGGCGCTACTCTGCTATTTCCAGTTTTAAAGGAGCAGTTTCTTTAAGTGTTAAAAAAAGTCTTAAGATCCAAAATGGTTTCAATTACCTGAATTTGTTAAGGTATCACGCAAGCATGTTTACCTGGCACCTCCCTCTGCACAATCCATACACCTGAAACCTGTTCAGTTTAATTGGCTTGCAACTCATGCTGATTGTTTTTCCCTAATGGCGCAATCTAATCTTCTTTCTTTTCCAGTTACATTGTTTAGCCTGGCATTTCAAGGTATGTGGAAGGGAAGGGGGAAAACCCACCCCAAACCGCTATTTTTTTAACAGCCCTAAAGGGAAGTGTACCTTTTTTAGTCGTTCCCGCAAACACCTGTGCGCTGGGTGAGCTTAATTGGGCTACAGCTGGTGCTGCTGATGTATGGCGAGAACAGGTTTTACAGACGAAATGGCTGCGTGTTGTCATTGTTTTTCTTGTAGAGGCTTGCGATACACTGCCAATTTGCTATGGACCAGTTTCTTTCCCTTGCCACCAGAGACTCCGGGTTCACATTACCAGTTCAATAAAATCACTGCCTGAGACGTTGGAGAGCAGCTGCGAATCAGAAAAAGCATGTTCTACAGCCAACATGGTGTGGTGATTAGACTAGGACAGGGGTCCACAACATTGTCCTTATGGGCACCATGGTGCCCAGTGACAGCTTTCCTGGCAATCCACCCAGCTGCTCTGGAGTGGCAGTTGCGCGCAACGCGATTATGACACTTCTGGGTTTACCCCCGGAAGTGCAGCATTGCTGCAGCCACTTTAGCACTCAACTCCCCAGGCGTAAACCTGGAAGTGACGCAACTGCGTTGTGCACGCATGCTTGATCACACCAACCCTGCCCCCTAAAACCTCCCGCCGATAGAGAGGGGGACCTGGCAACCCTGACCTGGCAACCCTACCTGGCACCCTCCAATGGTTTTTAGAAAGTGGGAGGGGCCAGGAGGGGCTTTTGCCCAGCAAGTCTTCTTTGCCAATGGAGACTTGATTGGCTGTGCAGATTTCTAAAAAATTTCTAAAAAATGTTCCTTTGGCAGCAGCTGTTAACACACCACTGTGTGACTACAGTGTGTAGGGAGCAGGATACCTAGGACTGTATGCATGCTGCAATTCTGAGGGAACATGAGGGGACATTCAATGTGGTTCCTCGGAATCTGTGTTGTTGTTTTTTAAATACACAGGTGACTAGTCCTTATGGATGCAAAGATATGGGTTAATGAGTGTGGTCAATATTTTCAGGTTCTCTGAAACTAATGGGATACCCTTTTGAATACATCTAATAGTGGTCAATGGCTGGCATTTCAGTGCCCCACACAATATTATACTCTACCCCAAGGCAGCATGAGAAAAATAAATTGTGCAAAATAAGAAATATCATATATGTGTTATCTACTGAATACCTTTTTAGCCTGCCATTCGTCCAAGGAGCTCAGGACAGTGTACATGATTCCTCACAACATTTGTCCTCACAACAACTCTGTGAGGAAGGCCAGACTTCGAGTGACTGGTCAACACCACACAGTGAGTTTCATGGCTGAATGGATCCTAGTTGTATGTTCTAATGTTTAATTAACATAATTGGTATATCCTATGGAATTCAGCCTTTCTTGCTGCATAATCTACACTTCCTACTTTTCAGCACAAAGGGTACAAAGGCCTTATGTGTGTGTATATATATATATATATGTGTGTGTGTGTGTGACAGGTTGCAGGTGCTTTTCAATATTACTAAAATCAACTACACTAAAGGCTTTTTAAAAACATTCCACATAAGGATGAGTCTAACTTGAATTATCTTGGGTAAAATTCTGTTGCAACCTTTCTGTGATCTTTTTTGATCATTTCTGTTACTTGGGCACCTACAGGGGAACTCTACTGTGACATTTCTTAAAAGAAGGTAGTAAAAAAATAGTTTCAGTGACTCATTAAAAGAAGGCCCCGGTAGCTGTTGAACAGCAAAGCTCACCCTAACCAAAGGAAAAGTAGAGTTAAAAGGGGAAATATGCAGAAGATTTGGAGGTTACCAAAGGGATGAAGTGTGTCCTAAATGTAAAACAGTTTTAGATATGCTATATTTTACACTTTTTTAAAAAAGAGACAATTTTTGGTATTTCCTGGCAGGTCACGATGCAGAGGCAGGCAATGGCAAATCACCTCTGAATGTCTCTTGCCTTGAAAACCCTATGGGGTCGCCATAAATCAGACTTAATAAAAATAAGGAAAGGTGGAACAGGGATATAAAGGTCCAAATTACATATGACATTTCCCCCCTCTTACTCAAATGCCACTGCATCGTCTGCCAATTTCTTTGGACAGGGGCAGGATGGGTTTGCTTGAACCCACCCACCCCAGGGTTGCCAACCTCCAGGTACTAGTACACATATTGCACAATCCCAAGCACCTTTCTAAGTCAATGGACTAGGGTTGTCAACCTCCAGGTAGTAGCTGGAGATCTCCTACTATTACAACTGATCTCCAGCCAGTAGAGATCTGTTCACCAGGAGAAAATGGCCGCTTTGCCAATTGGACTCTATGGCATTGAAGTCCCTCCCCTCTCCAAACACCACTCTCCTCAGGCTCCACCCCCAAAACCTCCCACCAACCCTACCCCCCGCCAGTCACTTTCCTGATCTAAATCATGCCTTTGAAAGTATTGTACTCGTTCCCTGCAAAAATTTTATTGGACAGTGGCAATGGGAGGGTTTGCTTAAACTCTGCTTTTCCTTATGACATTTTTCTTGCTTCACACAAATGAGAGGGGGAACTCTGCTGCCTCCATACCCTGCGATGGCTTTCCTGAAGCATCTGTTTGGCCATTGTAGAAAACAGGAAGATGGAGAGAGCCAGCTTAGTGTAGTGGTTAAGAGCAGTGGTTTGGAGTGGTGGAGTCTGATCTGGAGAACTGGGTTCGATTCCCCACTCCTCCACATGAGCGGCAGAGGCTAATCTGGTGAAACTGGGTTGGTTTTCCCACTCCTACTCAGGAAGCCAGCTGGATGACCTTGGGGCATTCACAGCTCTCTCAGCGCCACCTACCTCTACCTTAAGTGGTAGAGAAAGTCGGTATATAAAAAGCAGCCCTTCTTCTTCTACTACTACTACTACTACACAGACCTTTGGTCTGATCCACAGGGCCCTCCTTTTGTGAATCATATCATAGTACACCCTCTTTCACCTCCTAAGAGTCTCCCAAGAAAGTGGGTTGCATCCAAATTATTGCCAGTGGAATGAAATTTGAAGAATGGACATTTCCCCCTCCCACTGAAGATCTTCAAGTCCCTGAAATCCTGCTCCGGGGGAACAGGGGATCTTGTCAAACATCATGGAGGGATGGGTAGTCTGCAATCGGGAGTGGGAATTACTGGCAAAAATCACTCTTCTTCATCCAGCAGTGCTAGCTATTCTGCTAGTAGGGTTGCCAACCTCCAGCTGAGGCCTGGAGATCTCCTGGAATTACAACTGATCTCCAAACTACAGGGATCCCCTGGGGAAAATGGGTGCTTTGGAGGGTGGACTCTAGGGCATTATACCCTGCTGAGATCCCTCCCCTCCCTAACCTCAACCTCTCAGGCCCCACCCCACCCCGAATCTCCAGGAATTTCCAACCTGGAGTTGGCAACCCTATCTGCTAGCACAGCACTTTTGAATTCATTCTACTGTCCTTGCAATCTCAGAGAGGACTTTTTATTTTACTTTTCTAAGCATCCATTTGAATGACTCTGTAACTGCTCTGCCAGTTTTGCGTAAAGTGCACAAACTGCTTTGTAAAATCTCCTAGTGAGGGAGAAGCCCGATGAATTTTCGCCCCCAAGGACTTTGTTTGAGAAAGGAGGTTTGCTTAGAAAGGAACTGGACTCCCAATTGTTCACTCCAGGTACTGTATACTTGAGCATATGTGATTGTATAACACAACGAACTATTAATATTACTGTCTTGTTGCAAATACTTGACATTGTGGCCTTCCCCCAACCTTTTATCACATTATTCTTTCATCCAACTTGCCATTTCCCTTAGTGATTGGTATGGCCTGGGAGTGGCAATGCTAAACACAACAAAATTCCTATTCCCCTCTGTAAATAACCTGCTTATTGTGTTTTTCTTCAGAATTCCTTACAAGAAAACCACCCATGCCTTGTTTGTTGTAATGTTCTCCTAACATGTTCATGAAACATCGATTCTCTGTTATGTGGGCACTGCGCATCTACTGTTGGAAAGCAGGCATTCTTCACTGTAAGTGGTGTTTGTTGATGCTTAAAGGTTCAATGAATTATTCAGCCCCTTTACCCTTCCTGCATTGCTGCGCACCTATTGAGCTCACGGTGCAGATTCATATCAATAAATTCTGAATCGCTTTGCAGCTCCAATTTCATGCTTGGCCTTTCCTAAGCTACATAATAGGAAAAATAAATAAATGAAATAAATAGAATGGATACACAAATTGCTTTAAGTAACCACTTGTCCATCTCTTGATGCCTTTCCCCTCCACCAAAGGAGCAGACATCACATACGAAGAAACAGTCGTCGGAAAATGGTTGAAGAAGAAAAAGAAGAGTTGTTTTTTTATATGCCGACTTTATCTCCCTTTTAAGGAGAATCAAACTGCCTTACAATCACCTTCCCTTCCTCTCCCCACAACAGACACCTTGTGAGGGAGATGGGGCTGAGAGAGGTTGGAGAGAACTGTGACTAGTCCAAGGTCACCCAGCTGGCATCTTGTGTAGGAGTGTGGAAACCAACCCGGTTCACCAGCTTAGAGTCCACTGCTCTTAACCACAACATCATGTTGGCTGAAATCTCTCTGGGATAACATTTTTGTGGCTTTTAAGGATGAGAGGGTTGGCTAAAACTTATCAGCTCCAATTCCCTCATCATGTTTAAAAGCTCAAGATTACACCATAGACTTAAACATACTTATTTTTGGTAGCTCTTTCTGATGAAGTCCCCTTGCCAGTCATAACCATAGATATATCAGCATGTAAGCAGCACTGGGTAGGGGTTAGAATGCTGGACTCTGGGATCACATCCTCATTCTGTCACAGAACCTCACTGGGTGATCTTGGGCCAGCCAGTCTCTCAATCCAACCCACCAAAGGGTGGTCATTGTGAAGATAAAATGGAGTATAACCAGGGCACTTTCTTCAAATTATCTGGTAAATTAAACCCTGAGCTTACTATGAGAGAACATTTGAGCAGCAAATCTTGGTTAATAGCAAGAAGATGTATTTATGAATGCTTACAAGAAGAAGAAGAACGTGCTGTCAATTCACAACTAACTCATGGCAATTCCACCTACGGGGCGTTCCAGTCAAAAGATGAGCAGAGGTAATTTACCATTGCCTTCCTCTGCATAGCAACCCCAGAGCCAGTGTGGTGTAGTGTTTAGAGCAGTGGACTCTAATCTGGAGAACCGGGTTTGATTCCCCACTCCTCCACATGAGCAGCAGACTCTAATCTGGTGAGCCGGGTTGGTTTCCCCATTCCTCTGTATGAAGCCAACTGGGTGACCTGGGGCTAGTCATGGTTCTCTTCAAGCTCTCTCAGCCTCACCTACCTCACAAGGTGTCTGTTGTGGGGACAGGAAAAGAAGGAGATTGTAAACCAGTTTGATTCTCCTTACAAAGGTAGAGAAAATTGGATTATAAAAACCAACTCCTCCTCCTCCTCTTTTTCTTCTTTTCCTTGTTGGTCTCCCATCCAAGTACTAACTATGGGCAACTCTTCTTTATAAATGATTTGGATGAAGGAATAGAGGGGATGCTTATTAAATTTGCAGATGATACTAAATTGGGAGGGGTAGCAAATACAGTAGAAGACAGAGCCAGGATACAGGATGATCTTGACAGGCTGGAGAATTGGGCTAAAACCAATAAAATGCATTTCAACAGAGATAAATGTAAAGTTCTGCATCTAGGTAGGAAAAATCAAAGGCATAATTATAGGATGGGGAGACTTGTCTCAGCAGTAGTGTGCTCGAAAAGGATCTTGGGGTCTGAACATGTGATGCGGTAGCTAAAAAGGCAAATGGGATCCTGGGCTGTATCAGCAGAAGTATAGTGTCCAGCTCACCCGAAGTAATGGTATTGCTTTACTCTGCTCTGGTTAGACCTCACCTAGAGTATTGTGTTCAGTTTTGGGCACCACAATTTAAGAAGGATGTAGACAAGCTGGAACGTGTCCAAAGGAGGGGAAACAAAGATGGTGAGGGGTCTGGAGACCAAGTCCTATGAGGAAAGGTTGAAGGAGCTGGGTATGTTTAGCCTGAAGAGGAGAAGGCTGAGAGGGGATATGATAACTCTCTTCAAGTACTTGAAGGGCTGTCATATAGACGGGGGTGCTGAGTTGTTTTCTGTTGCCCCAGAAGGTTGGACCAGAACCAATGGGTTGAAATTAAATCAAAAGAGTTTCCGTCTAGACATTAGGAAGAATTTTCTAACTGTTAGAGCTGTTCCTCAGTGGAACAGGCTTCCTTGGGAGGTGGTGAGTGCTCCTTCTCTGGAGGTTTTTAAGAAGAGGTTGGATAGCCATCTGTCAGCAATGCTGATTCTATAACCTTAAGCAGATGATGAGAGGGCGGGCATCTTGGGCATCTTCTGGACATGGAGTGGGGGTCACTTGGGAGGTAGTTGTGAGTTTCCTGCATTGAGCAGGGGGTTGGACTAGATGACCCTGGTGGTCCTTCCAACGCTATGATTCTACGTTTCTTTAGCTTCCAAGCTCTGACGAAGTCCAACTAAAGTGGGCTATTCAGGCTGCTGTGGGTTCAGTCCGAGTGCAGATGTATGTCTTTTAAACATGGTTAAAGGTGGGGGAATGAAAGTAACATTGAGAGGGAGAGGAGGGGTAAAACAGGCCACGTGAATTTGAAGTTAAGGGATTGGGAGTGATGTCTGAACCAGCCCTTTGTCCCTGAGGGTTGCATCTTGATTGCTGATTGTTCAGACCAATCAGCACCGATTCTTAACTATGTCTACCAAACCTGCCATGCTGAAAGGAAGATGTGAAGCTTCAGATGTTTCCCACTTCAACACTGTACACTAATCACATAGACTTAGTATTTTTAGCACTGGCAACAACTTGAAATTCTGCTCCTTCATCTTTTAAGTCACAAAGTTCCTCTCTTTCTTCCACGAGATCCAAATGAGTTTTAACAAGTTAGTATGTTTGTGATAAAATTGACCCACACTAATCTGAAATGACTTCTCTCTCCCCCCCCCCCCCCCCGCCGTTAATTTTATTTCGGTGGAGTATAAATGAACAGCAGGCTTTGTACTTTTGAGAAGTCGGAAATCTGTGGGAGTTTTACATGGAAACATTCACTCCTTCTAAAAAGCGCTAACAGACTTGTCAGGCGAATCTTTTAAAGCCGGAGTTACTCTAGGGGAAAGACAGTAAGTCTTTTCAAAAAAATGCCTGTGTTTCTGAAGGAATTGACGCTGTTTATGGAAAATAAAACAGCAAGTACTCACAACGTGCCTCAAAACATAAGAACTTCTCTTCTACATTAAAGTGTGGAGAGTAATGTTCGTCCTTCCAAATGAATGTCAATGCTAATTTCCTACCAAGTTCAAATTAGGTCATTCTACTAAAAGTTACTGTTTGGACCTAGTTCGGTAACATGACGTTCCAGTTCATTTTTAAATAGGAGATGGAGTAAGATTCTTAGTGAGGTTGAATAGCTTCCCTTGGAAATACTTGAGATGAAGTTTTTTTAAATTCCTGATATTTTGTTTTGATTTGGTTTTGTGATTTTATTTGTATATCAATACCAGAAATCAATCCTGGGAGGGGTGGTGAAAAACATTATACTTTACCAGGACTTTTCCAGGCTAGGCTGCATCACCCTTATGAAGACATGAACTATTTAGTAATCTGTGTGTTGACCCGTTCATGGCTATTCAGCAGCTTTCTTCAGTGTGTTCCTTGCTAACAATATAGCATAGTGCAATTGTTTTTCCCCCCACACATGCACAGTCTCACACAGCCCCTAATGGGTTCCTCTCCTCCTTGCTATGCTGTTGCTCCACTCAACAGGCTCCACTCAATTGTTTAAAGAGACAGTTAAACTAGTCACAAACAATAGAGTCATAAATAAATACTGTATTTTTTAAACCCTACTGTTCATCAAAAAAGTTTGTGTAATAAGTCCCTAGCAATGTGAATGGCTGCTGGGCTGGGAGTATTTCTGTGCATGTGCAGTTTTGCAGAAAACCCAATGCAAACCAGTTCAGACAGCACTTGAGTAATTCAGTCTCAAACCAAAGAGTCCCATTGATCAATTCACATCTTATTGCTGCAATTGAACATTTGACATGAAATTCATTGCACCCCTACTAAGAATGTGAACTTGGTCAAGGAAGTCCTAGGTACAACCCTTGTTTCTGCTATAAACTCTTTTGGTGGTTTTAGGCAAGCCACTGTCTCCACGCTTCCTTTCCAGTTGGGATTATGGGTTAGAACCAAATTTTCCTTTTTGCTAACAGTGGAGCCTTCCTAAGATGCAATAATCCTTTTGAGGGGAGAGTATACTGCATTTCATTGGCAGAAGGCTGCTCATATCGGAGAAAGGGTCCACCATGAATGGGGCAGAATCTTCGAATCCTGCCTCATAATACTGACATAGTGTGCAAGGGTACTATGAGAATTACTGAAATAATATATGTAGAGTACTTAGAATTGGAGCTGTGTTGAATATTTGTCTGCAAAACACTTTGGAGATGAAAGTATGTTTTTCTGAGAGGGCAGAATTCTGGCAGGGAAGAATGCCTTGACTTTGTTATTTTGAACTTGCACAGCCTCCTGTTTAAATTGGGCCATTGCACATTCAAATTGTCTACTTATGTATTGTTTGCGCATGACTGCAATGTCCGCCTGAGCTATGGATCTATGCTGTTGTCGCACACACCTTTCTAAGTCAATGGACGAGGGTTGCCAACCTCCAGGTAGTAGCTGGAGATCTCCTGATATTACAACTGATCTCCAGCCGATAGAGATCACCTGGAGAAAATGGCTGTTTTGGCAATTGGACTCTATGGCAATGAAGTCCCTCCACTCCCCAAACCCTGTCCTCCTCAGGCTCCACCCCAAAAACATCCCACCAGTGGTGAAGAGGGACCTGGCGACCCTACAATGGACTTAGAAGATAATAACTCTGCTTAAAATTGCATTGATAGGGGCTGAGGTCTTTTTAAATGAGCATGTGCAATGACGTATGGATAAGTTCTTCTGAATTACTCTTATATCAGGCCAGAATGGCAGGGGGCAAGTTAAACCACTGCTGAAAATTCCAGAATCAGATCTGGTCTACACATACAACAGAATGAAGCTGTAGAGTGCTGAGGTGGTAGTATAGGCTGTGTCCCTTCAGACTTCGAGTGAGGTATCACATTTTTCATCTCCTACTTTACAATCCCCTTACCCCTAGTAACAGACTACTACAGTACTTAGAACGTTCCCCCTAGTTTTCTATTTGCAGGGTCTTGTTTATGTGAGGCACCATTCAGAACTGGTCTCCCTGACGCAAACATCTGTAGTCAGAAGTGAACTGGTACAGTCGGTTCTATCACCTCCTTTGATGGTAGAGCCAGCCAAAGTCTAGTTTTTCCCCCTGTACTTTAAAAAATAAAGTTGGCCGTTTTCCTTCTCGTCCCTAGAAAAGAGCAAAACTGTTAAACTTTCACATTTGCCTCTGAGTGTTCTTCAAGTAATTACACACCTTGCTGAGAAACAGTGCCCATAATATTCCAGATGTTACAGATACCCAAACTAAACAGTATTGTAACTTGGTGGACAATCACTTTTCGTTTCCTCAGGGAGCCACAGATCAATCTTTTTTTGCCTCAGAGAGTAGGAGAGGAAAGAACTCCCCCCCCCCACACACACACCCTATTCACCCTGTAATACCGACTATCCTCAAAATTGTCGGGAGGAACAAATAACATATCTGTCACAGAAAGCTAAGAAAAGGTACTTACGAAATAATGTGCTATGCTACATTGAGTCCAGTGAAATAAACAGCATTTCTGAAGCTAATGATACAAAACAGCATGTTTCAAAATTAGTGTCATTACCGTTAACATTGTTCCTATGGACAATATGGATTGCCAAGTCACCATAATAGCGTCGTTCTTCGCTGTAGCTCTGCAGCGGCAGGTCATTGTAGTCTCACATCTTTCGCAGAACGCCCTACTTAACACACTGGAGCTGCTCAGGCTGTTATGATAACTTTCTTTTTGTCTTCCAGATCAATCTTTTACCAGATTTCATTGTTATTAAGTAAATAAAAGCTTAAATCGGGTCATTTTCGACTGAATCTGTGACAAGACGTCTACGCCACAGCCTCCCATCGATATGGTGGCGAGCAATTTTTCAGCCCTTTCTTGTAACAGGGCGCTTTGAAGATGCGGGGTGGTCACCTGTCATGGAGGCTTACAAAAATTCTCATCTGAATTTCTCCCTAAACTCCCAATTGTCTGGTCCCATTCCCAATGCATTAGTGAGATACCATTATTCTGGGTTGCTGAGTTTTGTACAGAGTACAGCGTTTTGTACAGTATTTACATAATATGCAGCTTTTCAGTCCATTCGTATCCCCTCCCCTGCAACGGGTGGTGTCCTCTGGTGAAAAGGGGAGGAAGATGTCACCTAAATGTCGATGATGGGACCTCTGTGGTCAGAAGTAAGGGACAGAAGCTGTGATAAGGAGGGGAATCGGCTGAGATAGAACAAAAAAGCTGGATGGATGTATAGGGTTGCCAGGTCCCTCTTCACCACGAGCAGGAGGTTTGGGGGTGGAGCCTGCGTAGGGCAGAGTTTGGGGAGGGGAGGGACTTCAATGCCATAGAGTCCAGTTGCCAAAGTGCCCATTTTCTCCAGGTGATCTCCACAGGAGGGGGACTGGAGATTAGTTGTAATAGCAGAAGATCTCCAGTTAGTACCTGGAGGTTGGCAACCTTTCCTATGTAGGAACATGTGCATTGATGAAAAACTGCATAAGTAGTATTCTTGATGTGACAGTGTGCATGGTGGTACTAAGGTTCTTAGTGGGTGATTACCAATGCACAAAACCAGTAAAATGTTGGGCACACAAAAATCTCAAAGTGATCATATGCACAATAACATCAAGATTACCTTTTTTTGCCTTTCTTTGCTGCACACGTGTACTGATACCATCAAAGAGCAAAACAATACAAACGTATTGAAGGCACTGATAGCTACTGTGAGGTTTGCAATGCTCCAATTACAAAATTATTTTTAGACATTCTCCTTCTTAAAGCAGAACCAAGGTTGAGAAATGCAGCACAGAGCAAAACTCCAGAGCAGTAAAGGAATGGGACAGGAGAACAGGCTTCCTTAACCCTACATCAGTTTAAGTGCTTGCTAAATGTGGCCCACAGGAGGGGGTTAGAAAGGAGTCAGAGGAAAGATAGACTGTGCTGAATTTTCCATTTGCTTCATTCAACTAAATTGCACAACAGTACAAAGGTAAGGCCCTTACCTGGATAGCCCAGGCTAGCCTAATCTCATCAGATCTTGAAAGCTAAGCAGCATCGGCCTTGGTTAGTACTCGGATAGGAGACCACCAAGGAAGTCCAGGGTTGCTATGCAGAGGCAAGCAACAGCAAATCACTTCTATTAATCTCTTTCCTTGAAAACTTTATGGGGTTGCCGTATGTGGTATAGAAATATTCTAAACAAACAGCTGTCCAGGTTGCAACATTTCAGGTTGCAGGTGAGGGCTCAAGGCAGCTTAGAATTAAAAACCACGATGTTGAAACGTAAAATATTGAACATAAGCAGCATAAAAACTATCCATACAAGAGAAGCAAATAGGGTTGCCAATCTTCAGGTAGTAGCTGAAGATCTCCTGCTGTTACAACTGATCTCCAGCCAATAGAGATCAGTTTGCCTGGAGAAAATGGCTACTTTGGCAATTGGACTCTATGGCATTGAAGTCCCTCCCGAAACCCCACTCTCCTCAGGCTCCACCCGCAAAACCTACCGCTGGCGGTGAAGAGGGACTTGGCAACCCTACAAGCAAACCATTAAAAAGTCTAATTAAAATCCTGGGGGCAGGGGGAAAATCTCATCCTCCACAACCCTGTGGCTTATCATTGTCCAAGCTTTTTATGTAGACATTTAGAAGCCATTTTGTTGTAGCTCATTTTTCTGAAGGTAGGTTTATCCCAGACATCATTCAAGATGCACCTAATTGCTCCTACCTTTAGTGCTTGTTATTGCCGGCTTGCTTTGCATGTTTTATTTCCTGGAGCACCATAAAGACACCCTTATGTTGGTGTCACAGTATATTTTACACACATTAATATATCGCACTAGTAATCCTAGAATCCCCCAAATGCACCATGCAGAAGAGAAGTAAGGCACCATGCTTCTGTGGATTGTGTTAATTGGCTGTATTTGTGGCTTAATGACGCTTTGGAGGAATTGTACAAGTTGCTTTCTTTGAGCCCAGTAAAATACATTGAACTGACACGAGAAGATTGTATTCTGCTTAGCCGAGAATCAGCTGAGTGGGAATTCTACATTGCTCAGTGCCTTGCTAACCTTTGGAAGTCCCTGAGGTTTCAGGATATGCTGCTTGCTTGATACAAATGCATAACTGCTGTTAACATTACTAAGAGATGTGCATCAAAGGGAGAATTACTATAGGCTTCTAGTAAAGCTGAATCTTTTCTCCTGTCAGGTTCGACAATTGCAGGGCATTAGACTGCAGCAGTTAAAAGCTCCCCACAGAGCTTATTAATAGTTCCTTCTTAACCCCATCCGTCACTATCCTGTTGGGAATATATATTATAGCTATGGTCTAAATTCAGAGTTTCTACTTATCTGATGTGCCGCAGTTGCAACTAGAGTCTGTGTACACTTTGTACACCCTGTGGAAATAACCATTTATTTAACATTCTTATAATAATTAAATTATGTCACTGGTATTTTTTTTAGTGCTGTCAAGAGTATGTAAGCAATCATGCACTAGAATAGTGGTTCACTGCACATCCAGGTCTCAAGCACATTTATTTGAAAGTTGTCTTCATCCCTTTCAGTTAGTGTACATTCAAGTAAATATGCTTAGCTGTGACCTTGGTAGCTCAGACTAGCCCAATCTCAACAGATCTCAGAAGCTAAGCAGGATTGCCCCTGGTTAGTATTTGGATGGGAGACTAGCTAAGAAGGCCGTGGTCACTATGCAGCAGCAGACAATGTCAAACCAGCTCTGTTGTCTGTTGCCTTGAAAACTCTATGAGGTCATCATAAGGCTTTAAGAAGGGAGTGGACATGTTCATGGAGGAGAGGGCTATCCATGGCTACTTGTCAAAATGATGCTACTAGTCATGATGTGCACCTATTCTCTCCAGTATCAGAGGAGCATGCCTGTTATATTAAGTGCTGTGAAACACAGGCAGGATGCTGCTGCAGTCGTACTGTTTGTAGGCTTCCTAGAGGCACCTGGTTGGCCCTGTGTGAAGGGACGGCTAGACTTGATGGGCCTTGGTCTGATCCAGCATGGCTTTTCTTACGTTCTTATGTCCATAAGTCGTCTGCAACTTGATAGCACTTTCTACCACCAATAACTATGCTTAAAATCTTAGCCTTAGTTTCATTTATTTATTAATTTGCCATCAAGTCACATCAGACTTATGGCGACGCCTGGATGAGCAAATGTACTCTTTCTTTTCTTGTTACATTCTTTAGTCTTTTCTCACTGGTTTTGTTGATTCGTTTATATTGCATACTTGGGTTGTACAGATTTCATAGCACATTAATAAGAGTATTTCTAGATTAAGTGTATGTGATTGCTCAGTATAATATATAAATGACCATCTGTAGATGACCATTTGTTAAAAAAAGTATACATTTTATGGGAGAAAAACTGGTGCATGGGAATAGAAAAATATTTTCAAAATTACGAGTTAGTGTGGAAGGGACTGTGGCTTAGTGGAAGAGAATTTGGTTTGCACTCAGAAGAAAGGATTAGGTTGTTAGTGTTTCTGGAGAGAAACCCTTTCTTCTTTCACTGGCATTTGGTTGAGGGCATTCTTGTTGTTAGTGGATGCTTTTGGCTGATCTATCGTGGATTTGATGTTTTGATGGAGGTTTTACTTCATGTTTCAGTCTGCTCTGAGTGGAGAATAAAGCAATGCAAAAATACTGTAAATAAGGTGAATGGATCAATCGCTGATAGCATGAATAATACTCTCCCGTCTCGGTAATTAGCCATCTTTAGGACACAGTAATCGTATGCTCTTTCTAACATCTTAGCACAATATGCTTGTTTGCAACTATATCCTCCAAATATTTGAACAGCTGCATGCCATATTGGCATGTCTGCTCTGCCAGTTACATGTGCAGATTCCAAGTACGCGCACACACACAACCATAAAAACAAAGCATTGTTGTATTACTGCTGGGACTAGCAGCAGCATGCTGAAGGTAGGACCCATTTGTGGTACTCTTGCCAATCCAGGCTCCCTATCCAAAGGAAATTTTAATGAAAGCTTCAGTCCATATTCAAAACAAAGTTCTAAAAAACATAACTTTGTGAAAATTGAAAACTACTTTGCTTGTTATTCAGAATTGGGCAGTGCCTCTCTTTTTTCCAGTTGGGATGGACTGGGAAGTTTAAAGCATCCCAGGACCAACCCAGTCTGAGTAGCCCCTGCAAGCCAGCAGTGCAGTTAGGGTTGCCAGCCTCTAGGAACTAACTGGAGATCTCCTGCTGTTGCAACTGATCTCCAGCTGACAGAGATGTTGCCCTGGAGAAAATGGCCACTTTGGCAATTGGGCTCTATGGCACTGAAGTCCCTCCCCAAACCCCAGCCTCATCAGGCTCTGCCCCCAAACCTCCCATGGGTGGCAAAGAGGGACCTGGCAACCCTAAGGGAGGAGGTGCTTTGCCCTTATGCCTCACACTGTTTTCACGACCCCGAACTGCCGCACGGAGCCGCTATTAGCCTCATTGTGTAAGTAACTTGATATTTACAACAGAGCCAATAGCATTTCCATGAAGCGGTTTGAGGACCCAAAAACAGCATGGGGACTTTGCAGGGTGTTGATGGACCCTCAGCCATTGCCTTGTCCCACAGATTGACAACAGTCATGTTGTTGGGTGAGCAGTCTGCAGTGTTGGCTTGCAGTGCAGCAACAGCCCCTTTGCTCTGCTTGCCCCTGGTTTGGCTCTGTTTGTTCCTGGCCATCCAGGGTAGCAGCCCACTGAGAACTTTCCCGGTCTGTTAAGTAGCCAGCCCCTCCACCAGTCGCCGTTCCATCCTCTGGACCTATGTTTGGCTAAAGAATAAGAAGGTATAAAATTGAATAACAAACTCAAACGTTGTCCATCCGTGATGTACCTCTAAAGCGTTTTCCACTTGGGTTGCTGTCAACTGATTCTGGCATTCGCTTGTGTGTCTGTCTGAAGGTAACTCATGACAGTGCATTTGAAGGGTGAGAAATGTTCCATGTTTGCATTTTTTAAATATTCATTATGTAAATGCTCGAAGCCTGTGGTTTTCAACTGCCTTTCTAGCAGTGGTCAAATGATGAAGGCAATCTGTTTAAACAAACTGGCATATAAGATAGCTTTTGCCGTATGCCACACATTTGCCACTCCATCTGCTAGGTAATAAAACAAGCAAAAAATAATAATAAAAAAATAAAATAAAAGCCAGACTAGTCCCTGGGGTGATCTTGTTGTCTTTTTAAAAACCTAACACTTTTATTTAACTAGTCAATTTAGGGTTCTGGGTAAACTGTTGCTACTTACAGCATGTAGTAGTTAGGTGGAACCCCAAAATGGTCTTTGAAAATTTATTTAGAAGATGCTTATAGCAACGGATTTTTCTCTTTGGAATATTTGCCCTTCTTGTCGTGTGTTCAGTCAGCACACAGTGTGTACAAGCGACGAACTAATTTGTATAATTAGCAGGTGCTTTTGTAATTTGAAATGTCGAAACTATTAAGGCCTCATATACAGGACCATATGTATCATTAGCCAGGGCGTATAACAAGCGATTATCTCCCCTTCGTTGGTTACATAAACACTATTTTTAATTGTTTTACACTCCCAGTGATGAAAATAACTGCTCTTCAGTTGTTTCAGTTGTCAGTGGTGGCCCACAGTGGAATAACGCAGGCTGCGATCCTAAATGCTTGTTCGCCAAAGTTGATTCTATTGAAATAAATTACAATTACAATTCTAGACATTAGGAAGAATTTTCTAACAGTCCAAGCGGTTCCTCAGTGGAACAGGCTTCCTCGGGAGGTGGTAAGCTCTCCTTCCATGGAGGTTTTTAAGAAGAGGTTAGATGGCCATCTGTCAGCAATGCTGATTCTGTGACCTTAGGCAGATCATGAGAGGGAGGACATCTTGGCCATCTTCTGGTCACTGGGGGTGTGGGGGGGGAGGTAGTTGTGAATTTCCTGCATTGTGCAAGGGGTTGGACTAGATGACCCTGGTGGTCCCTTCCAACTGTATGATTCTATGATTCTACAATTTAACATTAATGAGTAGTTTTCTTATGGAACACGTTAAACTTGGAAAAAACATTTAATCCAGGATACTTATTTACTTTACGTATATCCCACCTTTCTCTCCTATGGGGACCCAAAGTGGTTTACATCGTTCCCCTGTATTTTATCCTCCAAACAACCCTGTGGTATAGATTAGGCTGAGAGTGTGTGACTGGCCCAAGGTCACCCAGATAGCTTCCATGGCAGAATGGGGATTTGAACCTCGGTTTCCCAGGTCCTAATCCGACACTTTAACCCCTACACCACATTGGACCTGCCTGGCTAAATTTTTAATCATTAGGGCTTTCCATAGTTTTGTAGCGCTGTAAATTGTCAAGATGCACACTGCTTTCTGAATTCACCAGTTGCTACTTTTCATATGAAGGCCACAGGAGGAGCCAGGCCTCAAAGAAGGAATGAGATAAACATACATCAATCTAATATTTGCCCTGTATCTGCTAAGCAGGTTTGATAAATAGTCCTCATTGAACACAGATTATATTTGCTGTTTCTGTAAGACCATAGTATTTTCTTTCTGTCCTTCACATTATGCTGGAGGTACATCATACCTACTGGAATGGTCTTAATTTCTTGTTAACTTCAGCAATTTACCAGATTACTGCAGGGGTGAAAGTATGGGCTGGTATGGAATAAGAAAGTCATCTTCCCTTTTGAGTCTCCCCAAGATTAGGGTTGTCAGCTCTGGGTTGGGAAATTCTTGGAGATTTGGGGGTGGAGCCTGGGGAGGCAGGCTTTTGGGGAGGGCTCAGCATGGTATAAGGCTATAGTCCATCCTCCAAAGCAGCCATTTTCTTCAGGGAAACTGATCTCTGTAGTCTGGAGATCAATTGTAATTCCAAGAGATCTCCAGGTCCCACCTGGAGGTTGGCAGCCCTGCTGAGCAATAACGTGAAGGGAATCTTTAGCAAGAAGAGGAATCAGTGGAAATTGCTCATTTAATTTAGATCCAGCCCTACGTGTGCAAAGCTCTGGTTGCTGCGCTCAAATACACCTAAATTGGAGCCATTGTGCTTTATGGTGTACCTACATCTTTTCTCATGACAATCCATACTTTAATGCAATGCCTTCTTTGTTTAAATCCAGAATCATAAAGCTTCATTTTGTCTGCTGTATTGCTTCTAAACTGAAATTCACCAGAGGAGGGGGGAAATTCTCACAATGATACTGTGCCATGTATTTTTTCTTAATATTATCCCATTTTTACTCACTCCCTATACAGTGTATATGGTTATTACACACTGGATGCTGATGGGTTTTTGCCTTAACTGTTTCCCATTTTATTTCATCGTGCTGTTCTGCAGTGAACAGAGCCAGCCAGCAGTGGCTTTGTCTATATTTTGTTTGTTTATACTCTGCATTTATATTGCAATTACTAAAATGGACAATTTTTTTTTTAAGAAATAACTTTCTAGTACAGCTGCTTTCTGCCCTCTGGCACCAAGTAAAAAGATCTTAAATGGGTGTTCTCCTCAACTTATTAGTTATTGCCTCATTACAAAGCTGTGCAAACATATCCATAAAACAAAGGTTCAGAGCATAGCTTTCTTCTCCATGTTGACATAGCAATGCATACATTGATTAAATGGCCGCCAGTTAGGTTTCCTAGTCAGGCAGAACTTCTGTTTAGGACTGAGCTGTATCCATCCCTTTTAATCATGGCTCTGAAGTAGGGTTACCAAGTCCCAGGTGGTTGGTAGAGGTCTCCCGCTATTACAACTGATCTCCAGGTGATAGAGATCAGTTCCCCTGGAGAAAATGGCTGATTTGGACATTGGACTCTATAGAGTTGAAGTCCCTCCCCTTTCCAAACCCCACCCTCCTCAGGCTACAGCCACAAAATCACCAGGTATGGGAAATACCTGGAATTGGCAACCCTACTCTGAAGAGCCTTGGATGAAAGCTGCTATATAAGATCTGTGGACAGTTATCATTTATTGAACATTTAGCAGGTAGCTTGTTCTCAGCTCAAAGTACTTTACCGAGTGCCCCCAAATTCTAGTTGCATGGGCAGAAGGAAAAAAAGTTCTCCCAACCCAATTTCTCCACCCAATACAGTATTTTATAAACCTCTCATGACCCCCATAGTCATCTATTCTCTCAAATGAAAAGACCCATATTCTTCAACATTTCTTCTTTAGCCTTTAAGCCAATTCCTTAATTATAATGTTCCCCAGCACTGAAATATCTTCTTCTTCTTTTTGAGATACAGTCACCAAAACTGTATGAAGTATTCCAGGGGGGACCACACAGATGAGGGTGATCAGGGGCCTGGAGACCAAGCCCTATGAGGAAAGGCTAAGGGAGTTGGGAATGTTCAGTGTGGAGAAGAGGAGCTCGAGGGGGCCATGATTGCTCTCTTTAAGCATTTGAAGGGCTGTCACTTAGAGGAGGGCAGGGAGCTGTTCCTGTTGGCAGCAGAGGATAGGACTCGCAATAATGGGTTTAAATTGCGGGAGGAAAGGTACCAGCTGGATATTAGAATTATTATTTTTTACAGTAAGAGTTGTTCGACAGTAGAACCAGCTACCTAGGGAGGTGGTGAGCTCCCCCTCACTGGCAGTCTTTAAGCAGAGGCTGGACAAGCACTTGTCAGGGATGCTCTAGGCTGATCCTGCATTGAGCCGGGGGTTGGACTAGATGGCCTGTATGGCCCCTTCCAATTCTATTATTCTATGATCTATATAAGGGCATTACAATATTGGTGTTTTATTTTCAGTCCCTTTCCTAATAAGCCCTACGCTGCCTTTTCCACCAATGCCATATACTGTTTTCATCAAGGTACTCACTTTAACTCCAAAGTCTTTTTCATTGTCAATCCCTGCCCATTCAGATTCCACAAACATATACCAAACAAGGATTTTGGGCTCCACTATGATCATGTTGAACTTACTTACATTGAACTTAATTTGCCACACTCTTGCCCAGTTACCCAATTTGGAGAGATCCTTTTGGAACTTGCCACAATCCTGTTTGGTTTTCACCATTCTGAATTATTTCTTCTCCTCTGCCCTGCACTGCTCACCCTGACTTCTAGATCATTTGTGAACAAATGATCCAGTTTGTAAAAATTCAGTTCTCAACAGGATTTCCTTGTGCTGGATTTCATACTCTCGACCCAATCTGCTAAGGAGTTTGTGGCAAACTGGCTTGCATCCAAGTACTTGGACTCCACAAGGCTGTTGATTGCAGTGTCAGGTGATTGGGGTTCTTAAAAATATATTTTGTACACAATTTAGGAACAGATGGAGTTGTAGAACTCTTTATGTGTGAAGTATTGTCTTTGACTGAAATATTTTGGTCTGTCCTTCTAAGCTAGCTGTCACAAGCTCACTGCAGCTTGTGATATGTTTGAAAGTTTGACAAGATATTAAGGTGAGATATCTTTAATAAGGTCTGCTAACTCAGTGAGAACAATATGTTCAGATCATCAAGGTACTACTTCAAAAGAATTGCAGAATGTGAAGAGCATAGAAAGGTAACAGGTAGCTAGTATCAGAAATTATTAGAGAAAAGGGATTGAAAATAAAAAGAGTATCACAATGCCATTCTACAAACCTTTATTGTAAGCAAATTAGGAATGTTTTCTATAGTTTGGGTCACTTTCACCTCACAAATAGTATCATAGAGCTGGAAGGCTCAGAAGAGCTTAGCCAGTGGTCAGGGTGGTGATGGGGCATCTTCTTGGTTCAGCCCTCAGTTCAGTTCCCTGTGCCTCCTTCTGGCATCCCACCCTGTGGTGGTGTAGTGGTTAAGAGCAGCAGACTGTAATCCGGTGAACCAGGTTTGTTTTCCCACTCCTCCACATGAAGCCTGCTGGGTGACCTTGGACTAGTCACAGGTTTTCTCAAATGAAGAACTCTCTGCCCTACCTGCTTCACAAGGTGTCTGTTTTAAGGAGGGGAAGGAAGGTAATTGTAAGATGCTGTAAGACTCCTTAAAGGTAGAGAAAAGCAGGGTATAAAGACCAACTCTTCTTCTTCTTCTGATGTCACCCCTGTGCCAGGCAGACATTTTGACTCTTGTAGGCTATATCCACTCAATCTGTGACATGCATTTTTACAGGGTACATATCAAGCTGTTTGCATACAATCTGAACCCATGCTGGCTTTGTGGATAAAGTTTCTGCTTGCAGGTCAGGAGCATGCCACTGTGATCCTGTTTTCTTTATTGATTTGGGACCTGGATGGTCACTTCTGACCTCTGTTTCTTTGTTATCTAGCAAGGAATTGGTGCCTGTTCGTTAGCTCTTGGAAATGCCTCTGAATCCTTCTCCCCACCCTACACCTTTTTTGTGCAAGAAGACATGAAGGTGCCTTTGATCTACCAAGGTCAGCACTGTGTACTCTGACCAGCAGTGATTCTCTGGGGTCTTTTACATCCCTGATTCTTTTACCTAGATCTGCCAGGGATTCTGGGTGCAATCCTAGAAACACTTTCCTGTAAGTCAGTCCACTGAATAAAAGGGGGCTTACTTCTGAGTAGACCTACTTGTGTCTGGCGAAGAAAGCTTTGACACTCGAAAGCTTACCCCATGAAACTCTTCTTTGTCTCTAAGGCGCTACTGGACTCAAATCTGTCTGTTCTCTGAATCTGGGATCTTCTGCATGCAAAGCCAATGCTTACTACCAGCCCCACCAAAATTTGGAATATTTTGTCCAAATCTGCTTTTTTGCAAGAAACGTTAACTCTTTCCTGGCTTTGTGCAAGCCCTGAAGAGGTTACAAACTAAAAGCCATTCATACAGGGACAGTCCAGTGTGATCTCAGTGCAACCTTAATGGCCCTCCTCTGCTGCAGTCATATTTCTTCCTTAGTGTTTGAATTATTAAGCTTAATTGTAGCCTTTCTAAAGCCACCAAAGTCACATTTATCGGATTTATATGTGTCATGGGCTGCTGACAGCTTTATGAGTGAAATTGATCAGAGCATCTTGATGCATTTTGTTACTCTCTTTTCCCTCTTTATAATTAAGAAATAGCTTTTTGCAGTCGGCTGACATAATTTTAATGATGCTGCTTCTATGAAAATTTTAATTATATTTTATAAATCTATGGATTTTTCCCCATCCTTCTTTTCTAATGGGGTAATAATCTAGAAAATGTTTTTCTCCCCATGCTTGTTGAGAGAAAGAATTATATGAAGAGCAATGCTTAAGGTTTCTGTGTCTTCTCCCGGAATCCAGTCATTAATAAAATAACTGACTCGCATTAAAACTAACAATAATTTCAAAGCAGAATGCATTTCAAAAGGCAAATCCCATGCAGAATGGGAGCTACTTTTTATAGAAGATTAATATAGTTGAGAAATAATGAGGAAATTAAATGAGAAAAATGGAAAAGGAGGGGGAAATGAGCGATTTGTGTGCTTTTTTAAAAATGTTCTTTTTTTGGTTGGATAGACCAAGAAGGAGCCCAATGAAGAAGAAAACACTCATTTATACCTTGGCACCCTTAACTGTGTTCTTAGTGTCAAGGAGTAGAGGCTCTTTGATTTTATTTTTATTTCTGAGAATTCACCTCCACTTGCAGAACCGCTAAATGCATCATCTATTATTCCAGAATAATTCCAGTGTTAGATATGAGAATGAGCTCCAGCATAATGCGCTGTTTTTCATACGATGATAACAAGAAACATCAAAGGTCACCTTCATGCGAGGCCTTAACGTTGCCATACTAAAAGCTGCCATGAAAGAGTGTAATCCAGTTTCTGTTTAGGACCAGTCTAGATGTTCGGGGAGGGGAGGGGGAGCCAACCCAAGAGGTTACAGCATGTCCTCCAATATGTCACGATGAAAATAGGGACTCTGGTTTAACACTCCTACTCTTGTACTAAGAGTCACTGTGCAAACCAACTGTCTCCCATACTGCATGGTGGTGAGAGATCTATTCTACCCATTTGTAGTTAGTTATTTTGCCATAGCCAACACTCGACTAATTGAAAAGCAAAAAGGGTATTTGTTCTTTTAATTACTAGGATGTTCTATGGATATATCAAACTATAGCAATGAATGCAGTGGCAAGGTGTGCTAAATAGTGCCTTACCGTGCATTCCTGTGGGCCCCCCGAATCTCCTTAGGAGACGGCGTGACCTCGCCACCAACGTGTGTCTAATCACGGCACAAGATGCACTTACGCTGGCAGCGAGGGCAGTTCCATCGGCAACTGAGCGCCGCGGAGCTGTGTGGTGCTCCTCCGCCGGCGCAGTCTCCCCGTGGCACAGACCATGGCGGAGGCTAGCGGCGCCAGTGGGGGGGGGGCGTTCCTGGGGTGGCTCGCCTGTGCCTTCTTCCCACCGTTCCCATACGCTGGTTCTCGGGAATGCACAGTTAGTGTTCGTAAGCATGTATTTGCAAAAAGGTTTACCAGCAATGAGATGCAACTACTACCACAATGTTTCACAGGTACCAGAAAATTGAGATTATCCCTGGTAAGTTGGGATGCTTAGAGCATATGGTGCAGTCTGCTGGGACCATACCATTTCAGAATGCAGGTAGGATACTCGTGTTATATTTGAGTGTCTTCTCATATGAAAACGCCCTCTCTGAGATAGGTTGTGTCTCAAAGAAAAAGGTTCTAGGTTAGTATTCTATCTAACAAACTAATTTCTTGTCTTTGGGGTTAATTTAAAAGGTAAAGGTCCCCTGTGCAAGCACCAGGTCATTTCTGACCCATGGGGGGACGTCCCATCCCGATGTTTTCTAGGCAGACTTTGTTTATGGGGTGGTTTGCCAGTGCCTTCCCCAGTCATCTTCCCTTTACCCTCAGCAAGCTGGGTACTCATTTGACCGACCTCGGAAGGATGGAAGGTTGAGTCAACCTTGAGCCGGCGACCTGAAACCAACTTCCGTTGGGAACTCAGGTCATGAGCAGAGCTTCGAATGCAGTACTGCAGCTTTACCACTCTGCGCCACGGGGCTCCTGGGGTTAATTTAGGAGAGTATTTATGTTTGTGTATCCCACAGCTGCACTGTGTGCCTTTGAATAGCCCAGACTAGCCTGAACTCATCAGAGGTGAGCAGGGTCAGCCATGGTTAGTACTTGGATGGAAGACCACCAACGGTGACCAGGGTTGCTATGCAGAGGAAAGCAATGGCAAGCCACCTCTGTTCTTCTCTGGCCTTGAAAACCCCATGAGGGGTCACAGTAAGTGGATTGCAACACACTTAATTATCATTACATTAGATTTGTAATTTCCAAAGAACAACCCTCAGAATTGGCAAGCTTGCAGGAGCAGACTGGCCATTATGGCCACTAGAAAAGGTCCGACTGGGCTGATGGCCTTATGGGCTATCTTTGATGATTGCCCATGTGTGGGCACAGCCTCCCTAGAGGGGGCAAGGAGACTGACCCAGCCAAGTGGGGACATCTGATAGGTAAAGAGAGGCTGCAGGAACCAGGTAAGTTGTGCAGTGGCTACCAGCAGGCCCAGTAACTCCACCCTCCATCAGGGGGGTGTGGTGGGGAGAGGACATGGCAATGGAGGGAAAGGATCCCTGCCTATGGTCATTTTATTCTCCCAGTCTACCCCTGCAAGTTTAGGAGCACTTGTTAAATTCTCAGACTAGGGATTTACAACTTCTAGATGCACCTAGCTGAATGTAACCCATTAGCTATGACTTTTCTGCTCCTTTTTTTGCATATCAAAGTAGCCATTTGAAATTTTAACCTGATTTTCTTATTTTTGTGGGCTTGAACTTTGCTTGTTACATGAATCAGCTTCACTCTTTTGTTTTTTACATCCTTTACATATTTCAGCTAACTAATTTTTCCCCCATATGGAGTTCAATGTGCTGCACATTATGACAATCAGGGACAACCTTTCTCTCCATCTGTTAACTCTGCCTGGCTGAGGAAATGAGTATGTTAATGTCAAAAAGTGATTTCTTTGCTCTGCCATATCCAAAAATTACACCGTTCTTCCAGGTCATTTGTATGAGAGGAATACAAAGGTAGCTTAACAGAATCACCACGACATTAACAACCTCACTTACTATCTCTTTTCATATTCATAAGAACCACAGCTCTTTTTTTCACTGTAATTCATAATTCTCTTCCATCATGTTTTAAGAATATAAATATATCAGAAAAACCATGCTGGACCAGACCAAGGCCTATCAAGTCCAGCAGTTCACACAGTGGCCAACCAAGGGCCTCTAGGAAGCCCACAAGCAAGACGACTGCAGCAGCATTATCCTGCCTATGTTCCACAGCACCTAATATATCCTCTATCCTGGAGAGAATAGGTATGCATCATGACTAGTATCCATTTGTACTAGTAGCCATGAATACCCCTCTCCTCCAAGAACATGTCCGCTCCCCTCTTAAAGCCTTCCAAGTTGGCAGCCATCACCACATCCTGAGGCAGGGAGTTCCACAATTTAACCATGTGTGGTGTGAAGAAATACTTTATCTGTTTTGAATCTCTCACCCTCCAGCTTCAGCAGATGAGCCCACGTTCTAGTATTGAGAGGGAGAAAAGCTTCTCCCTGTTCACTCTCCAAACCATGCATAATGTTATAGACCTCTATCTTGTTTCCCCTCAACCGCCTTCTTCCCAAGCTAAACAGCCCAAGCGTTTTAATCGCTTCTCATAGGGCAGTTGCTCTGGTCCCCTGATCATTTTGGTTGCTCTTTTCTGCATCTTCTCAAACTCTGCAATATCCTTTTTTAGGTGTGGTGACCAGAACTGTACACAGTTCTGTGACATTTGCAATTAAATGGTTATGTCAACATGTAGACTTCTTGGTGTGAGTCCTCTGTGAGGGGAGTTCTTATCTTCTTTTGATTAGATTAGGGTTGTGCAAAAAAAAAAAAAGTAAGGTAAATTTCAGGTTTGGGTTTATTGGGCCCGATATTTTGGGTAAACCCGAAATAAGCCGAATACCCATACCAGTAAATTTTGGTATTCGGCTTATTTATGGATTTACTGAAAAAAAATTGGGCCCATTATAATTTTTGAAGCTCCTGTGCGGGCGTTTCTAGGTAGATTGCACCAGCTGGCTTTGCAGCAATGCAAAATGCATTGCTGCCATTGGCCACATGGGAAGCTCCAGTGAGCCTTCCTATTGGCCACTTCAACATGCCTGCTCCCTCCCTCCTGCTGCCCTGGAAACCAGGCTTTTTTGGGAAACGCTCATTTGGCTTCAGGCACATTCCCATGTTTTGGTATTCGGTTGACCCCAAACCCGAATATTGCCGAAATGGCTACGTTCTGGTTTATTTTCAGTTCAGGTATATTGATATGCACAACCCTAGACTAGATTGTATTGATTACTTCAGTTCTTCCTGTCTAGTTAAATGACATACTGAAATGAATGCAGGAAATCTGTCTCTTCCCTCATGAATCTGGACTCTTTTGGTACTATGAAAATATGGATAGTGTATAGGGTTGCCAACCTCCAGGTGGTGGCGGGCCATTGGACTCTATGGCATTGAAGTCCCTCCCCTACCAAACCTCAACGTCCTTAGGTTCCGCCCCAAAAATCTCCTGCCGGTGGTGAAGAGGGACCTGGCAACCCTAATAGTGTATGCTAATTTTCATAGTATCTACCCTTGGAAACTGTCTTAAAGAGGAGACAGTGCTCATGAAAACAGGGCCTTGAAATGATTAATGTGTGTTTATAAAAAAAAAGTTCCCCTTATTCTACCTGCTGAAGTCAGGAGGTCGTATCGGAAGCCAACAGGTTGTGTCCCCAGGCATGTATTTTTCAGCTTTACATTCTGTAAAAATTCTGAAGCAAAGGCAGCTATTCAGGCACTTCGGTATCCACCCCCCCCCCCGAATCCGACTTGTCATTTTGCTTCTTTGTGGCTTTGAAGATTCTCTGCTGCCTCAGACTACCATTTCTGTTTCTCAATTACAATTTGTGCATTGTTTCCTTGCTTGTTATTTGATATTATGCTGAATTGTGTCACATATCACTTGCTGGCACATTGTACCCCCGGTCTTATTACTTCCAATAGAGGTAATCTGGGTTTTATCTATCTGGATAATTTAAATTGTACATTATGCACACTCTAGGCTTTTTAAGCTGTTTTATTAGCAGAACCATTTCATAGTCCAGTTGTTCTTTGCACTGTGGAAGAATCCTGCAATCTGTCCTGATAGCTAGTTTTTCTTCCAGAGCACATTGAGTCTCTCTTCAGATTGAATTTACCCCATTTAACTGTTTAATCCCCACCTCACATCTGTTTTTCAGGGTTTTCTAAATTCTCCTTCACAAAGGCAGGGCTTCTGTTTCACAGCACAACTTCTCAATTTCTTTTCTGTCATAACCAATTTCCAGTTACTCATGTGTAGCGAAGGACAAACGGTTTGTTTGGAACAGGGCTGAGTTAACATTTTTATATTGTTAGTTACATTTTGTCATTGGATTTGATTGTCAGTTTGTAACAGTTGTTTTCGTAGACTGATTTATACTGTGTATGCCAGTTGTTCAACTTCTACCCACAATTTGAACCTTGAACCATGAAGAAAGGCAGGGTATAAATATTTTAATAAATAAATGTATATAGTATTTATTAATTCAATTTAGTTAGTTATTAAACATTTATACTCATACTTTCTTCAACTGTTCAAGGCAGATTAGCTGAGGAACTGTGGCTCCATGGTAGAGCATCTGCTTGGCCTGCAGAAGGTCCCAAGTTCAATCCCTGGCATCTCTAGTTAAAAGGATCAGGTAGTAGGTGATGTGAAAGACCTTGACCTGAGACCTTGGAGAATTGCTGCTGATCAGATCATATCCAGGAGAGTGTTCTTAAGATTCCCTCAAACGCAGTTCCGGGGTCCAGTAATCAAATTATAGCAAGGATGCTTATTTTCCTTCAACAGTGCTTCCCATCTTCAGGGACCCAGACTCTTCCAGCAATAAGGGCAAAGGAATTTCTGTCAGGGTTGCCAACCTCCTGCTATTACAACTGATTTCCAGCCGATAGAGATCAGTTCCCCTGGAGAAAATGGCCACTGGCAATTGGACTCTATGGCATTGAAGTCCCTCCCTCCCCAAACCCTGCCCTCCTCAGGCTCTGCCCCCAAAAGACCAGCCTGTCTTAAGGACCACCTATTCCCTTAGAAACCTACCCGTCCACTCCAGTCATCTTCAAAGGCCCTATTTTGGGTGCCCCTTCTGCAGTTAGAAGGATGTCACCTGGAGATCAGTTGTAATCCCAGGAGATCTCCAGCCACCACTTGGAGGTTGGCATCCCTAGGTATCTACAGTAATATCTCTCCAGGTAATATGTAAACCAGACCTTAGAGCTGAGACACAAAAGACAAGCCATCTTATTCTTGCCTGTGCCCATGACTTTGTAGAGAAAAATGGAGAAGGATACTTGGTTTGAGCTAGAAATATCTTTTTATTCTTAGCATCGATTGCTAAATGACTATTTTTCACAGCATTTCTTGGAGGAAATAACTGGAAAACAAACAGAAAGGTAGTTTCACATTTTCCATGGCAGTGTTATAACCTACATTTTCTCATTTACAATTTCCCATTACACATATGGTAACTCATCTTACTATCCCGTTATATTCTGAGACATTTGAGCCCAAAGTTCATGACCGGCAAAGGGCAAAAGAAAAACAGTAATTAAATACTGGTATTTGTTGAAAGACCTACTAACAGCTCTTTGAACATTTTGCTGCTCATAGAAAGATAGGGGTCAGATTTTTCAAATAGCATTTCGGTTCACCTTTACAATAGTACAGCATTTCTCGAAGTTCATTCATGCAGATACGGTTCTTACAGTTTCTTTGTCCATATAATTTACAATATAAATTCTTCACGAAAAAGAAAGGGTTCCATACCTTCATAAAGGTGTGTGGGAGAGAAAAAGAGCTATGCAGAGTATTTTCAACATTTCCTCCTGCTCTAAACCCTCAGGCTTTCCTGACATCTAAAGGATCAATCCTTATTTTTAAACCTCAGTAAAACTGCCATCAACTTTCTTCACGCAATCTACTTATATTTAATTTGTTCTTACATTCATGTCTATTTTTATGAATACTATATAAGGTTTCCATGTTTTGGTATTGTTTGTGTAGGGTTGCCAGGTCCCTCTTCACCACCAGCAGGAGGTTTTTGGGGTGGAGCTGGAGGAGGGCAGGGTTTGGGGAGAGGAAGGACTTCAGTGCCAGAGCGGCCATTTTCTCCAGGTGAACTGATGTCTATCGGCTGGAGATCAGTTGTAATAACAGGAGATCTCCAGCTACTACCTGGAGGTTGGCAACCCTATGTTTGTGTAGATTTATTTCTGCCATGTATCCATGTTGAGAGCCCATGGAAATCACATCATAATAGAAATGCCCAGACTGTATCTACCACAACCCCTAAAAAAATATCAACACACAAAAATTGTTTGTACTTCTCTGGTAATTTTTCAGATGTTTCTCCTGAACAGGACCATCCACATCTCTGAATATAAGTTGATCCTTCTGAAAAGGTTATACACAAAACATTTTTATCACTGTACATACCTGCAACTTATATGTGAATTTAAAATAAGCTCCGTATACTTCTTAATGGCACACTTAGGAAAAAATAACTCTTCCTTTTATGCAAATAGGGTAAGTGATTTTTGCATTCATGACATATTTCTGGAATAGCATCATGGGCAACAAAATCTTGTACCCTGCCCTGTTCTATAAGTTGTTAAATCTGTGTTCATAGAGGGAGCACAGATACAGTGAACAAATTATTGAAGAGATTGGTTTTTGAAGAGTTAGGTTGCCAAACTCTGGAGATCTCCCACTATTACAACTGATCTCCAGCTGATAGAGATCAGTTCCCCTGGAGAAAAAGGCCGCTTTGGCAATTGGACTCTGTGGCATTGAAGTCCCTCCCCTCCCCAAACCCCTCCCTCCTCAGGTTCCGCCTCAAAAACCTCCAGCCGGTGGCAAAGGGGGATCTGACAATCCTACCTGGAGAAAATGGCTGCTTTGGAAGATGTACTTTATGGCATTATACCCCACTGAAGTCTTTCTCCTCCCCAAACCCTGCATTCCTCAAGCACCACCCCCAAAATTTCCAGGTATTTCCCAACCTAGTGCTGGCAACCCTAGTTAGGTGCCATATACAAGTTGGTCTTTTTCAGGGTCATAATAAATCTGGAAACTCTTATTCATAAATCTATATGGTCTTCAATCTAATGAAAAGCTTCTAACAGAGCTTTAAATATATTATGGCTTTCTTTCTCTATCCTTGCCATACTTTCCTGCTTTTGAGGAACAGCCTTCTGGAATTGTTTGGATACTGATCCTATCATCATAAACACTAGGTATTTTTTTCTTAACTCTGAGCTACTTGGTCAATAGCAACAAAATTGTAATACAGGTTTCCAACCTGGGGGCATACAAGTGAGGAGCAATTAGTAAATGGAAGGTTCCTGCTACAAACTTTCATAAAGCTTATTGCAGTCAACAGGAAATATGCATTTATTTCAAGTGTGTGTTCCATATGATTCAAGCACCTTTGAAATGATCACAGTATTTCAACATGAAGTGTTTGAATCTTAATATAATTATACCCTTAACAGCTAACCCTCTTTTATTTTTTTTGCATCTCAGTCTTAAACACTTGGAAGTAAATCCTTATTGGTTTTGATGAAAATCACTTGTAAATAAATCTGTTTAATATTCTGACCTTTTTTTGCTTTACAAAAAACTAAAGGAAGAATTCAGTGTGCTTTCATAAACGTTGGGGGTATTTTACTGATTTCTTGGTAGCTGTTCTTTAGTACTTTGGTCATGGCATTTTATAATTAAGATGATGCACATTTATCAGGTTAGCCATTGTTCAAATGTGCCGCCATCTATACCAAAATGCTGTAACATGCATTTCTTGAAGTTTCTTAATGGACTTCTGCTTCATTTGCTCTGCTTTCAAAGCAGATCTTGATTCTGATTGTTCTTCATTCCTCTGGGTCACTCATGGACCACCAGAAGTCCTCATGCCTCACCAGGGACCCCTGACACTTGGAGGTAGCCTTGTCTTTCATGAGCAGTTGTGACATTCTCCAAGAGGTTCACCAAATTCTGAGTTTCAGCATTCCAATGGTAGCAAAAATGTACTGTGCCAGTCATCAATGTTGCCTTGCTGGATGTCCCTCTTGCAATGCCAGCTACTGCCCTCACACCAGTGCAATTACAGAACATTCTGCCTATTCACTCTTCAGAATGGAATTGTTTGATCCTCACCACATACTTTGCTCACAAATGCTTAGATACCTGCGTAGATCGCAGAAGGGCGACATTCCAGTCCCTGTTCTCTTTCTTGGCCAACGTGGTTCATTTGGAAGACATTTACAAACCCTGGCCCAGCGGTGAGCTGTAGTGTAGAGGCAATGGCAGACTTCCTTACACCAGGAATGGTCTATATCACAAGGGTTGATCATTCTTGTGGCAAGGGGATCCCAAACTTCTCAGAGCCAGATCTGTTCCTGGGGGAAAGAATGTATTTATCTTTTGGGCACCTAATCCGTTTTTAATCAAGCTGTAGTAAAGGTTTGCCAAGAATTCTACTGTTAAGGAAAACTGGAATAAATTAACATTGTAAGGAACAAAGATATGGCGCCCATGAATGTGTTACCTTAATGTCTCTCTCAAATTTTGTATGTGATACCCTAGCTAGGTCATACTGTATGTGCTCCATAACTGGGAAACCTTGCAGGTTAGAAGGAGTTGGTTTTTATATGCCGACTTTCTCTGCCACTTAAGGGAGAATCAAGCTGGCTTACAATCTCCTCCCTTCCCCCTCCCCACAACAGACACCCAGTGAAGTAGGTGAGGCTGAGAGAGCTGTAAGAGAGCTGTGACAGGCCCAAGGTCACCCAGCTGGCTTCATGTGCAGGAATGGGGAAACAAATCCAATTCACCAGATTAGCCTCCACCGCTCATGTGGAAGAGTGGGGAATCAAACCCGGTTCTCCAGATCAGATTCCACCGCTCCAAACCACCGCTCTTATCCACTACACCACATTGGTTAGACAACATCAACTTGATTAAGTTGCCCAGCAGGGAAGGGGGTGTTAGCATGGGCACCAAAATGCATCTTCACTCTCAGACTACTGCCAGGAGAGTGGCCTCTGAGAATGCCTCTGTTAGTAATTCCTGCCCTGAAGTGTAAATTTGCAATCAACTGTATTATCTGATCCTGTTTCATACATGCTTGAAGAAGCTTAACTAAACACATTCACTTCCCTCTGAATTCCTGAAGAGAGACATAGCAAAGGTACTCTGCATTTAGCAAATAGCTTTAATGCAATTACAGAATTAACAGATTAAAAATTTTCCTGCGTCATTGGACAAGGATGAACTTTTTTGGCATAGCAGCATTAACCGCAAACCTGGTGTTCCATTTCATGTTTCCTGTTGACCCGACATAAAGTTTAAAAAGTGTAATGCTGGTGGAAGAAATGGCTATAATGCAGTGCTCACAAAATAAATGAAGTACATTGAAATTCCATGTGTGTTTAGGAACAAATGACGATATGTGTGAAGAAGGCAGTGAGATGGTGCCAGGAGAGAAGAAAGATATCACCTAAATGAGTTAAGGGAAGAAAAATTATTGGGCTGCAGTAAGCCATCATTTAAAAGGAATAGATTTGGCGGGTATGTCTTACACAATTGTAAGGCAATGGTAAAAGGAAATTATGTTTCATTTGCAGTAACTCAAAGTCGGCTTACACAGCTCAACTTTTGCAAAGGCTGTAATAAATATGCCAGATCACAATTAATCTAGCTTGCTGTGGGAAAAGAATAGTTCATTTCGGATTATTCTTTGTACTTAACACCTGCGTTCTTTTCCTATATCACAAAAAAGGTTATGATTCAGTAGTGTCTCGACAAGGATACAGATAGCCAGAAATTGCTACATCTTAGCACTGCATACCGGGAATCTTATCTTCCTTCCCAACCCAGGTACTGAAAAAGAAATATGATAACTGAGTTTGGGAAGGAGGAGAAATTCAGGCTCCAGAGCCAAACTATGACTTCTAGTGGGAATGGAAGTGTTTCTGGAATAGGCTCAGGATTCACAGTTTTCCAGCAGGATCTAGCAGGTGGGTTGTTTTTGCCTCCTCTTCCCTTCCTCTAAGGACTTGGAGTACCATACAAGAAAACTACATAAGGGCCTTGGACTGTATGGCATTGAAGTCCTTCTCCTCCCCAAACCCCACCCTCCTCAGGCTCCACCCCAAAAATCTCCCGCTAGTGGCGAAGAGGGACCTGGCAACCCTATGAGGTATTAATATCCCCATGCACAGTGTCCTCGTATAAAGAAATCTCCCTGAAGATCCAAATGTACCATGTCAATAACGTTAAATTAGAATCTTCTCTGAGCCATGCTAAGTTTTTCATGTGCCGGGACTTCTTTATGTGAGGAGAATTCAGTCTCCCATCTGCGATCCGAGAAGGTACAATGATGTCCAACAACAGAATGGATAACAGAACTGTTGGTCATCCCTGCTGCTGATCATATAGCTTGGTTGTTAGCTAGTATGTGAACAACAAAGATGGTGTATGTATGAAAGTTTATCTTCAGAGAATGGAAAAATCCAATGCAAACCCAGGCCTCCCATTTTAGAGCTGTGTAATTCAATTAAATCAAGAACTGTAGCCAGTAACAGGTAGGTATGTAATATATGTATATAAATCAATATAGCTAATTCACATCATGGCCAAATCTGTGGGTACTCGGCGACATGAACAGACAAGAGTGACCCTCTACAAACCTACCGTATATACCCATGTATAAGCCGACCCGCGTATAAGCCGAGGTGCCTAATTTCTCCCCCAAAATGGGGGAAAATTAGGCACCCGCGTATAAGCCGAGGGTCGGCTTATAACCCCTCCCCCCCGCAGGCTTACCTGACAGGGCTCTCCAGCGGTGAGGGTCCGGCGGCGGCGCGGCCCGGGGAGGCCTGGGCAGCCTTCCTGCGGCTGCAGGAGGCTGCCCCAGGCCGCTCCCGGCGGGAGGAAGCGGTGGCGAGGCCCAGGGGGACCCGGAGCAGCCTTCCTGCGGCTGCAGGAGGCTGCCCAAGGCCCCTCCCACCCGGGAAAAATGGCGGCGGGGGCCGGGGCAGCCTTCCTGCGGCTGCAGGAGGCTTCCCATGGCCCCTCCCGCCCGAAAAAATGGCGGCCGGGGGCGGGGGGGCCTTGGGCAGCCATCCTGCGGCTGCAGGAGGCTGCCCAAGGCCCCTCCCGCCCGGGAAAAATGGGGACGGGGGACGGGGCAGCCATCCTGTGGCTGCAGGAGGCTGCCCAAGGCCCCTCCCGCCCGAAAAAAATGGCGGGGGGGCGGGAAGGGCCGGGGTAGCCTTCCTGCGGCTGCAGGAGGCTTCCCATGGCCCCTCCCGCCCGAAAAAAATGGCGGGGGGGGGGCGGGAAGGGCAGGGGCAGTCTTCCTGCGGCTGCAGGAGGCTGCCCAAGGCCCCTCCCGTCCGGGAAAAATGGTGGCGGGGGCCTGGGGGGCCGGGGCAGCCTTCCTGCGGCTGCCCCAGGTCTTTTGGGGAAGGGAAAGGGATGGCCCCATTTGTAATTATATAAAAAGGAACTCTAAGGAACATTGTAGTTCTTCAGTGGATTTTCATAAATTTCACTCTGTATATGTGTTGTGAAAGAAAAATTGTTGATTTTCTAGTAATTGGACATGATTCAAATACATGCCCAGACTTCCCTCAAAAGATGATACAAATGTTTCTTTTAAATCTCTCTTAAGGACAGAAGCAAGATTATTAGCTGTATCTGCAGAGCCAGTCAATGAAACAGCGACAGATCACTGTCAGATATAGTACAGGAGGCACGAGCAGCAGAAATATTGAGCATAAAATAATGTATAATCTCTCTTTGGCAAGATGACGATATTCAGTTGATTAGTTTCTTCAAGTATTTCAGTGATTCATAGTTTCTTATGACACTAGGCTGTCCTTTTAAAAACCTTTCGGTGTTTTGACCTGGATGATATGGTTAGCGACTCTTTTACCTGGTACTAGAACAAGAACTTTATCTTTGCAAAAAGGAAGAAGGGGCTTTATTGGAAGGTCGTCTTTTTTATTCCTTTATGAGAAAAAAGCAGGTGAATCCAAAGCTACTATATGCTAAAAAAAAAAAAAAACCAAGCAAGCAGTGTCCCGGATCCATCCGAAATGAAGAAATCTCTCCAAAGAAATGGGCTGAGTCTTGGGTGACTCAGAGTGCCGTGATAAATGTGCTTCCAGGCCCTTTTGACAAGAACCTTAGTCTCTTTCTCACTTACTCCTAACCACCCCGATGACATTATCAAGCCTTAGAAGAGATCTCCATGCTGCAGCACATCATTACTGAAAAATGGAAAACCAAGCTGCAGAGATTTAACACTGAAAAAGAAGGCAACGCTTGCAGTTTACTTTTTCTTCTTTTAAAAAATATTTCATATCGCAAGATTTTGTTCACTCCTCAAAGTCACATGATATTACAAATGACCTAATTCCTCTCCCTCTGATTTATCATTGTTTCTCTGATAGTTTGCATATAGGCACTGTGTTCATCTAGCCCTGACCTGGATGGCCCAGGATAGCCTGATCCTGTCAGATCTTGGAAGCTAAGCAGGGTCAGCCATGGTCAGTATTTGGATGGGAGACCACCAAAGAAGACCAGGGTTGCTACACAGAGGTAGGCAATGTCAAACCCCCTCTGTTAGTCTCTTGCTGTGAAAACCCTACAGGGTTGTCATAAGTCAGCTACAACTTGACGGGAGATATCTGCTGCCGCATGTCTCATGTGTGCCATGGAGCACTGAATCAGGACGTTATTATGGGATGGTGAATGTTACTTTAAAAACATATGGAGTTTCTACAGCAAATATTAAAGGTTGGTTGTTTTATGTTACTAAAATATAGCAATGACTTGGGCTACAATCCATATTTGGTTGACGGCACAAGCACAATTCCCATTGATTCGAATGGTCAAGCATCACCCCTTTAATCATCTCTTTATTGTGTTTGTAAAGAGAATGTAGGAGCCCAAAAGCCTAGTTCAATCCCAGCAGATCCATGAACATTCCACTCCATTTAGTGGTATTGGATAAATTACATTCTGTTTACAAGCAGGCAGGACTGTTTTTAGCTGCCAACGACTTGATTTTGGCTTTCAAAGTACACCTCTAGAATTACAATGATATATCAGTTTTAAACAGTAAATTGCCATCCTACGTATGTGGCAGTTCCAAAATATTGTTTGGCATGGAGTCCTGGCATCCCAAATCTCTATCCTGTTAGCTGTCATTAAAAACCCTTCTCCCCCCAAATAAGAACAGAAATATTTGCATATTTAGCTAGCATGTTTTGATTTAAATTTCATATCCCTAGGTAGCCAACATCTGATATCCTACAGGAAACAATACCAGTGGTAGTTGGAAGAAGGCCACTGATAAAGGGGTGGGGTGGGGGGAATCAATTTCTTTTAGTCTCTGAAGGTATATTAAGAAGTGGCAGCCTCAAACGTGGTAAAAAACACAATTCTAGAATGTATTTAGAGAACAAATGGATAATTTGGAAGGCTCAGAAAAACTCTGACATATATATGGGGAGAGAGAAATTACATTTCAAAATGGTGGCATGTTTATTCTTTAAATGAATGACTGAGAACTATTGAATGCCTATTTGCCCTTCTGTGCTAGGTCTTCCCCCTTTTAATAATGAGTTTTTCAAAATAAACCTTTCCCTGGATTTCTAAGGCATCAGAAAAGGCAGTTTCTCACTTTCTCTGTTTCAAATATTTCCTCATAGAGAAGCGAGGAGAGAAAGAGAGGGAGGCTGGTTTGTGGTGATTTCTGTTGTCTTGTCAGAATGTCTCCGTGCATTCCAGTTGAACTGTTGAAATGCACAGGGCTGCTACTGCTATCCATTGGCAACCGCCTTCCATGATCAGTCCTCCTTAGACAGTGGAAACCTGTCCTCAAGAAGAAGAAGAAGAAGAAAAGTTGGTTTTGATATGCCGACCTTCTCTACCTTTTAAGGAGAATCAAACCAGTTTACAATCTCCTTCTCTTCCTCTTCCCACAACAGACACCTGGTGAGGTAGGTGGGGCTGAGAGAGTTCAGAGAGAACTGTCACTAGCCCAAGGTCACCCAGCTGGCTTCAGGCGTAGGAGTGGGGAAACCAACCCTGTTCACCAGATTAGAGTCCGCCGCTCATGTGGAAGAGTGGGGAATCAAACCCGGTTCTCCAGATTAGAGTCCACAGCTCTTAACCACTACACTACGTTGGCTCTCTGGCTCTCAAAACCAATAAAATTATATGTAGATCAAAGAACGTCTCTTTTGTTACAAATGCAAATGCTGCCTTTAACCTGAAGGCGATCTACCACTGATGGTAGATGATGATCTACTGCCCTCATATTAATTTGTCTGCTTGTTCGGTGTTTTGAAAAGGACTTCTCCATAAACCCATTTGAATAATTCTCTGCCATGTTCCCATTGTCTGCTCATCTGGTCTTTAATAGCAGTCTAACTACGTCAGTAAGACTGTAGGTATAGTTTAATTCCACAAGCTACACACATAGAGGTTTATGTTGCATGCACTTTCCTTGATAGTAGGAGAAGGGATAACAGCAATGAGTTAGTACACTTCGGCTATATCCACCGCACATGCTGGCTATACTGTTATCATAACATGTATGACTCTACCATTCTCCAGCAGTCCTGTTTGTGGTGATATTGCTCTTTGTTCTGCTTGAGTTCAGAATTTTGAAGTGCTTTCATTTTCAGCTGCTTAACATGTCTAGATTTTTTCTTTTTATTCTGTTTGTTTTCTGTTTTTCCTGCATTTTCTGTTTCTCCTCCCCTTAGACCCCTGCAGTCTTTAACACTGCCACACGTTTGATATTTTCCGCTTGTTGCCCAGATAATATTACTGTGTGCTGTATCTCCAGTCTCTCAACTTCTGTCTTCCCATCTTAAGTCTAAGCTTCTGGGGTGTACAAACGCCACTTGTTCTGTTTCATATTTGTTACATAATTTTGCTGTGGAGCAGCTGTTGAGATTTCAAAGTACTTGGGTTTCTTGTACTGCCTGCTGTGGTCTTGATTCTGTGCCCCAGAAGACATTTTCAGTTGTACATCTGGAAAACAAACAGACTCTGGTGCTTGCTGTTCCAAACCAAACCTGTCAAAGGCTGTAAATAACTTCCTACTATTTTGGAAGAGAGAACCATGACACCATGCAATAGATATATAATATGCACAGTTACATGTAGTCTGTCTCCAGAAAATCTTTGGGGTATTGCCTTGGTTTGCTCGATAGACTCTCTATCTATCGTGTCATATATATCCTGCACCCGCTCTGAGGAACCAAGGGTTGCATGCCTGATATTCTGCTTTATGGTAAGAGAGCCAGCGTGGTGTAGTGGTTAAGAGCGGTGGACTCTAATCTGGTGAACCGGGTTGGTTTCCCCGCTCCTCCACATGAAGCCTGCTGGGTGACTCTGAACTCTCTCAGCCCCACCTACCTCACAAGGTGCGGGGAGGGGAAGGGAAGGTGATTGTAAGCCGCTTTTAGACTCCTTGAAGGTAGAGAAAAGTGGAGTATGAAAACCATCTCTTCAGACTGGCTGAAGATCATAGAGTGAGCTTCATGACTGAACACGAAATGAACCTATATCTCTGGGATCCCTAGTTCAAGATGCTAATCTGTATATTATGTCTTGCAAAGACCATCTAGATCAGTTCAAGAGTTTATGCAGTTTATTTACTTCAGATTGCTTCTTTATTCAGGCCACTGAATCAATTTTGCTTCAAACAAACAAGCAAAGAGGCCCTAGCAACTCCCCTTGATATCAATGACCCAATTGCACAGTTATGGCACTTAATAATGTGTGTTGAGTGCTTTTTTTGTACACGCTTGGCACCTGAAAAATACTCATGTCACTGTTCAAGGCAACCTACCAGCAGAACCAGAGAAGAAATAATGACTGAGCCCTTGAGCTTTCCTCGCATTGAGACAGTCATAACCCTTTCTATTTGGGAGAATAATAGTTGCTATTTCCATTCCTTGAATTTGACACACTAGAGCTTGAGATCCAGGTGATGGTTTCATAAATATTTTGATATACTTGGATCGTTCCTGTGAAACTTATGACAGGTTTTATAAGTGACGACAGTGTTCCTGATGGAAATGGATGTTCGTCTTTCACTGAAGTATATAAAAAAAGGTTTTTTGCACCGTGACATAGGAACCAGCCTTCTGTGCAATGTCCCAGTGTGGAAAGAAACTTGGTTGTGCTTGGTGACCCTAAGATTTGGTGGAAACTCAACCAAAGTTTCTTAATTCATGTGGTGTTCTTTCTCGTGAGTGTTCAAAAGCCATTTTCTATTAATTCCATTAGTAGAAAACGCATTTGCTTTAGTTTATTTTACTTATTCTACTGTATTTATAGTCTGCTACATTTATAGTCTTTAGGAGCCCCGTGACGCAGAGTGGTAAGCTGCAGTACTGCAGTCCAAGCTCTTCTCACAACCTGAGTTCGATCCCGATGGAAGTCAGTTTGAGGTAGCTAGCTCAAGGTTGACTCAGCCTTCCATCCTTCCGAGGTCAGTAAAATGAGGAGCAAAATTACAGGTAGTAAAGTGTAGATGACTGGGGAAAGCAATGGTAAACCACCCTGTAAACATAATCGGTTTAGTAAACGTCATGATGTGACATCACCCCATGGGTCAGTAATGACCTGGTGCTTGCACAGGGGACTACCTTCACCTTTATATTTATAGTCTGCTTTTCTCACTGAGACTCAAAGCAGATGATGCAGAGTAAATTAATGTGGTCATTAGATGACACATTTAATAAGCAATGTATGAGGACGGATTACAGAAATCTGACCCAAGCGTAGAATATTAGACATGATTCAGAGTGCAGATGCAATGCAGAAAATGTGTTCTTAACATTGTTAGATGCACTATAGAAAAAAGGTATTACGTCATGAGAAAATAATGCATCATTTCTCTTCCTTTTGGACAACAGGATAGTAAGTTTGATAGAGGTCTGTAAAATTATGCATGGTATGGAGAGAGTGGACACGGCGAAGCTTTTCTCCCTCTCTCATAATAGTAGAATGCGGGGTTATCTGCTGAAGCTGGAGGGTGAGAGATCCAATGCAGATAAAAGGAAGTATTGCTTCACACAACGGATAGTTAAATTGTGGAACTCCCTGCCCCAGGATATGGTGATGGCTGCCAACTTGGAAGGCTTTAAGAGGGGAGTAGATATGTTCACGGAGGATAAGGTTATCTATGGCTACTAGTCAAAATGAATACTAGTCACGATGCATACCTATACTCTCTAGTATCAGAGGAGCATGTCTATTATATTAGGTGCTGTGGAACACAGGGAAGACCACCGCGGACCACTGGGGTTGTGATGCAGAGGAAGGCAATGGCAACCCATCTCTGCTCATCTCTTGCCTTGAAAACTCCATGGTCCTGGGGTTGCCATGAGTTGGTTGCAACTTGGCAGCACACAGTTATTAAATTAAGCTTGAGAAGGGTGGGCATTCGGCAAGGAAATTGGCAGCCATGGTTCAGGGCCCACTAGTAAAGGTGGAGGAAATATCCCAACCTGCATCTTTCGGAGCTTTCTTGAAAAACAACCTAACTTGGGTTTTGTAAAGAAAGCTTGGAAGGACTGAGTCAATTATGAACCGAGACTTAAGAATTGCACCTGTCACTAATGATAGAGAATAAAATGAAATTGAAGCTGTTCTAACTGTCATAGCTACCTCGGAGCCGTGGGATTTGTAATTCTGTGGGGAACTAGGTTTTGAACAGAATTCTCTGCCTTCTCACAAAAACTACTTACAAGTGCTTTTTAATATTTTTTTTAAAGATGACAGGTAATCCATTTTAAGCCTGCAGCACAGATATCTAGTAACAGTAGATGCCCACACATGTCTGATTTCTGAGAGTCTGGTCTGCAACTCAGTGATGTACCTGGCGCTGAGTTTAAATCCAAGCATTTTAGAATCAGCAAGTTTTGGACTGGGGTTTGTGGAGCTTGGGAGTTTGAGGCTGCAGTTCATCATGTGCTCCAGCCGTGCAGCGCAAGAGAACTATTGCCTTTAATGCACATTATTCAGCATAAGTGGGTTGTGGGTCATGTCTTTGGGCTATTAATAGGGGTCACATTCTTGTCCCTGCTATTTCCTAAGTCTTGAGTAAAAGCAGTTTTAAAAGCTTCCCTGGCTTTCTCCATCTGTCTTTGAGTAATGCCGAGGACCATGTTGTTTACTAAGGATAGGAGGCAACTGCCAGAGAGAAGCTTAGGAAATAGAGGGCATAACATTGTAATTCAAGTGCTACAATCAATCTTTCTCTGAATGGCCGCAGTATATGCTTGTCTGAGGAATGTCACAGGAAATAATTCCCATATAATCTCTGGGGATTGAATCCAACCAACCAGCAGTGTGTGTGGATTTTACCACATTTCCCGTTCCCCCAGCAGTCCCTTTAGAATGTGAAACCGTGGCTTATTGGAATTATGGTTCGTTTGTGAAATCAGAATTCACTTATTCAAATCCTGGTTTGTCTTCACAAGTGCTGGTTTCATCGTTTTTGCCGTTTCCCCTGTCTCCACCTCAGAGAGCTGCATGGTATTTTGGCTTGCATTGTGGAAGAGAAGCGCTGAGGAACAAGCCAGAATTGAACCTGGAGTTCTTTGTTCAAACGTAATACAAAGCAATAGTTGAAACCAATTGTAGTTAATAAAGCAACGTTGACCCATGGTTTCAGTTATTGGTCTAACAGGCCCTAATGAATAATAAGTTTAGGACGGTAGCCATCTTGGTCTGCAGTAGAAGAGCTAGATTTGAGTCCGGCAGCACCTGTGAGACCAACAAGATTTTCGGAGCACAAGCTTTTGAGAGTCAAAGTTTCTTTCATCAGATACAAGTAAAAAAAGAAAAGAAAAGAGGGCAGCACCAAACCAAACAGAGACAAAAAGCAGCAATTGATGCAAGGGGAAAATATTTAATATTTAAATTGCCCCTACGTGTTTCACATACACTTCCTCAGGGGGATTGTTTTTAACTCAAACGCCCCATTATCTCATCAGATCTCGGAAGCTAAGCAGGGTCAGCCCTGGTTAGTATTTGAATGGGAGACCACCAAGGAAATCCAGGGTCGCTACGCAGAGGCAGGCAATGACAAGGCACCTCCGTCTCTTGCCTCAGAATCCCTAAAAAGGTAAAGGTCCCCTGTGCAAGTACTGGGTCATTCCTGACCCATGGGGTGACGTCACATCCCGAAGTTTACTAGGCAGACTTTGTTTACGGGGTGGTTTGCCAGTGCCTTCCCCAGTCATCTTCCCTTTACCCCCAGCAAGCTGGGTCCTCATTTTACTGACCTCAGAAGGATGGAAGGCTGAGTCGACATTGAGCCGGTTTCCTGAAACCAGCATCCATTGGGATCAAACTCAGGTTGTGAGCAGAGCTTGGACTGCAGTACTGTAGCTTACCACTCTGCGCCACGGGGCTCTCTAGTTGCCATAAGTCAGCTTCCACCACCAAGAAAGATTTGTATCTGATGAAGGGAGTTTTGACTCTCAAAAGCTTATACCCTAAGATGTTACTGGCCTTGTCTGTAACTAATCATAGCTAGTGGAATAGCCTGCATTCAGGTGTTCACACTAGCCTCAGTTAGTTGAATTAAACCCTGGTTTTGAGTAAACCTATCCAGATTCTCCAAAAGTCAGTGGAAATGCTCCACACAGAAAGAGACCCCTACATCTTTTTTATTAGTGCAAAGAAGAGTTATATGATGTATTGACCTGTTCTAGGCATACTTGTACACTTGCGTTTTCTTTTTAAGCTGTAGGCAAGTCGGAGCAACGTGATCAGAGAATAACTTGTAAAGTTTGGTTGTTAAGCCAGCCTCTCCAGGTGGTGTTTCTATATTTAATGACTTAATAGCCTATTTGTTTCTTCAAAGAAGACAGGCACCTTTATTTCATATTTCCCCATGTTCATTAACTTTGACAAAGTAATTCTTCTGCAGAGGTTGTAAGGTGGACCCAATCATTGTAAAGATGAAGATTTCAGTCAGGTACACAGATAATGCCATAAAACCAGTCCTGGATTCATTGGCTGCTTCTATTGGATTGTAAATTATGTTTACTTGGTTGGTATTATTAAACTGGGTATCCGTTCCCTTTCTGCACTGAAGTTTCTTGGCAACAGCTTGTGTGCGCTTTCAACTGGTACATAATGCGATTGTTTAAGACGGAAAGGCCAGATTCAGCTTCCCAGTTAAACAGATGGGTTATTAGTGTGGGCTAATTCACATAATAAATTGTTGATAGGTAAGCAAGAGGAGGGCAGGTGCTGGTACAGGTTGGCTTGATCTGTCACTGGTTTGATACATTTAAATATTGATGTCCCTGCTTTTGATTGGAAAACATCTCCAAGATGGATAACAAGACAAAACAATATCCAAAAAACAAAAAATAAACTGTAAAAAGAAATCAGGTAAATGGAGTCAAAATCAAAAGGTCAAGTGATGCCAGAAGGCCAATCTGGTGGCACTGATTACTGAGCTGTTGAATAATCCTACCCCTTTGAACAGTCAGCTTTCAATAGCAAAGCCAAAGGCCATAAAAATTTGTCATGGTCATGTCTGATCTATGTGTAAACCCTGGTTCAGACACCTGTTGGGCCAGAGAAGCAAGGGATGTGCAGCTCTCCTATGTTGTAACATGTGTAGGGTTGCCAGGTCCCTCTTCACCACTGGCGGGAGGTTTTTGGGGCGGAGCCAGAGGAGAGGGGGGTTTGGGGAGGGGAGGGACTTCAACGCCATAGAGTTCAATTGCAAAAGTGGCCATTTTGTCCTGGTGAACTGATCTCTATCTGCTGGAGATCAGTTGTAATAGCAGGAGATCTCCAACTAGTACCTGGAGGCTGGCAGTCCTAAACATGTGACATGAGTATGGTAGCCAGGTCCCTCTGGTCTCCAGTCAGGGATGAGGTGGTAGTGGCAGGGTTACCAGATCCAGGTTGGGAAACTCCAGGAGATTTGGGGATGGAGTTGGGGGAGGACAGGGAACTCAGTGGGGTACAATGCCACAGAGGTCACCCTCCAAAGCATCCATTTTCTCCAGGGGAACTGATATCTGTAGTCTGAAGATGAGCTGTAATTCCAGGGGATCCCCAGGTCCCACCTGGAGCCTGGCATCCCTAGGCATGAGTACTTCACCTGGAGGCCTAACAATCTAATTGACACCTTTGAAAAACAGAGGGGGGCATAGATGCCAGCTGCTTGTCTCATGTTACATTGTGTACCTGGCAGAGTACTCCTTCCACCTCCACCACCACCACGGAAACTGCGGCATGAGCCAGGTACATGTGTGATGTGGCTCCAAGCTGCCCTGAAATGTGACGGTTGACAGACAGACAACCTTTATTCGGTATATAACCAGCAAAGTTACAAAAAGTCCCAAATGTGACGGTTATAAACACACATGAACACATGAAGCTGCCTTATACTGAATGAGACCCTTGGTCCATCAAAGTCAGTATTGTCTACTCAAACCGGCAGTGGCTCTCCAGGGTTTCAGGCAGAGGTCTATCACATCACCTACTTGTGACCCAGAATCAGTTAGATGCTATCAAGCAGCATTTCAAGGAGTTGCGTCCTACACAACAGGCAAAATTCGTGCAATTAATTTCTACGGAATAGGACTTGGACTGTTATGATGACCGACAAGCTGATGAAGCAAGCGAAACGTGTGTGAATTGACCACACATACTTGTCGGTGGTTCTCCATGTCCTAGCTGGTGATTTGCCCTGCTCACCATTCGGCATTAAGTATTTCTACGTTGTGGAGTCTCCCAGCACCTTCTGTTCGTGCGCTTCTCGCTCTCCCGCCAGCCATTGGATTTCTCTGCCGGTGATGCTTGCACTTTCCTGATACCAGGACCTTTTTCGTTCTCAACCTACTCAGGAGTTGTGAATCAGTAGAGGCTTTGAACAAGGGACTTCATGCAGAATTCATTAGGTGTAATGGTCTGCATGTTTTGTTGTGTGTTACCTACTATTGCTCTGTATATACACTGTTAATGCCTTGTTGATGATGTTGGTGTAGTCATGCTGTAATGCCTTGTTTGTTTGTTTGTATTTTCATTTACAAATAGCTGGAATAGTGGCATATAAGTTTCCTTTGAGTATTATAGAGAGTGATATTAAATGATATATGATAACACGGAGCCTTCATGCTGCTAGTGTTTCTCAGCTGTACTGATTTTCAGCATAGGTTACCTTAGGTTAGATGCTATCAAGCAGCATTTCAAGGGATTGTGTACAATTAAAGAAAACAAACAGTCTATCAACATCAACAATCCTGAAGTTAAAATTCTGCAGAAAAGTTTTTATAAACCTTCCATGATGAGTAATTTATATGTACATCTGTCAAAGTGCATCTGCCCTCTTTTCCAACTGATCAGGCTAATGCAGTTAAGGAAGCATACTAGGTTGTTGTTGTTTTTAATGCCCTATGTCTTTTAGCTGAATGTTAAGCCATCTTAGCTTTCTGTACGTCCCTGTAGGGGAGGGGCTGTGGCTCTGTGGCTGAGCATCTGCTGTGCCTGCAGAAGGTCCTCGGTTCAATCTCCGGCATCCCCAGTTGAAAGGATCAGGTAGTAGGTGATGTGAAAGACTTCTACCTGATACTCTGGAGAGCTGCTGCCAGTCTGAGTAGACAATACTGGCCTTGATGGACCAACTCTCTGTTTCAGTTTAAGACAGCTTCATGTGTACATGTGTTGTCCTCAAGCTAAATGTTAGAGGAAAGGTATGGCAAATATAAGGGCACAGACTTGCACAATGAAGAAGAATTGTTCTATGGGGAAGATTCTTTGCTCAGTGGTACAGCACATGATTTCCGTGCAGGAGGTTTCATGTCTGACATCTCTATTTGAAGAGTCTGAAAGTGAGATTCTTGGGAGAGAACCTCATTATCTGAGACCCTGGGGAGCCACTGCCCATCACAGCAGACTTCATAGAATAATAGTCTGACCCAGCAGAAGGCAGCTTCATGTATTCATGCTTTCTCAAGCCAATGGACCACACTCACAATAAGAATTAGGTTTACCAGTATGATGTGAGATTATATAAAACTTAAGCCCACAAACTTGAACAATGTAGTCAAGTGTCCTAAATCCTTGAGCCAGCGTGGTGCAGTGGTTAAAAGCAGTGATTAGGAGTGGTGGACTCTAATCTGGAGAACCGGGTTTGATCCCCCCACATCTCCATATGAGTGGCGGACTCTAAGCTGGTTGGTTAACTGGGTTGGTTTCCCCACTCCTACACATGAAGCCACCTGGGTGACGTTGGGCAAATCACAGTTCTCCCAGAACTCTCTCAACCCCACCTACCTCACAGGGTGTCTGTTGTGGGGAGGGGAAGGGAAGGTGATTGTAAGCTGGATTGATTCGTCCTCAAATGGTAAAGAAAGTCAGCATATAAAAACCAACTCTTCTTCTTCTTCTTGATTATTGCTCAGTTTTGAATACAGGTAGAGTATCCCTTATCAAGACTGCCTGGGACCAGAAGTGGTCCATATGTCAGATCTTTCTGTATTTAATAGTTTGGAATTTTTACATGCACATGATGAGTTAGCTTGGGGATGGGACAAGACTGAATACAAAATTCATTTATAAATACTTTATACTTTATAGTTATAAATACTTTATACATATAGTCTGAATGTAATTTTAAACAATATTTTTAATAATTGTGTGTACATTGAACCATCAATGGCACTGCTGAGGCCCTGTGAGTAATGCCTGCATGCAAGCTCAAAAGGTCTGGTTTTTGGATCAGTCTGGATATCAGATGTCCAGATAAGAGATACTCAACCTGTATCTATAACCTTTGCGCTTTCTTTAATACATCTGTATTACATTGATCTTTTCACTCTTTGGCACACATGATAAAGAAAGGTGGACAGCCTAGTCAACCTAAGTGCTATATATCCTATTTCAAAAAGGTTACAATATCACAGCTGATGATTTGACCTCACTGAGTTCTGGAAAGAATGAAGATTTCTACCAGAGCAGGAAATGCCACATTTAGCTGTCTTTCAAAACTAATGTTTTGACTCAAGTTGGAGAGGAATCATATTTAATTTCCATCTGCACCCTGCCAAATACTGGCTGCTACTTTCTTTGTCATACATTAGGGTTGCCAACCTCCAGGAAATAGCAGAAGATCTCCTGCTGATACAACTGATCTCCAGCCGACAGAGATCAGTTGCCCCTGGAGAAAATGGCCGCTTTGGCAATTGGACTCTATGGCATTGAAGTCCCTCCCCTCCCCAAACCCCGCCCTCCTCAGGCTCCGCCCTCAAAATATCCCGCCGATAGCGAAGAGGGATCTGGCAACCCTAGTCATACATACATGCAGTACATTGAATGGGTGAGCAGCCCTTATGTTTTCAAACCTCCATACCATGCCTAGAATGACACATGACTTTGGAGTTCTAGGACTGGTAGTCCTAATGAGTACTTTGCCCCTCCCCCAAGCAGCCACAAGGGGTTAGTGCACTAAGGACTGAAGCCATGGTACTGGGAAAGAGGAATTTAACTTATCCTCCCTGCACCATTTTTCCAACTGAAAAACTTCTCCAGGTTGCTTTTAGCCCAGTAGGGGAAAAAAGACAGGCATAATATGGATCCTTGCCTTTTCCCCACCTATCAAAGTTTACCCACTCAGGAGAGCTATTTCTGATAAAGGAGCCTCACATCCATGGCCCCCGTCCATGGGCTTTCCCACATTCTCATGTTTCTCACATCTAACTTCCTGTTTCTTTGGGGCGAGGGTCCAGTTCTGCATGTGTTTTGGTCCCTCTAGCAGTCAATTCGACATCGCATATCTTTAAATGAAGCGTATCTCCCTGCAGTTTTTTATTGCTCTATTTAAAGCTGTGTGCTGTTGAACCGACCACTAGAGAGAGCAAAACATGTATGGAACTGACACCCCCCACCATAGAAACTGACACACACACCCCACCAAGTGAGATGCAAGGAACATGAGAATGCGCAAATATAATATAATAGTGGGAGATCTCAAGCTAGTACATAAGGTTGGCAACCCTAGTTATTATTTAGACCTTTATGTGGGCCCATGTCCATGTGCCTACATGAGAGAGAAGGCACACATGCATGCTCCTCCACCACAAAATGGGATCTTTGTTCCAAATAAGTGTCTGAACAAGTGTCTGAACAAGGCCAAAGGTGAGGGCTTAATGTTCTTTTAATTACTACATTTTTGGTGTAGCCTGTTTGTTTATCTTCTTGAGTCATTCACTGAGCTTCAAATATCTCCCATAATACAGGTAATAGTGCCTTAAAGTTTCAAAGTCTTAGTTTGCAAAGGGGAAAAAAAGCATCTTATTTCTTCTGAAATGTTGTAGAACACATTACACTTAATTTGGAGGGCAGTTTTATGTTTTTTGCCTTTTTTAAATGTTACTGTATAACTGTATATATATAAAATCTACTGTATATATATAAAATCTCACATAAAGATCTGCAACATAAAGACCCAAAAGTATAAATACAATAGGGCAAAAGTATCCAGGTTTTAGAACAAACTTTTTTCTAGTGACTAAAACTGCCCCGTGGCGCAGAGTGTTAAGCTGCAGTACTGCAGTCAAAAGCTCTGCTCACGACCTGAGTTCGATCCCGACGGAAGTTGATTTCAGGTAGCCGGCTCAAGGTTGACTCAGCCTTCCATCCTTCCGAGGTTGGTGAAAAGAGTACCCAGCTTGCTGGGGGTAAAGGGAAGATGACTGGGGAAGGCACTGCCTGGCAAACCACCCCGCAAACAAAGTCTGCCTAGAAAACGTCGGGATGTGACGTCACCCCATGAGTCAGGAATGACCCGGTGCTTGCACAGGGGACCTTTACCTTTACTTAAAACTGCTAACAGGGTAACAGGAATTTATCAGTGTTGGAGAATGAAAAAAGAAGGAAGGAAATGGACATCTGTAGTCTAAATCAATTCTCTACGATTATTGGGCTCCAGTTGGCAAAGTATTGCTGCTCCATATTTCCCATTCATTTCTATATGAATGGGCTTAGTTTTACAACTATTCATACTAACACAACACTTGGTTGATGGTGCTTTGATTCTAGGGCATAATCAGGGGCAGAAAGTAAATCCTAAATATGATCTAATGGTCTGTCTTTATATATAGCTATCATATTTAAACCTCTCTGCAAAGGAAACTCAGTGTACTTCCAAGCCAAAGCTAAAGAGAAGTAAAGGAAGCCACCGAGTGTCAGGATTCCTGTGTCCTAGATCCAGAACATTCTAGAGCCCCTTTCTCCTCGCTTCTGGATCTCTACTGCAAAGCTGGAAAGCACAGGGGATCTCCTATACCACTGGCATGTTCCTCTGAACGATCTAGGATAGAGGCTAATCTACAGGAATATGTAGGCACTTGGAGAGTGTTTGTGGCCCCAGAGTCAAGGGAGGGACGGAGGGTCGAGGAGGTCAAACAGCAGACACCTTGTTGGGGGAAAGTAGGCCTCAGCATAAACCTGGGGTTCCACTCGGACATGAGCAACTGCATGTTTCCCTTGCCACCTGATGGCCAGAGCCAGGCGGCAGCCCCCGAGCTGGTGGCCTAACCTCCAAGCGGGTGGCCTAACCCCCAAGACCCCTTATTAGGGTTGCCAGGTCCCTCTTTGCCACCAGTGGGAGGTTTTTGGGACGGAGCCTGAGGAGGGCAGAGTTTGGGGAGGGGAGGGACTTCCATGCCATAGAGACCAATTGGCAAAGCGGCCATTTTCTCCAGGTGAACTGATCTCTATTGGCTGGAGATCAGTAGTAGCAGGAGATCTCCAGCTAGTATCTGGGGGTTGGCAACTGTACCACTTATGGATGTCCCTACTCCAAGCTGGATCCGGTCCAATGCACAAACCACCTGAGAAAAGCTGTGACAGGAGCAAACTGTACACCTAGAGCCCCACCACCGTGAAATACCAAAACCAAGGGGTGGGTGGGGAAGCCTGCACAGACTGAGAGGGCTGATCCCCAGTTACGGCTTCTGAAATTCTTTGAAGCAGACCCCAGCGAAGCCTTGAGCTTCCAGGTATGCCAGGAGGCTCCCCCCCCCCAAATTGTCAGGATGCTGCTTGGCCCTCTTTTGGAGCCAGGGCCCACATACTGCCACCGCCAGGGAGGTGAGCAATCACCCCTTGCCTTCCCTCACTACCAAGCACCCCCCACCCAACTTCAAAAGCAGACCCTGTTATGACTGGGTCTCTCACTTTCCATTTTTAACCGTATTTCTCCCATGACATTACATTTTTAGCAATATCTATTTGACATGTGAAATATTATCCACAATTCCACAAACAGGACATCGTACCAAACCTATTGCCTTTTCAGGTCTGTGCTGCTGAACTTAGTTTATAAAGTCATGCATTTATTGAGGTCATCATCTAAGGCCATCCTCTGGGCATCCTATATGTTTTTAGACTGATGGTTTTAGAATTGACTTGCCTTATATCTTGGCATTGTTTTATTTTAGACTTTAAGTCAATTTGAAGACCTTGCAGAGAGAGAAAAAAGAGAAGGAATACATATTTTAAATGAAAATAAATAAATACTCTGATCCTTCGTTTTAAGGGCTCATTGCATTCAAGTACATATATCAGAAAGGCAACTAAAATATTCTGTTGTACCAGTTAACTGCTTTAGTGATTGATTCTAACTATGCACAAGCATCATAAGCTGGAGTGGCTGTGGCTCAGCGGTAGAGCATTTGCCTGGCATGTGGAAGGTCCCACGTTCAGTCCCTGGTGTTTCCAGTTAGAGTCAGGAGTAGAGCTAGAGTTGCCAGGTCCCTCTTTGCCACCAGTGGGAGGTTTTTTGGGGCGGAGCCTAAAAAGGCAGGGTTTGGGGAGGGGCTGAACGTCAGTGCCATAGAGCCCAATTGCCAAAGCGGCCATTTTCTCCAGGTGAACTGATCCCTATCAGCTAGAGATCAGTTGTAATAGCAGGAGATCTCCAGCTACTACTGGAGGTTGGCAACCCTAAGTAGACCAGGGGTCCCCAATGTGGTGCCCATGCACACCATGGCGCCCCTGACACCTTTCCTGGTGCCTGCCAAGTGTTTTTAGAATGTGGGCATGGCCAGGTGGAGCTTTTCTCCAGTAAGGCTTCTGATTGGCTGTTCAAATTTTTAAAAATGTTGCTTTGGCAACAACTGCCAAGGATATTCACTGTGTGACTGAAGGTAAGCTGCAGCACCCATTTTGTGGTTGGTTCCACTTCCTGCATCAGCCATTTTGTGGCTGTGCTAGGGTTGCCAGCTCCGGGTTGGGAAATACTTGGAGATTTTGGGGGTGGACTCTGAGGAGGGCAGGGTTTAGAGAGGGGAGGGACTTCAATGCCATAGAGGTAGGGTTGCCAACCTCCAAGTGATAGCCAGATTGCTCCTGCTGTTACAACTACTCTCCAGCCGACAGAGATCAGTTCATCTGGAGAAAATGGCCGCTTTGGCAACTGGACTCTATGGCATTGAAGTCCCTCCCCTCCCCAAACCCCACCCTCCTCAGGCTCCGCCCAAAGAACCTCCCGCTCGTGGCGAAGAGGGACCTGGCAACCCTATCCATAGAGTTGCCACTGGAATTATCCCCCCAAAAAAGATTCAAAGGGAATTCCTACTTGATCATGCCCAGAAAAACTGACACGGGGCTTTGGAGAAGGGAAAACAGAACCTTTTCAGGAAGGTTAAAATTAAAGCATTTAAGAAATTCTCCTTATACGTCCTCACAATCCAAAGATCTATATAGAAAGATAGACTCGAGAATTGCTCTCCTTTCTTTTAAAGCTTTGTTCTTTCATGTGTTCATGTATTTCCCTCCCCCTCCCATTTGCACAAACAGAGTTGTGTGAACTGTATCATTCGTCAGTGCACCGTGTTTCTGTCAGCCTGAGATAAGAGGAGCTGGCCATTATCTCACCTTAAGAAGCCAGGGGGAACTTTAATGACTTGCCTCTACTATCTTCAGTGCACATCCGGAAAAAAATATATTAGATCACAGAGAGCATCCGCCTTTCCTCATAGAACTCACAAGTATGATGATGAATCGTCTACCCATCTATGTCAGTGAGGGTGGAGGAAGAAGGGAAAGCACAGGAGAGGACCGACTGACATTCTAGGAGGCAAAAAAGGATTTTTTAAAAAGGGAACAGGGAACGTTTCGGTTCAGATCAAATCTTATTTAATACTATGCAAATCGCTGTCTTTGTCAATTGACTATTATATTTGCTTGTAATGAAAAAAATGACATCTTGATAGAAGAGAAGCAAAGCACAAGGCGTGTTTACGGCAATTTTTGCAGTTCACGAAATTAAACCCATTAAAACTTAATGTGTTGATCTGCAAGCCAAACGTAACAGCTTCTTTTTCATCATTTTTGGTTTCTTTAGGTGGGATCTTGACAATAAAGGAGCAGTTCAGCCATGGCACGTGCTGTTTGAGGAGGTTCTCCTCCCAGGCAAGATATTTTTTTAAGAATGGGGATGCTTTGGGATACACTTTCATAGAATCATAGAGTTTGAAGGTATCACCAGGGTCATCTAGTCCAACCCCCTACACAATGCAGGAAATTCACAACTACCTCCCAAACCCCCCCCCACTGACCCCTACTCCATGCCCAGAAGATGGCCAAGATGCCCCCCAAATCTGCCTAAGGCCATAAATCAGCATTGCTGGAACGTGTCCAGAGGAGGGCAACAAAGATGGTGAGGGGTCTGGAGACCCTATGAGGAAAGGTTGAAGGAGCTGGGTATGTTTAGCCTGCAGAGGAAAAGACTGAGAGGTGATATGATAACCATCTTCAAGTACTTGAAGGGCTGTCCTATAGAGGATGGTGCTGAGTTGTTTTCTGTGGCCCTAGAAGGTCGGATCAGAACCAATAGGTTGAAATTAAAACAAAAGAGTTTCCGTCTAGACATTAGGAAGAATTTTCTAACAGAGTGGTTCCTCAGTGGAACAGGCTTCCTCGGGAGGTGGTGAACTCTCCTTCCCTTAGGGCAGTGGATTATTATACATTCTAAACCCTTATGTTGGGGCTGTTTGTTCTACAATGGAGCCCAAAGGACAAGCTGCCTTGCAGTTTTGTCTGTTGTGAAAACTGGCTTCCGCTGATGGCTGCCATTCTCAGAACGGTCATCTATGTTCAGTTTGGAGCACCATTCAATCACATACTTATGTGTTGCTGGAAGGGCACACTGGTGCCAGGTCCCCATATGATTTACTGTGTTCCCCAGATGAGTTTTTCCAAGGCTAGATCTTCCCAGTGTTTTGAAAGATCACTTGCCACTATGCATAGGCCTTATTCAGATTCTAGTACAGGGAGGGGAGAGGGGGTTTAATCATTCCACCCTTACACAATTACACTCACTGAACTGCCCTTCTGTGCTGTTATTCATCCTGAAAGGGAGAAGGTGTGTACCTCGCTTGTATTCATTTTGTCCCCCTTCCAAGGCTAATATTAAAGCATGGAGGTTGGTTTCAGTAGATGAAATAATGCAAGGTGGAAGATTAAACTCCCTCAATTCCCAGCATAGCCTTGATCAAAATAAGGGCCGTGCATGGGCGGAAATTTTAACTCTTAAAAGATACGAGGAAGATCTGATCACAGGGTCTTGACTGGCGATTCATCCAGCGAATCATGAGGCAATGTTACTCAAGGTCTTCAATGCTGTTTGACTGCAGAAACATCACGTGTTCTTATTTATTTATGGTTGTAATTTCCATAAGTTCGGCATGTATGCAAACTTGAAATACACGTACATTTTCAAAATTCAAATTTCCATCAAAATTAAACACAGATGCCTGCTTTTCAATGAAAAATCAACTCCATAATGGAAGCCCTTTTATATCTGAAAAGCGAACATGGTGAAACCTGGGTGCAGCGCTAGCCTTTGCATCCTTCCAGGGGCAGCCAGAAACATGACACAGGGAGGGAGGAGATGCCCAGCTCACGACACTAGCAAATATGACACATGCTCTAGTTAGCCCTGTCTGTTCAAATCATGTGGGCTACTGCTACATGGTGCTAGTGCTGGCTTTTGGTATTCAGGGGGCTGTTGCAGAACTGCTTATGTTCATCTACGCATGCCTATTATCTTAGGTGCTGTGGAACACAGGCAGGACAATGATGCAGCAGTCGTCTTGTTTGTGGGCTTCCTAGACGCACCTGGTAGGCCGCTGTGTGAACAGACTGCTGGACTTGATGGACCTTGGTCTGATCCAGCACTCCTTTCTTATGTTCATTTTCAGGAAGGGGCACACACATGAACACACACACACACACAAAGACGTCTTACACTGAATCAGACCCTTAAGTCCATCAAGATCAGCAGTGTCTACTCAGCCTGGCAGCAGCAATCCAGGGTCTTTCACATCACCTACTACCTGATCTTTTATAACAGGGGAAGCCAGGGATTGAACTTGGGACCTTCTGCATGCTGAGCTCATGCTTTTCCCACTGAGCGAAGGCCTCTCTCCTCTACCAGTGAGCCACAACATAGTGATAGCATTTTGTTGTGTTATTTTTGAAAAGATTAATGAACCTACCTTTCACATATCAAAAGCTGCTCTATCCCATAGAGACTGGGGAAATTCCTAGAACGTAACCATCAACCCTCCCCTCCCCATTTCTTCTTTAGCTCCTTAAATCATCAAGAGCAGCAGATTGAGGCTGAGGGTGAGGGTTTGCCCACCACGGGTAGTCAAACTGCAAGCCTAACTTGAGTCCTAACAGCAGATTCTAAACACATTCTGATTAGGAGCTCAATTTTATCTGTCATGGGATGTATTCATTGTGTGCAATTGCAATGTGTGTATTTGCCACAAAGTGCAATAGATTCATCCTCCTTTCTCTTCCAAAACACAGCCAGCCTGTGGATATCTCTTTTGTAGTCAGTGTATATCTCTTTTGTAGCTGGTGTTTCAGGTTTCTCTGTGGAAGTTTATCTCATTGTTGCATGGGAGATCTGTGTTGACGAGACCATTGTCATTTGTTAGCATTTCTGCTGTCAGAGCTGACTGAGTATTGCTTCCCAGTTCACTTTAAGGAGAGAAAAAAGTGTGTGTTTAAAGAAATATAAAATGGAAGACTTTCATAAATGATAGAACTGTCACCCCCCCCCATTTTGCAGCAGTCAATCAGCACATTTATCTGTGAACTGAAATAATTTGCCTTCTTGTTGAAGCAGCAAAAGAATTCATCGCATGAATTGTCACAGAGCATCTCTTATGGATTATACTTTTTTAAATAAAAAGCTGATTGATGATAGCTTAGGAAGAATATCCTTTTGACGTTGTTTTCGTTCTTTAAAAATATTTTGTAAATGATGTTCCTTTGCTTATTGTGTGGACTAATCTTTAGCATCATGAACAATACATTCAAGAGTAAATCATATACATCTCTTTTGTAAATGGAACAAGGAACTGGTGTAGAATGTCCATAACAACCCTTTAAAAAAAATTGGAACATTTGCCAAGATCCCCGAGGCCAAGAGGGAGCCTACTAGGGTTGCCAACCTCCAGGTGGTGGCTGGAGATATCCTGTTATTACAACTGATCTCCAGGCGATATAAATCAGTTCCCCTGGAGAAAATGGCTGCTTTGACCATTGGACTATATGGCATTTTAAGTCCCTCCCCTCTCCAAACCCTGCCCTCTTCAGACTCCACCCCCAAAATCTCCATGTATTTCCCAACCCAGAGCTGGCAACCCTAGAGCCTACTGGGATGCCAGAGGACATTAAACATAGCCTTCAGACCAAAGACACCACATGCTTTTTGCTTTACTCTTCTTCATGTTGTTAACTGCTGTTGCACTCACAAATAGGAGACCCCCAAATACATTTGCCAACTATGGGTTGGGAAATTCCTGGAGATTTGGGGGTGGAGCCAAGGGAAGGCATGGTTTGGGGAGAAGAGGGACCTCAGCATAGTATAATGCCATAAAGTCCACCCTCCAAAGCAGCCATTTTTTTCCAGGGGAGCTGATCTCTGTCATCTGGAGATGAGTTGTAATTCTGGGAGCTATCAAGGCCCCACCTGGAGGTTGGCATCCCTACTGCCAAAACATGGCATTTAAACAAATACACTTTCAGTGAATACTCAGTGGTGAACTAAATATTGTGCATTCAGAAACAAGGTTGTACTCTGCATTACTATTGTAGAGTATAAAGTTGTGATCCTGTATAGTTAGTACAAGAGGTTGTATATGTGTGTGTGTGGTGGAGGGAAAAGACAGTAAAAGGCTGCCCTTCATGTTCACAGTGGACATTTTAATAAATGGTGTTGCATTTTCTTTTAAGAAAACAATATGTAGCTTCACATTTATAAGACATCTGGGTTCTAGGTACTCTAGTGTGTGCTATTTCTCACTGGTTAAAGGGACCACTGATACTGTCTTTAGCTTCCCCCCCCCCCCCTGAAATCTCACATCTGGCTCAGGGCAAACGTGAGAATGCTTACATCAAAATGTTCCTACACAGATACATAAAGACCGACTTGCATAGAACAAGAATAGAAACAAATTAATTCAACCTCAAAAACTCCTGTTGAGTTGCCCTCACAGTCTAATGAAAAAATAAATTGCTTGAGTAAACTTAAACAGAGAGAGACTTATTTGGTATAAAAGCAATACAAAGTCTCTTTCACGTTTACCTATTGTAAAAATGATTGGAAAGTCAGTCATGGTCCATAAAAAAAGTCTCATCATTTCAGAGCCAGTGGGAAATTATTCCTTTTTGCAAACAAAACCAAATTAATACATAATAATTTAGGATTAGGACTTCATATGTCACTAAACTAGCATAAATACACATATCATTGTGTGACACCTGCCATTTAAATTTTTTACTGTGGTCTCACAACTACATATACTAGCAGGGCCAATCAGAGGGGAAAGAAGAGGCCCATTTGGACTGGGTCAATCCCAAAAGGGGGCTCAAATTTAGGCAATGGTTAATTTCATATTATGTCACACTTTTTTGATGCCATATTTTGTTTTCATGTAGCTGGGCTTGAGGGTCCAAGGCCTCTCCAAACCAGGAAGGTTCGCTGAAGGTCGCTCGCCTTGAAAATTCTACTGGGTCAGCATAAGTCAGCTGTGACTTGACAGGGAAAAAAATCCACCATAATATCGCTGTGATGCTCCCCAAGCCAGAGGGACTTATAGTTGTAACTGCAACTTTCATGCCATGAAGGAGACCCTGCCCACAGGAAATGTTAAAGCCTGGTCTGGAAAGCTGCCATAAAGCTTCTCCAGCTCCAGAACCTATATCCTGAAATTGTTCATAGAGTGAAAGTTTTTTTTAATATATATATAATGCTTTGTGAAGCATACAGCATGTTATTAGCAGCCTCTGGTTTGTTTCGGAATTGAAGGTTGACGGAGGAATCCAGGTGAGCGTGAGGCAATTCTGGCTCAGCTAGACTGGTGAATGACTTAACCCTGTTTTTCCTTTTCCATTCTTTCTTAAGGGATATTGAGAGGACATAAATCACATTGGGTAGTTACGCTATACTAATAATATTGGTCATATTTTTTTTCTTTAAAAATGCACTAACATCCATTTTAATGAGAGTGGTAGACTCAGGCAAGCGATATATTCTTTATTCCACTAGTAATTAAATTGTGTCTACTAGGCAATGGGAACCAGAGTCAGTGGGCCTCTGAATTCCGGTAGGCTTTTTTGTTTGTTTGTTTTGCCATCAAGTCACAGCTGATTTATGATGACACCCCATAAGGTTTTCAAGGCAAGATAGTTTGGAGGTGGTTTGCCTTTGCCAACCTCCGCATAGGGTTGCCAGGTATTGCCTCTGGTATTCCTTGGAGGTCTCCCATCCAAATACTAGTTAGGGTGAGGGCTGAGAATATGTCACTGGTGCAAGGTGACCCAGAAAGCTTCCATGGCATGAGCAGGGATTTGAACCTGGGTTTCCGCAGTCCTAGTCTGCCAGCTTAACCACTACATCACACTGGGTCTCAGAATACCAGTGAACACCAGTGTCAGGGGAAGGCCTTGGCCTTGTTTGTTGGACCTCCAGAGGAACTGGTTGACTACTGTCTGGAACAGGAGGCTGGAATAGATGGACCACAGGTCTGATCCGGCAGGGCTCTTCTTTTGTTTTTGGGTTACCAGATCATGAAAGAAGTGTGTTCTCTGCTCCTGTAGTAACAGAGAATGTTTTTGCCCCTGCCTCTATGACGATGGATCATGAAGCTCTGTGAACTTAGACTGGCCAATCAGAAGGAGGTGGGGTGGCTGTTTAAGCCAGTTCAGCCTACCAGCTTCAAGAAATTTTGCTGTGGCTGATGCCCAATCCATCCCATGTGAAATTAGCTGATCACCACTGCCGATGACCAGGAATGCTGAGGGTTTCATCCAGTTTGTCTTTGAACGAGGCCCCCTTTTCACCTACCGTTTGACATGATTTCATGGTATTAAGTCTGGTCGATAAGAGTTGGTTAGGCTGGACATAGGTAGGCTTACCAAGTGCCCGCTAATGATAGGCAAACTCCCATTCATTCTTTCCAGTGCCCACTGATGTTCATCTGGTCGGCAGGCAGAAGCAGCCCAGCCAAATAGGGTGGCAATTTTAATTGGGGTGTGATGATGTCACATCTGGCACAACCCAGAAGTGCTGGTATCGCACAGAGGTGACACTCTGGTACTCGCTCAGAAACTGTTCAGCTATTAATAACACTTAGTTCAGTCCAAACACTGGAGTCTTGTATCTTCATTCTGGGTGCCTAGGCAAATAAGGTCTTATATTCGTTCAAAAATAAGTCACAGCTTCTGTTGCTTGGAACAATAGAGAGGAGACACAGTTTGAGGCATCGCTAATCTAAATCCCTTTTACAATAACAATCAGAACCATAAGAGCTATGGCAGTAATACTCCAAGGTGTTGCTAATGGCCACAAAAAATTACCTATCCTTTGAAGATATTTGTCTTGAGCAAGAATGAGATGTGAACAGGGAAAGAGCTCTAGATGATTAAAAGAGCAAAGTACTGAAGAGGAAGATGGTTAAAAAGGAGGGGGAAATAGCACTTTGCTTTATAATATAATGGGAGGATTTGATTCATTAGTGCATGAATCTCTTAAATTCGTTTGGTATTCAGACCAATCACACTGCACAGCAGGCATTTAATATAAGTCATAGCTCTATTAGGTGAGTAAAAAATGTGAGAATAACTTTCTGAGTTCTTTCCTAACCTTTATTATTGGCTCCCTCGGTACACTTGGGAAACATGCAGTTGAAAGTGTAGATCATTACATTTTTATTGTGTAGTCTGTGAAGAGTTTCCAGGCATTGTGAAACAACATGCAGTAATTATGCAAACAGAACAGGCCATAAATCAGGAAAGCTATGACCACTTCATGCGTACACCGCCATCCGCATTAAGAAATTATCTACTTCAGATGGTGTGCTCTAATCAGCGCTGCATGCAAGGTGAAAATCTGCCAAATATCTACTGGATGTTTACTCCACTGTAGTCCTATTAAAGTACATGCAACTGCTGTGGAGTAAGCAGTTACAGAATTTAACAGGCTGATAGGGGCTCCATAATAAGGGCAGCCAACTGTCTTGATTTTAATATATATCAGTTTGGAATGCTCTGTTTTAAGAAAAAAATAATACACCAATACACCAGTTTCCCACCCCTGTGAACAAGCAAAGCAATAGGGAGGGTTGCCAACCTCCAGGTACTAGCTGGAGATCTGCTATTGCAACTAATCTCCATCCAATAGAGACCAGTTCACCAGGAGAAAATGGTCGCTTTGGAAATTGGACTCTATGGCAATGAAGTCCCTCCCCTTCCCAAACTCTGCCCTCCTCAGGGTCCACCCCAAAACCTCCCGCCGGTGGTGGAGATGAACCTGGCAAACTTATCAATAGGTTGCCAGGCAGTGCCAGGCAACTGGTGGGAGGGTTGTGTGTGTGTGGGGGGGGTAGCATCCTGGGAGAAAAATTAAAAATAAAAGTAAGGTCTTGGCCACTTAGCAGGAGTTCCAACCATAGAGTAGGGTTGCCAGCATCCCACTGGCTGGCAGGAGGACTTACTGGCAGGCCAGGCCTAGGCTGCTGTTGCTGGTGACACAACAATGTCACCATGTATTGTAAGTGACGTTATCACGTCACCAGTGTCATGGTGATTCTCTGGTATTTGGGCAAAAGCTCTATGATAGAAGCCATTTTTACCAAAGTTTTTGCCCAGATAGCAGAGCATCATTGTCACATCGCTGGCAACGTGATCTAGGCCTCCCTTCTGCTCCTGGTAAGTCCCCCATCCCCTGCCAGTTGCCAGGATGAACCTGGCAACCCTACCATACAGTAAGATGACCATAGAGTTTTTGGCAATTGCTAGAGCTACCCTTACTGGAGGTTCTAACCACACAGTAAGATTTCCATAGGGTTTCTGGTAGTTGCTAAAGGTACCCTTGGCACTTCTGGATAGGTCTAAGAATTGTCAGGAAATTCATGGTTAGAATTTCTTGTAAGTACACAATGCCTTATTTTTTAAAAATAAAATTCCCCAGGATGATTGCACACACCCCCGCTCCAGTCCTCCCCCACCGACACATCAGAAGGCAAGGGCTGCAACTGGCTGGAGATCTCCCACCATATGTGAGCAAATGGGATCCCTAAAAACATGTGAAGAGATGAATTTGTGCATTATAGGATCTCTCTCCGGGGATTCTTTTAGGTTCAGTGAGATATCCTCTCACATAGATACAATCCTTCTCTTAGGCATATAATACTCTGTCTCCTCACTGTCCCTCTCTCACTCCTTCTGGGGAACAGAAACTGAAAGCATAGTTCAGCCACAGATGTCATGGCACCGTCAGAAAAGTTAGCAGAATGGGTCAAATCTGGATCCAAAAGTAAGAGGATGTACCATGTGTTCAAGTGTTCATGTGTTTAGTTACACTTCCATGACTAATGAACAGAATGTGTTGCACACATGAAGCTGCCTTATACTACCACAGAACCATTGGTCTAACAAGACTAAATATTGCCTGCTCTGACTCTCAGCAGCTCTCCAGTGGCTTGGGTAGAGGTCTTTCACATCACTTGCTACCTGATACTTTTAACTGGAGATTCCAGGGATAGAAGCAGGGACCTTCTATATGCCAAGGAGTGGGCTAACTCCTGCCCCCATCTTCCATTCACCCATGCACACTCAGTGGAGCAGCAGGAGAAAAAAGGCGAGGGGGATTACGTCACCCAATGTGGTGACATCATTTCCAGGTGATCACCTGGAAGTGATGTCAGCACATCGAGTTACTCTCTGGGAACTCCCCCAGTCTCTACGGCCTTTACCTTAGACCTGACTTTCAGATGCATAATAGTGGATAATTTTTTATCGAGTTTATGATGGAATCAACTTGGTTAGTCTTAAAGGTGCCACTTGATTTCTGTTTTACTTTGATTGAGAAGAATGTAATGTCGAGCGCATTACATATCATTCAAAGCAGTTCTGAGGCTGGACGAAGGAAGCGGAAATTGGAAAGGGGCAGAGGTGAATGTCGGTCAGTTGGGAATCAGGGAATTAATCAGTCCAAAGACCTCTGGAGTATTTGACACATCTTTTGTATTTCCAAATAAGGAATGCTGTGGTCTTGGAAGCAGGCGAGCCTCAGTCTGATCACACGGATGTAGCTCATAGAGCAAGTGCTTCATGCACTCCTTGCACTTCCTTTGTCTAGACCCCAGTGCTCCTAACACTCACATCAAAAGCTGCTTATGTTCCCCACATCCTCACTAGATATTCATCTATAAGTGAGAGATAGAAAGTACAAAGAACTAGGGTGCCTGTTTCATAGTTATTTCTAAAAATAAGTGGTCTCTATGGCAATATTTCCCTGTGCCCTTGAAGGTAAAAGCAGTTTTTCTGGGCGGAATCAATTCAGCTCTATGAATGGCTCTTACTAGCTTGATGTGGTACCGTCGTAAGGGCTGAGTTTCCCTATGAACCATTGAGCAACACGACACAGAAGGGGCCTTTTAAAATAAATATATTTTTCAGCAAATTTTTGTAAAAAATATTTATTGCCTTCATTACATTAATGCCATCATGTTCTTGAGCTAAGTGAAGTTTACTATTTGGATGAAGACTGAACCCTATTTGCTACTTAATGCACAAGCTTGTTTACTTATTCACATTATTTGTAGTCCACCTTTTTCACTGATACTCAAGGGGATTACACAGTACAAATCCGTAAGGTTTTGTTAGAGATGGGTGTTGGAGCATTCTGATAAGTGGACATTAGGGTATGATCTGAAGGCCTGTAATACAGCAACTTTGGAGAACTAAGCCAAGTAGAGATCCTATTAATACCTGGATGGAAACCCCTGGTACACCCCCTCCATGATAGAAGAAAGGTGGGATTCTGTTGTCTGTATGCTGGGGCAGCATTCCAGAAACGATGAATCCACATGCAAACACCACATACCCCTCCTTTATTTGGGCCTGTATGAGGCTTTCCTGTATATATGCCTTATTTCTCTAACAGAAGCTTAATTCTTTGTGAATGCTCTAATTCCAAATGATTGTTTTTCAGCAATTAGAATATTTATAGATATTCCAGGATACCGCAGTAGGTTGGCTTGTACAGGGCTAGGGAGAGACAGGCAGACAGTCAACAGCAAAATGTTTCCTCTAAAAATATAAGATTTTACATATGAATATACCCTACACTATATTTAGTAATGAGTACAAATAAAGGAACATTTTGCTGCAATATTTATTCTATAAACCACTTGCTTCAATGTTAGCAGTAAATCAAAGAGCTTCTTTTTCTTACTGCACCTTAAAATTTGTACAGCATCCATTGAGTCTCAAGATGACATTAAAGTACATGATTTAAATGCTCAGGTGTACACTCCAGATGCATTAAATCAATGTGCTCAATATAATTTAATCCTGCTAATATTATACTGATAGCTGTGCATGCAGGACACAAAACGAGTTCAAATGAAAATCTGCTTAGCACCACACTTCTCTTTCAACCCTGTGCATGTCCCCGAGGTGCCTTTTGGGGACTGTTTGTGGGCTACATGCGAGATAAAAGTAAAACTACCTTGGAAAAGGCAGAATCTTAAATGCATGATGGGATTCCACTTCTAAATCAGCCAGAATTATTCAGGATGTACACGTTCTTGGGAATAAGCACACAATAAGTGCTGCTTTTGATGCATCCTCAAATGAGCTGAAGGTGAGGACAAAAGAATTGATCCTCAGCATATTTACTTAGAAATGTCCCTTCTCGCCTGTGGGGGAAAGCCTGTTTGATTAGATTCCTGAAAAATGACCAGAATATTATAGGTATTTTTATAAATAGTAAATAACGATAATTAGGGTAACCAGGTCCCTCTTCGCCACCGGTGGGAGGTTTCTGGGGCAGAGCCTGAGGAGGGCAGAGTTTGGGGAGGGGAAGGACTTCAATGCCATAGAATCCAATTGCCAAGAAACTTCCAAGAAAAGATGATTAACATTATGCTTCAAGAATGCGCCGTGTGGACCTGTTTGATTAATGTTCAAAAAAGAAGAAGAAACTCAAGTAAATAAATAGACAGCTATTTCAACTATACTTTTAGTTATCAGAATGATTTTTCAAAGATTTACAAGAAAGTTACTTGATAAATTGGGGAACAAATGGGGGAACTATGGTTGCCAGTCGTGCGTTGACAGATACCAGAAGATTTTAGGGGCAATGCCGGGGGAGGGTAGAGTTTCAGAGGATGTGATGTCACATCCTATTTGATGCTCCAGGAATTTCTCCATTCTCATAGAGAATGGCACATCACTTTTGAGTGGTTTGGAGATGTGGCCCCATTGATGATACCTCCCCCATGTTTTGTCTTCTGCTCTTCAAATCATCAAGGGTGGGAGACTGAGAGCAAGGTATTGCTCACAGTCAGTGGGCAAATGGCAAGCCTAGCGTCCATACATCTGCTGCATTCATCTATATTTACACACATTTGCCTACCTTCTATCAATTCTCCACACCAGTTTCCCTGTCCTCTCCAGACCTCAAAGGTGACCTTTCTAAAGAAAGAAAGGGACTTGTAGTCAATGGCTCTTTAAATAAAGGTTAGCCTTCAACCAGGACCTTCCTTTTCTGTAAATTACCGGTATGCTTTCCAATCATGTCCAAGCTTGGCTTCCTGCCAGAATGGGTGGGAATTGTATTTGGAAGGTAGAGAAAGCTACACATTTCCAGCAAGCCAGTAAGTTCTGAAAGTGCCTAAACAGAAGCTACAAATTGGTAGCCTATGTTGCAACATGACGGCACTTTACACACACACACACACACATGTGATGATGAATACTGCCAGCCTATGCAGATGCAAATACTTGCACCCCCTTCTCCTAATTTACAACTAGAAACAGATTATCTATTGAAGAGCACTGGGTATATGAAACCAGAGAAACTGGGCACTGGGAGCAGGGCAGTTCAATTTTTTTTTAATTATTTTTATTATTTTCAATATTTACAGGTGAACAGAAAAAAGAAAGGGAAAGGGAAGGGGACATTGATAGAAATTCAGTTTAACCTAAAAAATTTCTACCCCCTTATTGATTATAGTACATTATTTCCATATAATAAATAAACTAATTTAATTGCATAATGAGACTTATTGTTATTTTTATAGTCTTATTGTTATCTTTTAGTTTTGATATGATCATAAAAAGATTTCCATTTCCCTTGATGTTGTTCTAGTGTGTTATCTTTCAACTATTCCGTTAATTGTGCCATCGTTATGTACTCCAAGGATTTGTCGATCCATGTTTGAACTTCTGGGATGTTTTTTGTTTTCCAAATAGACACCATCACTACTCTTGCTGCAGTTACAAGATGCTTAGCTATCTCTTGCTAATCCTTGTTCATCTTATCTGATGTTTTAATCAAAAGAAACAATTTGGGGTCGTACTCTATACACTGTCCCAGAATACCTTCCATATTCATATGAATTTTTTTCCAGAATTTCTGAACAGATTCACATGACCACCAACAATGGTAAAAGGTGCCTCTGATTTTATGACATTTCCAACATAACCCCGACAATGATTTGTTCATATTTTGTATATCACTTGGCATTATATACCATCTGTGCAGCATTTTGAACCAATTTTCATGGATACTTTGACAGAGAGTGAATTTGAGGTTTCTTCGAAACAGCTGTTCCCATTCTTCAATTGTTATCGTCTCGTTAAAGTTCTCCATCCATTTGATTTGACAAGCCTTCACTTGTTCTTGTTCTGGGTCGTATGTCACCAAGAGTTTGTATATTTTGCCTAATAAGCGGTCTTTTGGTTTGCTTATCATTTGTTCAAATTCTGTTTCTTCTTTTAGTTTTCCCCAAACTGTACAATCTTCCTTTAGTCTTGACAATAATTGGTGACATGTTAGCCAGGACATCTGTGGGTAGGCATCTTGAATATCTCGCAAAGATTTAGGTTAACCATGTACCTGTGAGCTTGCATAAACTTTATCTTAGCATAAAATTCAAAAAGTGACTTTTCTAATTAGGTCAGTTGCTTTAAGAATCTCAAAATCACATGATTTCTTTTGCAACAGAAGCACTTGAATTGCATTTAAATACCTAATGCCTACTATAATTATTAGTAGGAATAAAAAAGATTTTAAATTAGAACACATTATGCCCTCTCTCTGAGGTACTGTCTCCACTCAGTTCCAGGTCACTGAAAGGTGGTTATTGTTATTATGGTTATTATTGTTATTATGGTTATTATTGTTATTATTAACAAGAGTATGAATAAGTTGGGTTTATAACCTATTTTTAAACTATCTGGTCCTCAAAATAATTTATAATATTTTAGAATATTATTTTGCTTACTAACCATACACACAATTCACATACCTTACTTACTATGAGGTAGAATAGTTCAATCGGTGTCCAAGAGTTCCTTATCCCTTTACAGTATTTATAATTTATTCCCCCCCCATCATTTTGTAACTGATAAAATCCACACTTTATCTTCTTCACTCCAGACTAAAGTACTATTCTGAAACACAGATGCATGTCCCCACGTGGTAAGGATCTTACTCATCACTAGGGTTGCCAACATCCAGGTACTAGTTGGAGATCTCCCTGCTATTACAACTGATCTCCAGCCGATAGAGATTTTCTCCACCTGGAGAAAATGGCTGCTCTGGCCATTTGACTCTATGGCATTGAAGTCCCTCCCCTTCCCAAACCCCACCCTCCTCAGGCTCCACCCCAAAAACCTCCCGCCAGTGACGAAGAGGGACCTGGCAACCCTACTCATCACCCTTTGACATCAGACTTGTCTGAAAGCTAATGTCCTCCAACCTTGCATTGGGAAGGGGCCGTGCCTCAGAGGTAGAGCATCTGTTTGACAAATGGAAGGTCCCAGATTCATCTCCAGTTAAGGATCAGCTAGTAATTTTTGTGAAAGACCTCAGCCAGAAACCCTGGAGAGCCTCTGCCAACCTGAATAGACAATACTGACTTTGATAGACCATAGGTCTGATGTACGACAGGTCTTGCTTTTTTCTCTTTGAATCTATTGCTCATTAACTTCATTGAGTACCCCCAGGGAGGAAAAGCTCTCTATCTACTTTTTTACCCTGTGCATAATTTTACAAACCTCTATCATGCCCCTCTATCATGTCTTTTTTTCTGTACTGAAAGGGCCCAGCCTGTCTTCATAGGACAGGTGCTCCAGCCCCTTAATTATCTCAGTTGCACTGTTCTGCACTTTTTCCTGCTTCACAATATCCTTTTTTGAGATACGGCAACTAGAACTGTACACCGTACTCCAAATGAGGCCACACCATAGCTCTTCCTAGGGCATTACAATATTGTACGCTTTATTTTCAATTCCTTTCCTAATAATGCCTGACATGGAGTTAGCCTTTTTCACCGCTGATGCACACATTAGTCAACATTAGTCAACATTTTCACTGTGCTTCCCACTACAATGTCAAGATCTCTTTCCCTGTCAGCTAGGATTGCCAGGTGCCTGCCCACTGCCCACTGCCTCTCAGCCGGCTGGTGGGGAGAACCAGCCAGCTAAAGGGGGGGGATCAATCCCCACATGCGCACAATGTGGGTTGGCACAATAATGTCCCTTCCAAGGTAAACCTGGAAGCGATGGGGATGCTTTAGCACATCTCTCAAAAAACTCTATAGAAACCATCGAGATTTTGAAGGAATATGCTAGACTGTCCCCGTCACTTCCGAGTTTGATGGGGACGCTCTAGCACATGCCTCCAAAAACTCTTTGGCATTTTTGATAAGAAAGTGGCATGGGGGGATTCACCCTTTCCCACTTCAGTGGGCCTGTTATCAGGCCTTCATTCAGCTTTCTTTTCAGGACCAAATACATCTGGTGGTAATCACTCCACCCCCATGTATTTCCCCAACCAACTCCAGTCACATGTAATCTGCACAAGGACCTCTAGTCCGTTGTTCCATTGACAAAGTAGCTGTCAAGATGTCTCTGCTACTGCAAAGCAAGTTCAGGCTAAGGGAGGACTTTTTCCTAATAGTTTTTTTCTCACCTCTCAATTTATTATTCCTTTTTATATCGCATCCTTGATAAATGTTCTGAACATTAGTATTGACACAATAGGTTGTAGATATTTACAAGAATTCACATCAGAGGGGAGACAGGGGGGATTTATTTACTCACCACATGACTGTTACATCTCTTCCCTGAAGCACTTTGAGCTCCCAAGAGCACCTGCCTCTGTTATGAGACATTTTCATATCTGCTGTACATTGTAACTTTTTGGCAGATTAGCAAAGGCAAAATGAAGCCTTTGAAGTTGAAAATTTAGTATGTATGTTTCGAAGGTGACAACTCGGTAGAACAAAGATCTGCTTGCTTTGCTAAGGTCCAGCTGAATCATCAAAAGCTTGGTCCTTGGGTCATTCTGAAAACCTAAAAGCAATGACTACAACCTTCAGGAATGCATGTTTCTCCACTAACCTTAGCAAGAATAGGAATGCAGGTTTCCTGTTCTTTGTGATGTTAATTGGCAAATCACTTTTAAGGATTTTCCCTCCTTTCAAATACATTTCTTTGCCAAAAATCAGTGCTCCTCAAGTTGAGAGTGGATGAGCTGTTTGGCAAAGTCGAAAACCCTGAGCCTCCATTCTCTCTGTGTACTGATCACCACAGTGAATCTTTGCTAGTCTTGGGGAGAATTATTTAAGATGATTTCCTAAATGGTCTGAAACATTATTTCTCTTATTTTTTTAATTCAGACTTTTTTAAAAAAGCAATTTCAGCGTATGTTTGTGTTTGTTTGTTTGTTTGAATGCAATTTGCTGTGTGCTTGCTTCCAGGTAGAAAAACACAACCTGATAACAGGATTGCACTGTGAGTGTGTTTGTGTGTGTGTTATCAATATATTTAAATGTCAACATGGCCAAATCTGTGAATACTTAAATCCTGAGACTGGGGTCATGGGCAGAAAAGACCGATCTTTCCACAAACCAGAGAAAGCCCCAGGTTTGCAGAAAAATATGAAATGTACTTCCAAAATTATAGAACGTGCCTGTAATTTTAAGCAACTAATGACCTCAGTGGCTGTTGCTAGGCAACCACAACAGTACTGTAGCCTTGAAGCTTTGGTTGCCATCAGTAAAAGGCAGGGGGAAGGAGGACATTTCCAGGGCTATTTAGACCGTTGAGGGAATACTGATCAAGGCCACAGATGGCAGCAACCACCAGACAATTTGCTAGCATACAACTTGCATGACTTACCCAGGTAGCAGTTGCTTGCTACTGTTTAACAGCAGTCACTCCATGAAAGCCAACGTGGTGTAGTGGTTAGAATTTCAGATTAGGATTTGGGAGATCCAGGTTTGAATCTCCCACTATGCATTGGAAGCTCACTGGATGTCTTTGGGTTGTTGTGAGGAAAAAATGGAGGAGAAGAGAATGATATAAGGAGCTTTGGGTCCCCATAGGGGAGAAGGGTTGGGTATAAATAAAGTAAATAATAAATATAGCTGAAGATGGGGGCAGTTAAAAGGTAAGTTGATTGGTGGGTGGGAAAGAAAAAAGGAAACAGAGAAAGTTGAGGATATGCGGGCTGCCAGGAGGAGAAAAATAGTGTGTGGGGGGATACACTGGAAAGTAAGGTGCTCCCTGTGAGTCCTTACAGGTTCCTCAATGTGCAACTGGGCCCAGCCTGGCTGGCACCACACAACTAGGCCATAGTTTTCCCAAGTAGAGGCTTCCAGGGGGAAGAAAGGAGAGAAAGCTGAAGTCAGGGGGGGCAGATAAAGAAAGGTTGACTGGTAGGTGAGAAGGAAAGGAAGAAATGGGGAAAAGGGAGAGGCTATGGGGGTTTTGGGTAAGGGAAAGAGGAAACAGTGGGGGAGAGGAAATTGAGATGCTCCCCACAAGACTTTGTGGGTCCCCCACTTGTGCGTATCTATCCGATTATCCTTCTGTCTGTCTGTCTATCTCCGGCACAATCCAACTGAAATTAAATACTTTTTAGATCACAACCCTAATTCCTTTGAACAAGATGAGACTGTATTCTATGTAAACAAGCATAGGTTATGGATGGTTTCATGCAGAGAGAACTCTGGCTGCATTGGGCCATTTGCAAGACAATCAGCCGGTATCACTGTAATTTATAGATGGTTCTCAAAATTGCTCATTAGCGCTGGCCTCTTATCAGCTGCTTTGGCTGAGAAGAAGAAATATTGAACACTACATCTCTAGTCTCATTCATATTCACCCTCCATTATTAGTATTGCTTGATTTACCACTAGACCACTTTAGGTGGTGCAATTCCAACTACCATTTTTGGCTTGTGAAAAGTGCGGTTGCATTGTCTGAAATAAAAACATTCTGATACTTGGTCTGAATGAGATGAGGCAAACGGGTGTAGGCGTCAAGTTCCAGGATTCAAATCCAGTGGTTCTGATGAGTTCAGATAAAGGCTCAGTGGTTTGAGGGCAGGCACGTGGTTAGGGTTGCCAACCTCCAGGTACTAGCTTGCGATATCCTTCTATTACAACTGATCTCCAGCTGATAGAGATCAGTTCACCTGGAGAACATGGCCGCTTTGGCAATTGGGTTCTATGGCATTGAAGTCCCTCCCCTCCCCAAACCCCACCCTCCTCAAGCTCCGCCCCAAAAACCTCCTGCTGGTGGCAAAGAGGGACCTGGCAACTGTAACTGTGGTAGAAGCTAGCACAAAAGCTTCTGTTTGCCTAATGCTTACAGCTAAAACACAATGCCTTGGGAAGAACCTGTTTTGCCCCTTGCTTTTTGGCAACTGCCTGGAAAGTCAGAGCAAGTTTTTTTTGTTTGTTTGTTTTTGTTTACATAGCAAGCACATTGCAAAAGTCATCTCAGTGTGATTCCCCCCTCAAATTTTCAGATGCTGAAGCAATTTGGGAATGTATCATCTAGGTAGGACAAAATATGTAACCAGCTGTTTTAAATCTACATGTAGGGATGGGCCATATAAATCTGAAAAAAAGATATTAAAAACATAAGAAAAGCTATGCGGGATCAGACCAAGGCCCATCAATTCCAGCAGTCTGTTCACACATTGGTCAACTAGGGGCCTCTAGGAAGCCCACAAACAAGATGACTGCAGTAGCATCCTGCCTCTGTTCCACAGCACCTAATATTATAGGCATGCTTCTCTGATACTGTAGAGAATAGGTATGCATCATGACTAGTATTTATTTAGACTAGTAGCATGGGTAGCCCTATCCTCCATGAACATGTCCAGTTGCCTTTTAAAGCCTGCCAAGTTGGCAGCCATCCCCACATCTTGGGGCAGGGAGTTCCACAATTTAACTATGCATAGTGTGAAGAAATACTTCCTCTTATTTGTTTTGAATCTCTCACTGTCCAGCTTCAGCAGATTGGTACAAGTATCTACATTAGGTAGGGATGCCAGTCTCCAGATGGGGCTTGGGGAGCAGCTGGCATTACTGCTCATCTCCAGACTATAGAGATTAGTTCCTCTGGAGAAAATGCTTTGTAGGATGGACTGTATGACATTGCATCCCACAGTCCCCCAAATTTCCAGGAGTTTCCTAGCCTGGATCTGACAACCCTAACATTAAGACTGTTTTACACTGCACTCTGCTGTGTTTTGTATCCTCCAATGTGAACTCTGGTCCATGCTCCAATTCTTCATATAGCAGTGAACAGAATGGGTAGATACTAAGCAATTACTCATATTTTAAAATACATTTAGCTGCTTATAACAGACACATAAATGTTGTCCATAAAACCAATAAAAGAAATAATGGAATTCTAAAGTAACATTCATACAAAATAAAAAGGCAGTTTACCAGTCAGGTGCGGGAGGTCAGATGGGCTGTCAATTGTAAATTAAGACCAACCAATGGGAAAATGGGCTTTGAAGTGGACAATCTGCCAGGTCTGGTGTTAATTATCAAAGACAGATGAAATCAGGAAGGGAACTGACACTTCTCCAGAGGAGATGGATTTAATCATTGTCAATTACTGGGGACTTAATTCTGTCTGTCACTTGGGAAGAAGTGTATTGCCGTTTCCTAGAGACAATCAGAGTAGTTAACTCCATGGAGCAACTTTTCCTGAGAGGTGATTAGGTCAGCCCACTCTCAGGGCATACTGAGGTCAGCTTTAATTTAGAACTAGCCTGTGAATTGAAACTGTAGTCCACAGGACTTTCCATCACAGCTTGCATTGTCAAAATTGACCATTTTATTACACCAGCTGAGCCAACAGGGACGGCATCTCTTCGTTACAAGCTTTCCTAGAGAATATTGATTAGACATAATAATTACAGTCTGTTGGTCATTAAAGATTGTCTGAAAGACTGTCAGGAAAATAACTCGATTGCCCTTGGATTTTCTTTAAATGATTTTTCAGTTGGAATATAGAGAAGGTAAAAGAGAGAAAGGAAAATATTTTATTGCAAAGTCAATTTTTTAAATGTAGATTGTCACCACTGTATAAGTGTGAATGTTATAGAACGATGCCATATACCTATCAGCTTTAATTTTCAGGTTGAAAAAAAAGCAGCCGTTTCGGTAGGGTAGAAAATTTCCCTTGAAACCAGTTTATTATCTAAATATTAGGAACACTTCTATAATCCTCTTAATCTAAATTTCTCACCAGAGTTCATTTCAGAAAGGTAGCCGTGGTGGTCTTTAGAACAAGAGGTCAAAAATCTTGTTGGTCTCTATGGTGCTGTTGGACTCGAATCTAGCTCTTCACCAGAGTTTGGAATTACAAATTTCCTGGTCTGGTTTTTGAAGTGGGACCGGTGCATTACGAATGTGCCGTTGCCTTGTTTCTGTTTCCAAATTCCAAATTTTGTACACAGCACGAGGCATCAGTTTACTTCAATTTTTGTTTCCTACAGTTTGTCGATGTCTTCTCCCACCTCCTCTGCATTAATGATGCACTTGTTTGCATTTATAAAACACTGCAAATAAAACAATCTTGGTGTAATCATATGTCCCTTCACACCAAGATTGCTTTTTTTTTGCTTTGTTTATCAGGGCACATGCAGGAAAAAAAAACAACAGAAACAAACAAATGAAGGAACTGCAACCTGAAGTGAACTGCATATTTCCAAAAGAATAAAGGAATAAAAATGGTGGATTCAATCAATCCCTGGTAAACATGCTCCTTTTTTCAGTCCTGGTTGTCATGTTCTTTTAATTCTGGTTGTTGCTTCTTGGTCCTATTTTCCCCTGGCTGTTGTTACTTCCTTGAATCCTTGAGATTTTTTTGGCCTTCCTTTTTTGCCTTTTTATTGGCATTATAATATTATAAAAATAATATAACAATCTGTCTGGCAAGTTCTCTGAATTGCAAGCATTTATTTTTTTAGAAAAGTTTGTATCTCCCTTTGTTGCTTAGATATAAAAGGAAAAGCATATCTCTGAAACAAAATGCACTAGAGACCTTTTTACCAAAAGAACCTTGGCAATTCAGAGAACCTGATGGATTGTCATAATGTTAGAATGCTATAGCGATATCCAACTGCTGATTTATTATTTTTAAAGCTCCCTGGTGGCAGGAAGAGATGGTCATCACCGGAAACTGGGACAGGGAATATGACACAGATGTAGACAGGACCAGGAAAATCTGGACTTTCCCATCCACATGGTTGCCACTTTGCTGCAATTTTTCTCAAAGCATTCTCAAAACATTTCCACAAAGCAGGTTTGGGAAAGATCATTTGAAATACAGGGGGGGAAACCTAGGAGGTAAACAAAATCAACTTCCCAATAGCATCTAAGCAGGGGAAAACAACCCCGATGTAAGTTACCCATCTTTCTTTCCTGAAACGTTGATTACTCCACCTGTCTCCTCATATCTTTCCACTGGCTCCTCTGAAGTGTGATCAGTGTGCTAAAACATCTGTCTTAGGGTGCTGGGATGCTCAATTACTCACCAGGTCATCTCGCATCTTGCAAGGAGCAATCACCGGAGCCATGAATCAACAGTCTGTTCATCTGTATCAGAACAGCTCAAACATAACCGATTGTGAGGAACAGGTTTGCATGTGGCTTTCTTGCAGCTGCCTCTCCTCCCTGCTACCACGACTGGTGCTGCCACCCAACTTAAAAGCCACATTGTTAAAAGGAGAATATAAATGGCATTTGACATTTTGCATCGAGGTGCATTCCTTTTGCTGTTTCTGTGTGCCTTATGGCAGCATAATCCTGTACGCGTAACTGCAGCCCAGATCCATATCCATTTGTGATTGCACACCCTCCTGGGGAATGAAATTTGTATGCGCCCCTTGTCTCTCTCCCATGTTGGTATGAAGATTCTTTCTAACACTTTAAAATTGCGAAAAGGGATGTTTCTCAGGGCTTGTTAAAATGCAGGATACCCGTGTTGGCAATTAACAGAAAAGGCCCTCGAACTTTCCTGAACAGGGATAAATTCACACAAAGGGGGGATAAAATGTGAGAGATCTGTGCTCAAAAAAGAGGTCAAGTTAATGACCCAGCCTTGACCCTTTTCTCCACCAGTTGAGAAGATTTAGATCACCAACTACATAGGTACAAAACAAGCTACAACACAGAAGTTACTAATGTTGCCCATGTGCCAAAGCACTGCCTGGACATGACCCTGTAGTACAAGCAGCTACTGCACAGGTGCTAGGCCATTCTGCACAGTGTTCATGTCAAACTTTGATGCAATCTGTCAGATAGGCTCAACGTGTCTGTAAGTAAGAAATGTGATCAAGGTAAATTCAGCTCACCTACATGTCAAACATCTCATTCAGGTACCCACAACCAAAACTGTTTCGTGTGTGGTGTATTTAACATATGCATTACAGTGGAACAGTTTGCTTCCCCCCACTGATATTTGTAGCATTGGTTTCATTTCATGGTATGGAGTCCCTGCTCAGTAGTTCTGTTTGTTAGTTAGTATCACAGACTGCATGAGCCCCCTTGCTCTGAAACCAGTTGCTTCCAACCCCTTGCTACTCAGTGGACGTTGTTTTGAACACACTCATTTCTGCCCTGCCTTGCAAGCAAAAGAGAACATCACACTGAACCTACCTAGAATGAGTTGCAATTTTACCTGGCAGGGTGCCTTAGTATCTCCTGAGGCCATGCATAGGAAGTGTTGAGGGGTCTTCTCTCAAGTTGCTTCTTTCTGGGATGCATCAAAAGGCAAGTGGCAGAATGTTTTATATAGTCATGGAGGCAGGGAAAGTAGGAAGAAAAGGGTGGAATAGAGAATACCACACAGATACATGCTCACAAGTGCCCAGCTTTGTGGAAGTGATCACTGCTATTTCAAATCCAGATGCTACATACTGAATTCACATACTTTCCTGAAGATAATGGCTGTTGCATTTGAGATCCTACCTGTGGGACTATGATTTACAGGCTTGTGTCTTATTGTGTTACCCAAATTGGTCTTTTTGTCAGAGCTGTCACATGAAGAGCATCCCCTAAAAATGAAGATCTGGAATTCAAGTCCTGGGGAAAAAAAGGATTGGTTGGATCTGTTGCATACACAGTGCCCATTTTGGAGCAGTAACTCTCAAAAGGAAGGAAAGATGGAAGGGAGACAGATACTTAACCAGCAAGTAGCTTTATTACCCTATCCAAGCTACAGAATAGAAAGAGAAAGGAGCAAGACGGCAGTACAAGATAGCAAGACTGGACTATTCAAATGGCAACAATACTGAGCCATGGCAATACAGTAAAACCATTCACATTTGCACAATTCTAGTGTTCACTTGTACTACTTTAAGCTAATTCAAACTGTAGTATTCCCACATAGTAGTCTCAATGGACCATCCCAGAGAAAAGAGATAGGTGATTGCTTCAAAGGGGACCAAAAGGTGATTTGGGATAAATGGGAAAGATGTTTTGGAAAGGGGGAGGAAGGAGTCCCTAGACAGGCGAGGATGCTATGAAGGAAGACCAGTTGGTTGGTTGTAAGGCTGGCCAGTATAGATTGCAGAAGGGAGAAGTTCTGGAGGGTCAATTCAGGAAGGAAAGCAGAACAGGAGAGGGAAAAAAGCATACTCTGCCTGCCTTGACCAGGTGATCCAATGATTTCAACGTCAGTGATGATGGAAGAAGAGGTCAGAATAGAACCAACTACCTGATAGGATAGCTGGGCATGCCCTTTTATGCCCATAGATTTATCTGGACACGAATAGAGGAAGCAGTACTATTGGCTGAAATTTGTGTAGAACTAGGATCTGTGATGCTATTGGGCCATAGCTTCAGGATCTGCACTGCTATTGGTGGAACTTTAGGATGAGACCCCATTGGTGAAAGAGACAAAACCTGAGCTGTCATTGGCTAATAACAACTTTCTATATATGGGGAACTGGTAAGGGGTACCTAGGTGATGTAACGGAGAAGAGAGATGTGCCCATCCACAGGAGATTGAATTAACCTAACACAGACTTGTTGACAGTGGCCAGGAGATGTGCTGATGGACCTTCCTGGGCTCTAAATTGAACTTCCAGAGAACACTATATTGTGAGCGCAATTCTGAAAGCCTTAGTTATTGTCCTGTAAATCTGGTTCATTACTCTTGCCTGGGGTGTGAGGATCTTTGTAAGGCTAGACAAAAATTCCTTGATGAACATGTCCCTGGAGTTCCAAGCCGCCAACCTACATCCTCTTGAAAGTGCCTGAAGAAATACATGCCTTAATCAAGAGACCCTGCCTTGATATTAAAAAAAAATGGATGGATTCATTTGCGCCTCTGACTTTGGAAGGCCGGAGAATCACGAGAGATAAAAATACATGGGTCTCAATGGGGTCAACAACTTCTGCAGCTCTTTTTGAGCATGCCTTAACTTATCCTCTGTTCAAGAATTTCTGCACTGTTACTGAAGAAGGCGGAATCCAAATAAATAAGTACATTTCCATTCACTTTCATTGTCGTGTAAATTCACTTACATCTTGAAGAATCATTCAGACTCCAGGTACAAACAGTGGCCAGGGAAGTAGCACACTGAAGTAAGAAGCCGTGACTGAATAGCAAACCAAGGAGAGACCTGACACCAGTTGGGCATTGTAACAGGGTGGCAGAGGCATGAGAGATGTTAGTTCAGCCTCGGGGAGTTGTGGGGCTGTTTGCTGGATAGCAGTGCCCAATGCTGGTGTATGCTGGCTGAGCTGGCCAGTCAGTACTTCCATGGCATCATGGCTTGCATCAGTAGGGGTCTTGTTCCCTTCCCTTAATCACCATTCCCTTCCCTTAATGCCATGGGGAGCCAGCGTGGTGTAGTGGTTAAGAATGGTGGTTTGGAGCAGTGGACTCTGATCTGGAGAACTAGGTTTGCTTCCCCACTCCTACACTTGAAGCCAGCTGGGTGACCTTGGGCTAGTCACAGCTCTTAGAGCTCCCTCAGCCCCACCTACCTCACAGGTTGTCTGTTGTGGGTTGGGGAAGGGAAGGTGATCGTAAGCTGGTTTGATTCTTCCTTAAGTGGTAGAGAAAGTCAGCATATAAAAACTAACTCTCCTTCTTCTTCTTCATTCAGCAGGCTCTTAGTAACTACTCTGCATACCATCTCACTAGCTGCTGCCAATGAGCGTTGCCCTGCCTAATTTAAACACTGAGAAGCTACTGATGGTTGTTGGGCTCTGAATTACGGAAAAGAAAGGAGAAGAGAGGAAGAAATATGAAGCAGCTTTCAAATAGACAAAAATGCACAGGGAGAAAAAAGGATAAGGGCTGCAGTGCATGTATATTAATGGCATTATCCTCGCTTGGTGACACATTCCATAGGAAGAAAAGCATTTTCCATCAATTGGTGTCAACCTGATTTCACTGCAGTATTTACTGGAGCACTGCGTGGCTGGAACGGAATGCAATTCGTATTATATATATTCCTTTCTTTAGGATAGGAGGCACAAGCAATTATTAACACCCAGTCTCAGCATCACTCACGAAATATAAGAGCTGATTTAAAAGAAAGGGTGACAGTGCCGTGCGCTCTTATCTGCTTCCGAGCAGAAAGAATGAATCCAAGCAGTTTAATCTCAGAGAAAAACCAATACTTAGTTTCCCCCCAGGTGCTGCATGCCGAAAAAGAAAGAGAAAGAAAAAAAAGAAGCCATCCAAACAAATTCATGTCACTATGAAATGTTCATTACTAATGCAACGCTAAGTGAACAGACCTTCTTTTTCAGCAGACGGCTGAGAATTTACCATGGAAATAATGACAAGCACACAGAGACTTTAACAGGACTCAAAATAGAAACCAATGGCTGGCTAAAATAACCTTAAAACAGAGCACCAAACGAGTTGGGTGGAGATTGCAGCAATTATGTTCCCCTTGCTGTAGTGGGCTACTAGTCAAAAGCCAGCCTTTCCCCCTTGAACAAATAGATTTTCCCTTGCACAGGGAAAAATAATGATTTCTCTAGAGACTGTGTTTTACCTGATCAAAAACGGCAGCTATATCTTCCCTGTTTCCCATATGGGTGCCTGTCTTGCACGTGTACCTGTGCATAAAGCCGCTCATGCTGTTAAAACACTCATATTCTCTTTGCTCCCTGGCATTGTAGAATGTTGAAGCTTTATGTCTGAAGAAGGTGAAAGAACAAATGAAGTCCTATAGAAAACAAGATGGATCTTCAAAACACACGCCCCTGTTAAATAGCTTTAATAGTGACAGCGGCAACCATTAACCGTGCATTCCTGAGAATCGGCGTAGGGGAATAGCAGGGAGAAGGCGCAGTCGAGCCGCCTCCTAAGCAGTCCCACCTATGCCGAGAAACAAAACACAAAGCCTTTTTGCGGCTTTTTTTGTTTGTTAAACTGGGCCTTTTGGCCCCATAGAGAACAGCGAGGCTGCGCCTGCTAAAAAGCTTCGGGCCCCAGGCTCAGGAATGCACAGTAAATCTGCTGACATTGCCGCAGCTTAGTTTTGGTTCATGATCCTAGTTTATATTATATGTTGCTTTCCCCAAGTGCTGAATGCTCTCTCTCCCTCTCTCTTCCTGCATCCCTATACATGCGTATGTGCTGTCAAGTTGCACGGTGACCCCAGCAAGGGGCTTTCAAAGCAAGTGAGAAGTGGAGGTGGTTTGCCATTCCCTTCCTCTGCAGAGTCTTTCTTGGTAGTCTCCCATCCAAGTACCAATTCTGCTTAGCTTCCAGGATGTGACGAGATCAGGCTGTATACCATGCTGCCTTCCCTCTCGAGAGTAATCCATATATGTGTGTAAAGTGCTATGTGTGTAAAGTGCTGACAAGTCATAACTGCCTTATGGTGACCCCAAAAAGGGGTTTTCAAGGCAAGTGAGGAGCAGAGGTGGATTGCCATTGCCTTCCTCTGCAGAGTCTTCCTTGGTGGTTTTCCTTCAGTGTTCCAACCCTGCTTAGCTTCTGAAATCTGATAAGATCAGGCTATATACCATGCTGTCTTCCCTCCCAAGAGTCATCCATATTCCCAACCCTAAAAAGCAATTCAGTATTCTTGTATCTACCCTCTTGTTGGTCAGTGGGTGGAGGAAGACATCATGAGGTGGTCAAATTACTTTAAAACACCCTCACTACTATATTATGGCAATTGGTATACAATAAAGGCTGATAAATACAATAAAGGGCTGATTCACATATTACAATGTCCTCGTCCACTCTATGTGGTTACAGTAGGTCCCATCAATCAGATATACTGGTGGCTATACATACAAGTTTCCCTACCATGGCAAATAGAGGGGAATGTGGCTTAAGCCCCATGTATCTGTGCAACATGGTTGTGATCCAAATCTGGCCCATGCTCACCTAGTCATTAAGTCCTGAGCACAAAACTCCTATACCACATCTGTTGCCTGGACCTGTGGGGGACTTTGTAACATGTGAATTGGCCCTAAGAGAATGAGCTATGATTCTGGAGATCCTGTGTTCAAACTTTATCTCTGCCACAGACTTATTAAATGGCTTTAGGCAAGCCAGTGATTCCCAGCTTCACCCCTCTCAATGTAATATGAGGATAATAAATCCACCTTACCTTTCAAGCCTAATGTAAGTATTGTAACAAGATGGTGTATGTGAGGTACATGGATCACTTAAACCCGTTATATAAATGCTAAGTATTGTTAATACTAGTGAAATTACTGCTACTGAATCATCCTGCAACTCTGAATAGTCCAATTAGTTATTCTGTTTTGAAAAAAGATTTTTGCACTGTCCATTTGTGACATTGGTGTGGGGGAAAGAAGCTGTATTGAAATATGAAAGTCACTCTTGCAGTAGTCATTGACTGGGTTGGCCTCAATCTCTAGGCTGGTGTGAGGAAATCAATTTTCAAGTAGGTCATAAAATCTCTCAACTAAAAATTCACCTTAAAACCTAGTTAAGTCAAAGTCCTAAAATGTAGGGAGAGGTAACCTTAATTGGCTTGCGGATTTAGCTGCTGATCTCTTACACTGCTTCTTACCATAAGCATATTTTTCTATCCACAAAAAATCTGACTGACTCTCTTATTGCCATGGGAAATAATACAGCTTTTCTAACTCGCTGAAATGTGTTGGTTTTAAATAAACTTGTAAACCAAAGGAAAAACATGATCCCAGATCATACAGAAGTTGATGGTAATTACATTTACCTCAGCAATTGGCCTAGAGTTTCCCTCCTAAGACATGGTTCACAAATTTGAAATGAAGATTTGTGTTTTCCTAGTGATTGTGAACCATTTCTGCTTGGCCTCAGCTCTTCCAGCCCTGCTGCTTTTCACATACTTCAGCAGTGGCCACAGCTTGCCATGACAGAATGAGGGAGAGTGGTGAGGAAACCTCAGTCAGCACCACAGCAACAAATTGGATCTACTCAAGTTCAAGTGTATACCATACTTAGAATATGGGGGTCCTCACATTTGCACACTTATGTTGTGTGGAGATCCTATTCTGAAACATCTAGTCCATAGCTACGTGTGAAGAAATGTCTATGTATAACAATATCCAGCATAGTTCAGTTGTCAGCATGTCAGTAGGATTGCCAGCCTCCAGGTTCTAGCTGGAGATCTCCTGCTATTACAACTGATCTCCAGCCGCTAGAGATCAGTTCACCTGGAGAAAATGGCTACTTTGGCCATTGGACTCTATGACATTGAAGTCTCTCCCCTCCCCAAACCCCGCCCTCCTCAGGCTCTTCCCCAAAAAAACCCCGCTGGTGGCGAAGAGGGACTTGGCAACACCAAGTATCAGACTAGATTCTGAGAGATTGGGGTTCCAGTTCTTCATACTATTGTGAAGCTCACTGGATGACCCAAGTGGGCTGGTCACATTCTGTCAGCTTAAGCTACCTCACAGGATTTGCTAGGGAAAGAAGAACGGCGTATGCTGCCCTGAGCTCACTGAAAGACTGGTGAGATAAAAATATACTGAGAAGATAGCTAGACTGAGCTAGAGTGGACCTGTGCAAATTGCTCTTGGGGAAACAGAACATGAAGACAATAGAACAATTTGCCATTTCATGATTGAGGATGTTGCCCCCTCCCCTCAAAAAAGTTTTGTCCTGAACAGAAAAGCATATGTGATTAAGGTAGGTGTAATGTAATTTGATGTGTGTTTACTTGGAACTAAGTCCTACAATGCTATATCTTTTCTTTAATGATACTGCTCATTTAGCCTACGGGCCTCGAGCAATGTCACACGAGATACAATAAAAATAAATAATTAAAACCTACTAAGCTATGTATGATTACACCTTTATTAATCACCTTAAAATCTCAGAGACTTGTGAAGCCATAAGGAATAGGGATGCCCCTGAAATTCTTCTCATCCAAATTTGTCTCTACATTCTGATGTCCTAAACTACCTGGTCTTTTAATGAATCAATGCATTAGGCTTATTTTTTAAATTGACCCTTGTTTGTTTATTTATTTGCTTGTTTGTTTGTTTATTTCCTGATTTTATTTCCAGGTTTTGTACAATGTGTGTGATTTTGCCATCAAGTCACAGCTGATTTATGGCGACTCCATAGGGTTTTCAAGGCAAAAGACGTTCAGAGGTGGTTTGCCATTGCCTGTCTCTCGTGCACTGAGAGAGTTCTGAGAGAACTGTGACTGGCTCAAGGTCCCCCAGCAGGCTTCACATGGAGGAGGGGGGAATCAAACTCAGTTCTCCAGATTAGAGCTCACCACTCTTAACCACTATATCATGCTCGCTCTCTTTTGTACAATCCCCCGAGTATATCTATTGTTCCCCCTTTGTGACTGGCATGAGCCATTCTGTTTCCTTTTCCATACGTGTGTGTAAAGTGCCATTAAGTCACAGCCGACTTATGGCAACCCAGTAGGGTTTTCAAGGCAAGAGACTAACAGAGGTGGATTGTCATTGCCTGCCTCTGTGTAACAACTTTGGTATTCCTTGGTGGTGTCCCACCTAAATACTAACCAGGGCTGACCCTGCTTAGCTTCTGAGATCTAATGAGATCCGGCTAGCCTGGGCCATCCAGGTCAGGGCCCTTTTCCATATAAGGATGTGTAAATAAAATATAATTTGAGGATTTGTTATCCTTTAATGAGGCACATTCTGCTCTCCCATCCCTATCTTTCCCACCCTCTCTCACGCTCCGCTTGAAAATACATTGTGTGAGATTTAAACCCCATTAGGCCTCAAAGTTAATGGGTATTATAATGTAATCCAAAAAAAAACCCACCAGCTTTCTATCTAAAATTTCAGGACACTGGCTCCTTAATAAGACCTTGAAATGACACAGCTCCGCACTCCTTTGTGCTTCTGGTTACTATTAGATGAACTCCTGATGTGCTTTTTACTAAATCCCAATATTAAAGCTTCAGAACAGCGTTGCACTATTTTAAAATTGGAAGTGCAATACAGTGGTTATTTTTTTTCAATTAAACTATTTTTAAAAGGAAACAAATGTAGCTGGGAGAACTGAATTACTTTCAGTAAAACCTTTCCCTTTTCTTAATCCATTGTATTGTCATGGAGATGCTACTGCAGGATATCAAGTGAAAAGACAGTAATCTCTCCCTTAACTTGGTTGCCAGCTAATGGTTGCTGAAGTTCATGGTAAAGTACCCAAAAGGTAATGCTTCAACATGAAACCATGGGCTAATATTGATTTTGTGAATAATATATAGTAAATTTAATACAGACACAAAAATAAATATAAATATAAACAACCTGTGTGTAGCCCTGTTCAAGCCTCTATGTATCTATGCTGAACATACCAAATAAACATAAAAACACAAAATCACAACAGTGCAACAGTGTATCCAAACAATATCACAGCTCAGACCAAATGCGTTTCGGCTGTGAAGCCTTCTTCAGGAGTCCGAATAATACAGTTCTGAATGCACCTATGCCATAGTGAAAGTACCTAAATGTATGAGAAAATTGCAATCCTTAGACTGAGTAAAATGATGAGGGAAGCATCACTCACCGTGCATTCCTGAGGGGAATGCCTGCGCTGGGCTTAGGAGGCAACGCAGCGGCGCTGTCTCCAAAGGAAGTTTCAGCCCCGCCGAAACCTCCTCCCGGCGCAAAAAATCCGTGCAACCCTCATAGGGTTGCACGGGAGATACACCACCAAAAAGGTGGCCTATCTCACTGAAAAAAAAATGGCATTCCTGAGACATAACGGCTTAAGTGGCAACCAGCCTTCACACTGGCGTTGGGGCCACAAACGCCGGCGTACGCTGCCCGGACGCTGGCGCTGTGGGCCTTTGCGCCAGCGCAGGCCTTTGCTGGCCTCCTGAAGACTTCTGTCCTGGCCGCCAGCGCAGCTCACGAATGCGTGGTCAGTGCGTCTTACATAGGACAAGTTAAAGTGTCCTGTTGCAGAGAACTTTTTTTTGGGTGGCGGGGTAAGTTGATAAAAATTGTCAGATCTCTGGTGGCTACAGAAAGGTGGTTCTAGGCTCTTCAGGATTCTTGCTGAGACTATTTGGTTTTGATTTTATTGCTCTGCTGCAACCTGGATTAGCATTTTTAAAAGGCCCCATGGGTCTGAGAAAGATGGGGTATAGAAAGTTTAATAACTTAAGGTCTAAGGTGCCAGGTCCCTCTTTGCCACCGGTGGTAGGTTTTTGGGGCGGAGCCTGAGGAGGGCGAGGTTTGGGGAGGGGAGGGACTTCAATACTATGGCCAAAGCAGCTATTTTCTCCAGGTAAACTGATCTCTATCGGCAGGAGATCAGTTGTAATAGCAGATCTCCAGCTAGTACCTGGAGGTTGGCAACGCTACTTAAGGTCAGATGCAAATTTAAGAACCAGAGTGTGTGTAAACAAGTTCGCCTAGTTCAGAATCTCTCAGTGCTTGATAAGGCATAAAGTGTAGACTCTGGTTCACAGTGGGTCCAGACCCAATGCCAACTCTCCCCATTGCTGCAGCTATATTATGCTTCCCCCTTGCTCAACTGGACTGGGAGCTGTAGTGATGAGGTGAGGCTGCTGCCAGATCCTCCGTTATACCGTCGAGGTCTGCTGCGCTGCCACAGCGTTCCAGACACCTGAACTCCTGGGAAGCGTAATATGACTAGATGTGCAGATTTCACAGCATAGTAGCCATGCAAAGCTATATTTTCCAGAGTTCTTTACAATTAGGTTGCTGCTACAACCGCCACAGCAGCAGTCTGCTCCAATGGTAAGCCGCCACCATTGTGATTGTTAGGTAAATTGGGAGAGAGAAAAGGCAGCTCAAAGAATCATAGTGGGTAGGAGGAAGACAGGGACTAGACAGGCTTACCATTTCCCCTCCCCCATTGTGGGAAAGCTCCTGCCCTTAGCCACAATCTGCTGCCCTGGAAAAACAGGAGGAGAAAAAATGTCCTCAACAGTGTCTGTCTAGGAATTTTCCCATGTCTCTGTGATCTTTACCATAGAAATTAGGGTAAATTCCTAGAGCATCACCAGGAATTGATGGCACAACCTTTTCAAGCTCCACCCTCCCCACCCTCCTTCAAAATCTCCTGTCAAGACAGGGCTGGGCCAATTCCTTATACCCTGCTATGTTTGAGGATGTCTTGAGAACATGTTGAATGGCCTTGAAAATAATACTGTTTTCTTCTGTGCTCGTTCATAAAATTGCTTAAGTCAAATCCTGCTCTGGCTTGAGACTATCCAGAAGATGTTTCTGGCGTAGTGGTTAAGAGTGGCGGTTTGGAGTGGTGGACTCTGATCTGGAGAACCAGGTTTGATTCCCCACTCCTTCCCATGAGGGGCAGAGGCTAATTTGGTGAACTGGATTTGTTTCCCCACTCCTACACATGAAGCCAGCTGGGTGACCGTGGGCTAGTCACATCTCTCTCAGCCTCACCTACCTCACAGGGTGTCTGTTGAGGGGAGTGGGAGGGAAGATGATTGTAAGACAGTTTGAGTCTTCCTTAAGTGGTAGAGGAAGTCAGAATATAAAAACCAACTCTTCTTCTTCTTTGTGAGATGACTGGTGCCTATGAACTAGGCCATACTCCAATAGCTGGGTTGAGGGCATGGGTGAAGAATCAGTTTGAAGTGAAATATTGTCAAAAAAGCAAGTATAGAATGAAATTGTAAGCTGCCTCGAAGAAGGAGCTTTGGGGCTCCAAGGACATGTAATTTTAGTTATAAGAAACTGATACTGCTTTAATGCCTCTAGCACTGTCTGGGAACTTGCCTGCTTTCCCAGGCCCAACATTTATTCAGAGGTGCACACCTTCTTCCTGAGTGGTGACTTACATCTTGTGAGACATTTGAACATGTGCCTATTTCTCCTGGTGAAATCCAAGATGGGACTTTAAAACTGGAGAGTTGCTAGCCGGAGAGCCAGCGTGGTGTAGTGGTTAAGAGCAGTGGTTTGGAGCAGTGGACTCTAATCTGGAGAACTGGGTCCGATTCCCCACTCCTCCACATGAGCGGCAGACCCTAATCTGGTGATCCTGGTTGGTTTCCCCACTCCTACACATGAAGCCAGCTGAGACACCTTGGGCTAGTCACAACTCTCTTAGAGCTCTCTCAGCCTCACCTACCTCACAAGGGGTCTGTTGTGGGGAGAGAAAGGGAAGGAGATTGTAAACTTGTTTGATTCTTCCTTAAGTGGTGGAGAAAGTCAGCATATAAAAACCAACTCTTCTTCTTCTTCTCCTTTTCCTTCTTTTTCTTCAACACCTGAGAAATTCCTTGGACTTTATGGTACTTTGCTCATAAGGCCAGTTCATTTTCATTCTTTCTCCAAGGATGTTTTCCTCTCTGTCATCGTGTCCATAAAAATTAAAAGCAGAGTCAGTCGAAACATAATCAGGGCTTATTTTTCCCCTTTCTTGTCACCAATATGCAACATGCTCTTTTTTGTAAGTATTTTGATTTCGCCAGTGTGTAATTGTACATTTGAGCTGAGGGACATGTTCACTGGTTAACATGACAGGGAATGAATGAGCAGGTCTTTGCCTGCCTGCTCAGGTCTCCTGCTTTCATTTCTACTTCTCTGCCGAGTATGAATGGAAAGGTTGCTGCTTGGGGGGAAAAGTTGCTTGAGGAGAGAAAAACTACACAATGCAGAAGTGATGGTTGTGTGCAAATTAGCTTTTCACCTACTCTCCATTTTTGCAATAGTTGATAACTTCCTAAGCACACTTTGAATAGATAGCAAGCATGGATTTTTGGTGCGCAAGTAGGTTAATAGGTCCTCCAAATGACAAAAATATGAATATGGACTATGCCATTACCATTTGCTGATTAGTTATAAAAGTAAAAAATAAAGAGTGCGATTAAGCTACAGTCAAGGATATCCTAAGTCACATCAGTTTCAATGTGAGAGATTTGAACATGTGCCTATGTCTATTCATTTATCTGCAGAATTTATACATTGCCTCTCTGGAGACATGCTTAACCAGTCTCGCAAAGTAAAAAATAAAATAAAAAAACATAATAATTATCAAAGTTAAAACAAACTATTTAAGATGTCATTAAAATGTAGCATCTGAAGCTGCCATACACAAAATCCTGCTATTGTCTATCTTTGGTCCGGAGCGAGGAGAACAGAAATTATATAAATAATAATGGTGAGAGATGAGAGGTAGGCAAGTAGGTGGGTGGTGTGTAAAAAAGAAAGAAAGAAAGAAAGAAAGAAAGAAAGAAAGAAAGAAAGAAAGAAAGAAAGAAAGAAAGATTTTGCTGCGATTTCTGTCCTCCCACCAATAGGTTTCAGAATGAGAAATGGGATAATGAGGGGGCCTAGAAAGGGAGATCATAGAGAGGAAGGTCTAGCTGGTCCATACAAGACCCAGAGTGAGACTAGGCCCACATTCAAAGCGATCTGGGCTGATCTCCATTAAGCTATGTTGAGGTAGCGAAAAAAGAATGAGCAAAAAAAAAATTCAGTAAATTTAAGATTTATTGGGTCTGATTTTTTTTGGAAAACCTCAAATAAGCCGAATACCCATAATGGTAAATTTTGGTATTTGGGTTTTTTTCAGGTTTACCAAAAAATTCAGGCCCGTTATATTCTATGGGGATTTTTTCAAAGCTACTGGGGGGCATTTTTTTGAGATAGAGTCCCCAAATTTGCACCGTGGCTGCAAGGGACTCTCTTTAGATGATCAACAAAGTTTGGTGAACTTTGGGATGGGGGGTCCAATTTTATGGGCCTACAAAGAGGTCACCTCCATCCTGCAGGCATTTGCGAGCTGAGCTGTCCATTGATTTTCACGTTCGAAAGTTCATTGTTGCCAAGGACTGGTGAAAAGAGCCAATTCCAGGCTGGCACCTCAAAGTCTGAAGGCTGCCTTCGTTTCTGGGTCGCTTTGCATGATGTCCATGCAAATGAGCTTCTGAACGGAGGAAAAAGGCTGAAATACAAGAGAAGTAAGGCATGGAAAACATTTTTTTTGCTGGCAAAAGACATCCTGTGAGCAGCCCATTGTGGTCATGAAAAATCTGATTCCAAGAGATGGTCACGGTGCGGGGAAACGATATCAGAGCCAGCCGAAGTTGTGACCAAGGCTGCTCATGTTAAGGAGATTGCTCATCCGTGTGGGTGAGGGAGTCTTCTTCAGAAGACCCATGAGCAGCTGATGGAAACTAATGTTCTCTGGGCTGGTGAGCCCCATCTTTTAAAGTGCAGATCAGCTCACTGCTGTCAGATGGTCAGACCAAGTTTACATGATCCTGACCTCAAAAGGGCCACAACTATGAGGCCTAACAAAACCAGTCGTCCCCCCCCCAAAAAAAAAACAGAAAGAAAAAGGGGAGAAAGCACAGAGCCATGCCTCTGAGCAAAGGTAGATACCAAAGGCCTATTTGGCTTTGGCTTTATACCTAGGTTTTGGTATCTGGTAAACTCAAATCCCAAAAATTACTGAAACAGCTAATTTCGGGTTTATTTTCGGTTCGGGTTTATCGATATGCATAACTGTAGTCATTCATTGTTGTTAGCCCTGGCTATATCTTTAGTTATTTTGAGCCACTTCTGGGTAAAGTGGCAGATCTGTGACCTGCATTGCTATGAGAATATTCTGATCATGTCACTGATTGCCCATGGATACGTTCTTATTATTATTGCTTGCCTCGCTTGCCTTTTAAATCCTAGCAGAAGGCATAAAATATTCACTGATGTATTCTAATCGTTATCAGAATGCTGGGATCCAACAGAGTTTTGGGACTTGCAGTGCTAAGAGTTATAGGAAAGTTAATTTGAAATGTGGTGACAAATAGCAGCAATAACATCCCGTAAAAAAATCCTATTTGCTTCAAATGTTGAGAATAGTAAGAAAGATCTCCAGGTACCTAAAAGAAGTCAAAGTATATTACTGAAAATACAGTGATTTTTTTTTTACAGAAAATATATTAGAACTTTCAGCTTTAATCCTTTTAAACTCTTGCTGTTGGTAATGGGTGTTTGTTATAGCAACAGCCTAGAGGCCTTGTAAATAATGCTTCTTCTGTTGACAGCCTCTTGTTCTATGAAGGCTCTCAAACTGCAGGAGAATTACTGTGGTTTAGCAGTTAGAGCAGGGGTCTCCAATGTGGTCCCTGTGGGTAACATGGCACCAATAACACCTTTTCTGGTGCCCATGAAGTGATTTTAGAAAGTGGGAGGGGCCACATGGGGCTATTGAGAGCCAGCGTAGTGTAGTGGTTGTGGTGGTTTGGAGCAGTGGAGTCTGATCTGGAGAACCGGGTTTGATTCCCCACTCCTCCACATGAGCGGTGGAGGCTAATCTGGTGAACTGGATTTGTTTCCCCACTCCTACACATGAAGCCTGCTGGGTGACCTTGGGCTAGTCACAGCTCTCTTAGAGCTCTCTCAGCCCCACCTACCTCACAGGGTGTCTGTTGGGGGGGGGGAAGTGATTGTAAGCCAGTTTAATTTTTCCTTAAGTGGTAGAGAAAGTCAGCATATAAAACCAACTCTTCTTCTTCTTTGTTCATTAAAGCTTCTAATTGACTTAGATGATGAAAAGGCATCCTATTAAACAGAGCTTCTGTTTGAAAATATTGAGGAGTTACTATTAAAGTTACATATAATTTCACTCTCTAACATTTTGTAGTTTGCTCCGCCTTAGGTCGCAGCCATTTTGTGGTTGCCCCCACCACCCTTGTTCAGAATTTCAAAGGTGCCCACAGCCTCAAAATGTTGCGGACCCCCTCGGTTAGAGTGTTGGACTAGAATAAGGTGTCAATCCCCCTGTGCCATAAAGAACACTGGGTGACCTTGGGCCAGTCACCTTATCTTAGCCTAAAGTACCTAACATGGTGCAAAATGAAAAAAAAGGGAAGACACTGTGTGAACCCATGAAGCTACCTTAGACTGACTCAGAACATTGATCTATGAGGGTCACTCTGACTGGCAATGGCTCTCCATGGTCTGCAGAAGAGATCTTCTGCATCACTTACTTCCTGATCCTTTTTAACTGGCGAAGCCAAGGATTTAACTTGGGGCTTACTACATGCAAGGCAACTGGTCTGTCCTTGAGCCATTGCCTCACCCCAAGCCACAGCTATACTCTGATCTCATAAGAACATAATAGGTGCCCTTTTTTGCATCTGTCTTTTTCCTTGGACTAAGTGCTTAAATACACAGTTGTTCTGGTTACATTGGCATCTGATGGTGAGGGTGTGTCACACTAGCCATCTATGTTTCTCTTTCATATTCTGGTGTCACTGTTAATGTTTCACATCAAAACATTTTCATACTTGTCACTGATTATTCTTTGTTTCTTTTGTATCATTTATATACTACCTGATACCATTTCCAGGCCATTTATATGTCATTTTCTGCCACTGATATGGAACTGATGCAAAAAACTGGAAAAATGGGCTAATTTTAATGGGAAAAATCTGGCATGAGGAAAGACAAACTGATGTGAAAACAAAAACTCCTGGGTTGTTTTTCTCAACATTGACATGAAGACAATTTTTGAAATGAAGTCTCACACCTACGGCATGATGTGCATTCCTCAAACTGCATATGTCATTGGCATTGATTTCATTGATGACACATTCAATCCAAGGGTTGGCATTTGAACTTTAAGCATAGAATTTTGTCCTGAATATATGTGCCAAGCTTCATGTTTCTATCTTCAAGCTAAGCAGATATTGCATTACAATATATTTCATATTTTTCCTCCCCTCTCCAGCATCTTAATATGGGCATGACCTGGTTTTCATACATGATCCATCAGCTCCTTCTCTGGATGAGAAGGTTGGGAACTCAGCTCCAGTATCACCTATGGAGGCTCTCTGGCTCTACATGGAGCAATTGGTCAGGATGGAATCGTGTCCTGAATGTTCGCACCAAATTTCATTTGGATGTTTACATTTTCAAGGGTTTCACCCAAACAAGCAGAATGCCAAACAGGAACATTAAACAAAAGACCTCATCCAATTATGTGAAAGAAACAAGGGGAGGGGGAGAGACAGAACTTCATGAGACAACCCATAGTCCTGCTTGACTTTAAGCTGCTGAAGAAGTCTTGGAATACTCTTGCGGGGGAGTACAGTAAATCATTTTGATCCATTTTGCTTTAATTCATGTTATGGCTGGTAGATGTACAGGTGGTGAAGCTACCAGCTCCTGGCATTTTTCCCGACCACATACACGCACTCCACCATGCATTATTTCCATAACCTTGGTTTTGTTTTTCTGTCCTGGATGGTGTTGCCAGAAGGCTGATCAATAGGAGCTGATTCCGGTTGATGTAAAAACTCCAGTGATGGTTTAGGAGCATCCTTGAAATCAATAAGGAAGAGTGCTTCTTAACAGACTAAAATGAAGAACAATTACCTTTTCTGGCTGAATCACATTCCGTATTGGATCATTCACAGCACTGGGAGCTGGTGGGCATGAAACCAAGGTGATGTAGAAATTAAGCAGTTGACATGGTGACAGACGGGATAGACAAAGGAGCTGATTTAACTGGTGTTGGTAAATTAGATCTGCAGTTACAGAAACTGTCAGGACCCACAACCACTGTTTAATGTAACATGAAGATAGGCAGACAGACCAATAAAGCTGCCTTAACTCAGTACTGTTACTGTGACCTGGCCCAGGCCCTCAGGCAAAGGTGCGTTTAACTGGAGATGCCATGGATTGAACCTAGGACCTGGTAGATGCAAAATATGCACTCTGGTACTGAGCTGTGGGCCCTCCCTTTAAGGAAAGATGGATGGTTTCATTCTTTCTCTTGCTTCTACAAAACAGTTGGAGAGGATTATTTCTGCTGGCTTGCTTCCTGATGGAGCATGTTATATGATGAACTTTTAAATACAAGATAAAAATCCAGCAGCCTAGGGAAGATATAGAGTTGGATCCAGTATGTTTTATGGCTGATGAAAAAGGAAATAGTGGTCCCTGTGGACCACCTGAAAAGGCTGTGCTGGGGGTTATGGGACTTGCATGGACAAAAGGCATGTAGAACAAGGGCTGTAATAAGGTGAAAAAATGATATTGGTGGAAAGTGCAGTCAAGTTGCAGCTGACTTATAGTGACTCTGCAGTGTTTTCAAGGCAAGAGATGAACAGAGGTGGTTTGCCATTGCCTGCCTCTGCATAGCAACTCTAAACATCCTTGGTGGTCTTCCATCCAAGGACTCCTGTCTAAGTACTAACTCTGCTTAGCTTCCAAGATTTGATATCAGGCTAGGCTGAGCCATCCAGGTCAGGGCAAGGAGAAAAATTGGGTGAGTTAAATGGAAAAGCTGGCTGGACCCAACCCTTGTACCTTGGTGTTGAACAGATTCTAGGCATTGACTTCTAAATGGAAGGGAAACTACCAATAAAATATTGCCATTGTTGAGTCAGTTTTAGTCACATGTATAATCTGCATTTCATCACTGTTCTCCCATTCACCCTATTCAATTCAAGATGCACATGATTAAATGGTCTGTGTGGGGTAAGCCTCTCTATCTGCAGCAACAGACACACTGAGTCATTGCGGAGGAAGCAGGTTGCACAACATAATGTACATGGAGGTGTACAACTGCATCCATGCCAGTGAAGAAGACTTTTTCCATGAATGGATCTCCTTTGTTGGATCAGAATGTGGCTTCACCATAGTCCTACAAAAGCTGAGGAGATAGCCGTGAACATTCTCAGTACCTTTCAAGGGCAACTTGGGAGCCTTTGTATTGAGAACTACAGGGCATAAGTATTTTAAATAAATAAATAGCTTTTTGTAATGGCAGGATTATATAAATAAATAAAGGAATCTGATATCAAAAGGCCACTCAAGGATAAGGGGGAAAGTCTGTGACCCTCGAAGCAAGGACTTAAAAGAAATTATATATATAAAAATCATACCAACTTGTTGAGTCACTTGGATGCAGATGTGGTATAGGTCAGCCTGTCAGCTGTGGGAAACTGGGTAAGAGTGAACACATTCAAAATAAACCCTGAAAAGACAAACGTAATACTGGTTGGAAGGTGGAGATCTTGAGGGTCATTGTGCTTCCCACTTTTGATGGAATTCAGCTGACCCTTGCTGATTCAGTTGAGAGTCTTGGGGTCATACTGGACCCTACATTGTTACTGGAAAAAGTTAATGCAGCTGTAAAAAAAGAGAGGCTTTCTTCCAACTCAGCCTAGCCAACCTGAAAGATGGCCCCTTACCTCGATACATCTGATCTGGTCAACTAGATCCATGCCATAGTAACATGACGACTAGACTATGAGGGTTGCACGGGTTTTGGCACCAGGTAGAGGTTTTGGCGATGCCGAAACCGCCCCCGCCGCCGGCCCGCGCGCCCTCAGGGCGGCCTGGAAGCGGCCGGCGGGGCCTGCCTGCGCGCAGGCAAGGCCCCGCCGCCGCCCCCGCTGCCGGCCCGCGCGCACTCTGGGCGGCCTGGAAGCGGCCGGCGGGGCCTGCCTGCGCGCAGGCAAGGCCCCGCCGCCGCCCCCGCTGCCGGCCCGCGCGCCCTCAGGGCGGCCTGGAAGCGGCCGGCGGGGCCTGCCTGCGCGCAGGCAGGGCCCCTCCGCCACTGGCTCCAGCGCTGGAAGGGCTCCGCTGCCGCCTCCAGCTGATCAGCGGGCCTCCTCCTCCCACCTCTCCCGGTAAGTTGGGGGGTCAGGGGCTCTTCCCCCTCCCCCCCGGGTGGCGCTGGGGTCGGGGTGGGTCTGGAGGGCCCGGGAGGGGGTGGCACTGGGGTCGGTCTGGAGGGCCCGGGAGGCCGGGCGGGAGGGCGACCCGTTGTATAAGCCGACCCTCGGCTTATACGCAGGTGCCTAATTTTTCCCCATTTTTGGGGTGAAATTAGGCACCTCGGCTTATATGCGGGTCGGCTTATACACGAGTATATACGGTAGTATGTTGTAGCAAATTCAACCAGACCTCAATAGCACCTTAAAGACTAATAACATGCATTCCAGAATAGGCTTTTGTGAGTCAGAGCTCACTTTGTTAGATGTATGATGAATTGCATCTGAAAAAGTGAGTTCTGACTCACGAAAGCTTCTGCTGGAATAAAGTTTGCTAGTCTTTAAGGTGTTCCTGGGCTCGCAGTTTAATTCTTCTGCAGAGCTCTTCATTTTGATTTGTTTTGTGCTCAACCCTTCCAATTGCGTCCTGTTGCACATGTGGTGCTCTTCAGGCACTGCACATTTGCAGCAATGCATGTAACAGCTCATGGACAAGGTTAGTGCACCATTTAGAGCCCAAAAGGGGCTGTCTCTCTGGGCACATTGCTACCCTTTTCCAAGAGTAGAGTATACACAGCAGATGACTACCCAAAATGGTATATTTTCATACGTCTTCTTAAGTTAAAAATAAATAAAAGAGAAAGAGTAGTGTTCCTTGTATCTCATTGGGGTAATCCCAAACGGAAAATCTATGAATGATTCAAGACATTATGCCTTGAAGTACCAAGATCTGCATTCAGCACACCATTGCCTCAAGGATCATTATGGGAAAAGACTGTGTGTCAGCACAACGATGCCTTTTAGTTAGGCCAATCTCTGTGTAGATACCATTTTGATGATGCCCTTTCAGGGGCTTTTTCTGTGGCTGCTCCGATATTATGGAACAGCCTCCCAGAGGAAATTAGATCTATGCCTCTCTAGCAGATTTGGAGGGCATGTAAGCAGAATTCATTAGACGTGCCTTTTGTACCTCAAGATGATTTGCGAGTGCCTTGAATTTTGAAACATTTTTTCCCCTGATGATAGTTTTAATGTTTTTCTTATTAGAACTATATTTTGGGTGCTCTTTTTATTGTTGTTACAAAGTTTGGGTCCTAGTTATCTGCCTTTCTAAAGGGTTTGAATAAATAAATATAAATACATTGCCCTTTTTGCAAAGATGCCTGGAAATAGAATTCTAATGAAGACTAAAATATGAGGTGCAAACTGCACATTCTCCCCACTATCAAGTAAAACAACTGAAGCAGATATAAGACCATTTGATATTTATCACTGCTGTCATTATGATAGAATTAGGGCTTCGAAAGAAGGATGTGCAGAACGCATCCCACGAGAAATTTCACAAGTCTTAACAAATTTCTTTATTTCCCCTTCATTGGAATCGTTCAGCTATTTCTGCAAAGCAGGAATCTCAAAATTAGCCACAGAAGTTGACATTAGGCAAAACTCACATTACGTGGCATTTTAGCAGGGTTGCCAGCTCCAGGTTGGAAAATACCTGATGAATTGGGGGACGGGGCGGGTAGAGCCTGAGGAGGGTGGGGTTTGGAGAGGGGATAGACTTCAGTGGGGTATAAGGCCATAGAGAGTGCCTTCCAAAGCTGCCATTTTCTCAGGGGAACTGATCACTGTTGCCTGGAGATCAATTGTAATCCGAGAAGATCTCCAGCCACCCCCTGGAAGTTGGCAATCCTATATTTCAGGGATGTGCTGGGACATTTGTGAAATGTTATTATTTCTTATATTGGGTCCAGACCTGCCCACCTGATTTGCAAAAGTCTTTATTTTGGGGCCTCTTTAAGATCCCCAATTAAGCTTGCATAATAAGGCTGCCAAGAAATAAGGCTGAAAAGGTCCAGAAAGATCTGAAAGGCTTATGGCTGCCAAATGCCTGGAGATTTTCGGGGGTGAAGCCTGGTGAGGGAGGAGTTTGGGGAGGGGCTTCAGTGGAGTACAATGCCAAAGAATCCACCTTCCAAAGCAACAATTTTCTCCAGGAGAACTGATCTCTATATTCTGGAGATTAGTTGTAATTCTGGGAGATCTCCAGGTTCCACCTGGATGTTGGCAACTCTATAAAGGCCTCTTGCAACTGTCTTTAAGCCTGGAATGATGGATACAAACTGGGACAAGGATAAAAAAAGGTAGCCGCAAATACCTTTAAAGGACCATGTATAGTAAGTCTATTACAGCTGGTATCTCATTCACTAACTGGAACTTTGAAACTGTAATTTTACTAATGACTAAAAGGAGACAGAAACATAAAATGTGCTAATTGCAGTGTGAGTTATGGTATACCTCTTAAAGAATTCCCTTGAAACTTTGCATGGTCTGCATTTGTGGAAGGAAGCAAATTTATCTCTCTCCCTGTCACTCCCCCCCCCTTTCCTTCAGCCTTTCCTGCATGCATATTTTAGAAGAATAACAGACAGAATTAGATTTGTGTATATGAGCGTTAGGTTTTGTGCATTGTGATGCATCTTTTAAACAGGAGGCAAATTTCACCATTTCAGGTTTTGCCTTCCTGCACATGAATTTTCCTTTACAGAGAAGGCATATCAAGTGTTGCTGGAGCATCTTCATTGTAGTTGGTAGAATAAATTCCTGAGACTTGTGAACTACTTCATGGAAGTCAGCTTTATCTGCATGTGACCATCATCCTGGGAAAGTAGATAGCTCATCCTCTCATTTGTGCAGCCGTTTCCCTGTGGCTGAATTCTCTATCATCTGTACAATGCAGTGAAAGGAGGGGGGTGATTAACATGGTCACTACCACCCAGGCTAGAGTTGCCAGTCTCCAGGTTGGAAAATACCTGATGAATTGGGGGGCGGGGGGCGGGTAGAGCCTGAGGAGGGTGGGGTTTGGGGATAGACTTCAGTGGGGTATAAGGTGGTGGCTGGAGATCTCCCACTATGACAACTGGCCTCTAGGAAACAGAGATATGTTCACCTGGAGAAAATGCCCACTTTGGAAGGTGTGGCATTATACCCCACGGAAGTCTCTCCCCTTTTCAAACCCCACCCTCCTCAGGCTCCACCCCAAAAACCTCCAGGTAGTTCCCAACCAGGAGCTGGCAACCTTAACCCAGGCAAAAAGTAAAAATGGTATCTGAAGCGGCCCTATCTACCTGCCCCATATGATTGCTTGCTATAGAAGTTCCCAGAAAAATGTGAAATCCAGTCATGGGGGAGCAACAACCAAGCTGCTCCAATAACATAAGAAAAGCACCTGTTAGGACATGGGACAAAAAGGGGAAATAGATTCCTTTTTGCCCTTCCCCAAACAGGTGATAAGAGCTGACAAAGTGAACTTGACACAGATGTTCTAACAGCCTTCTGCAGAAGCTGACTACATCCAGCAAATCACACTGAATTAAAACTGTTTGTTCTTTGTAGAAAATCTTTGCAAATGCTGTGAAGTTCACATTCAAAACATATCACCATAGTTCTCCATAAATTCATTTCGAAGTACAAAGATCCATATATTTCCCAGTCTCTCTTTGTCCTATTTCCATCCTTCAAACGATTTCCCAAGTTATTATAACTAGTACTCAATTCTTCCTCCACCCCTAGTATTGCCAACCTCCAGACAGTAGCTGGAGATCTCCTGCTATTATAACTGATCTCCTGCCGATAGAGATCAGTTCACCTGGAGAAAATGGCTGCCGTGGCAATTGGACTCTATAACATTGAAGTCCCTCCCCTCCCCAAACCCCGCCCTCCTCAGGCTCCTCCCCAAACACCTCCTTCTGGTGGTGAAGAGGGACCTGGCAACCTTATCCACCCCTCTTCTAAACAATAACTAGAGTTTTCCTTTCTAGACTTCTAGCGGCTAGTTATCTTTTTCAGCTTTTTGGTATTTGTCTCTATTTTAGTCAACAGTGAAAATGCCTAGCCTGTTGCATAGCTGCCAATGACACTGGGAACATTATGCATGCGTGCTCCAAGCTGCTTTGCCATTACCTTGTTCTGTTACTAATGTTTCATTCTCCCCTCTCCTTTCTGTTTTCTTCGTGCAGGCTACATTTCTAAACAAAATGGTGAGCCAAACTCTCAACACAAAGGACAGAAAGTCAGCACATACACCCACCGAGGACCATTTTAGATACACGCCGAGCAACCAAGCAAACTCCTACGAAAGCAAAAGCTGCCAGCTGTCGAGCGGGTGCCTCAACAACCTCCTGAAAGAGAAAGACATTGTGGAAGTTATCAAGCACACGAGAGAGGCTTACGAAAGCCTCTCCTCGGAGGTCAGCCAGAACGGCCTAGCTGGAGAAACACAAAGTATACCCAAGCCAACAACCAAGGCCGAGAACGTCCCTGTTTTTGCGGGGGCTCGGAAGGATCATGCTGCTATTCCCCGACCACACTCTACTTTCATAGGAAGGCTGGGACAGCCCCCCAGAGGACCGATCTCTTTACACATGTACAGCAGGAAAAATGTTTTCCTTCACCACAATCTACACACATCTGAGCTCCAGACTTTAGGCCAGCAAGATGGGTAAACGGTGTTAGCCTGTTTTTATGGCAGAACGAGCCCTTCGTTTGGTGTAAGGGGGCACAACGCTCTTTTGAAATGGACTTTTCAAGTTCTCAGCTGCTACCTACCATTTGTTTAAAATTTGTTATTGTTGTCCTAAGGTTGCCAACTCCAGGTTGAGAAGTTCCTGGAGATTTGGGGGCAGAGCCCAGGGAGGGAGGGGACCTCAGTGGGATGTAATGCCAATGAATCCACCCTCCATTCTGTCCAAGGGAACTGATCTCTGTAAACTGGAGATCAGTTATAATTCTGGGAGATCCCCAGTCCCTACCTGGAAGTTGGCAAGTCTGATCTGTCTATGAAATCTGAACATTCCCTGTAAAGGAAGGAGTGGGGCAGAGGGAGGGGGTGGGAAGATAGCATGTTAACTTAAACGAGTAGTTGCAATTTCTATCTTGCGGAAATCACTGAGTGTGAAATTCTGGATTTAGTGAAGTCAAAGCGACAAAGCTTTATTGACTTCATAGTGGATGGGACCATCTTGATGGTATCTGAAACCCAAAAGAGGCCCAATTTCTTTTCTTTTGTTTGCTCTACCATCAATTGCTCACTTACCTGAGATTTCAGAAGATGGTGATCAAATAACATTACGTTCTTTGAAAAAATGTTACTGTGAAAGTAGATGTGAGGAATGAATAGAGAATTAGTTAAAAAGAAATATCCTCCCAGTTGGTACAAATGGGGGGGGGGGGTTGAGAAGGAGACAGTGGTCTTTGGGGTTTTTGGATTAAGTCTTGTACAGTGAAATATGCTCACTGATCATCTGCTAGTCCTTCTCTGTCTGTGCTCATTTGCTCAATTCATCATCACATACAAACATGGTGAGGGCCCAAAGAATTGCTTGCAGACCCAGAACAAGGTTCATCTAGTTCTGCTTCCTACAAAAACCGTTCAGATGCCTCTAGGTATTCACAAGGAGAACATAAGGACCATAGCGTCACCCTGTTGTTTATTCCAAGGATCTGATATTTGGAGATGCATTGTCTCAGTACATCCTTTCTATTTAGCTGTAATGACTAACAGCTACAATGGCCTTTGGTTTCAACCCAGGTCTTTTATGCATGGGCACTTTGACTTACTTTCTCTGCCAGTCCGACTCGGTTTTTCATTGGGGTTATGTATTAGTTTTCCGTCCCTTAGAGATGACCTCGCGCCCAGCCTGTGCCATGTCCGGATCTTTCCAGTCCTGTTGCAACATGATTCTTCAATCTCCCGAGATCAGCTCGGGTCAAATCGTCCCCATTTCCATGCATAAGCCAAAGCGTGCGGGGAGGTGTGTGAGACATTTTTCTCACAATAAGCACTACAGCCAATTACAAAGCAACATTTTGAAGGGGCGGGAACTCAGACGATTCTGGATTTTTGCTGGTGATTCTACAGTACTCTGGAAACCCCAGGACTTTCTCCAGGGTAAACAACAACATGCATAGCATTTTTAGGATTTGGAACAAAAAAGTGTTGGTCAAGAGAGCCTCGAACCCCGGGTAAAACTCCCATGCATAAAAGACCCCATCCTTCTAATTCCTTTTGCTCCATTTGGACATATCAGACTGTGGTGATGTCATATTAGCTTACCAATCATAGATCTTCCACAGCATAATGTGACCAGTCTGAACCACGACTCACCACATAATGTCGCATTATGAAAACTGAAACCATCCCTTCTGAGAATAAAGTTCCCCGTTGGCCGGTATCCAGATTACTTTTGTGTAACCAGCTTTTCTGTTGATCGAGTTACTTCCTCAGTAAACTTTCCTTCAATATGATTGTTCCCATGCCACGCGGTTTCAACTGGAGCCTCCCTTCATTAGTAGCCACATTAGGACTGCTAATTATAGACAAAGTGTTAATGAGAACAGCTTTACTGGAATTGATCCTGCCTTATATCGTGTCAGAACATTAGTCCTTCTAGCTCATTATTGGCTCCTCTGACTGGCTGCAGCTCTCCAGACTCTCAGATAGAGGACTATCCCAGCACTTGCTATCTGAGGTTCTTTAACTGGAGATGGCAGGGATTGAAACTGGGACCTTCTGCGCACAAAGCGACAGACTCTCCCTTAAGGCTCCCGTGCCAGGAAACAAGTGTCCACGATGAAGTGTACTGACTTTTTAGTCAGGCGTAACACCATAAGCCATGACATTATTCCTGGATTGATGTAAAACCTGCAGGGATACCACATCAATACTGTAGGCCATGGTTTCGTATGCCAGGTGTTTTCAATTAGGGCCTCGTTCATGTTCACTTGCTTGGCAAATCGGAATGTCAGTAACTGAAGAGTGAAGTAATCGGTGCAACAGAACGGACAAAAAATAGTAGACCCATGAAATAGTATTTTCTATAGCTGAACCAAAGTACTGGAATACAGTGTGCTTGGTAGGAAGGGTGCCTATTGTCATATCATATAACTGGTTGCATTAATACCATCCCAATGGCATTTGGAACACTGATCATAAAGGGATTTGAAATCACTCTGAAAAAGCAAAAGCCTTTTGAGCTGTCCTTAATGTAAGTTGTCTTAGGTGATGTCTTTATGGGGTTTTTGTGTGAATAGCTTAGTGAAATAGGTGGACGTGCAATACAGTTCTGCTGGGAATCTCATGGTTGGTTCTTATCCCAATCCTGCACGACTGGTCTGTGTGCAGAAGCAGGCTTTGTGTAATGACAAAAAAGCACATCTAGGATCCTGCGCTCCACGTGCAGTGACCTCTGGTCTATGTATTCATCTCCACAATGAGGTTTGGCATATTCATCTTTGCCAATGCCAATCACCTGTTAGAAGGGAAGGTTCATTCCAGCTCATCCTTTCTTCCTGAACAGGTGCTGTTCAAGTTGGCTGCATCTGCTCGGAGGATGCACTCGCTGAGATCTTTCCATACAACATCATGCACACATCCGTATGCGGGGCTTTGTGGATTAGGGTCAGCATGTTTTAATATGAATATAAACACAACTCAAATTAGATTTACCTCCTGCAGTTAAGGCACACATTAACAGATTTGCCGGCTGGTACAAATTCTTAAAAGAAGGAAAGGTCGTATGGTATAGCCCGATCTAATCAGATCTCAAAAGCTAAGCCGGGTCATTACTTGGAAGGGAGACCTCCACAGAAGACTCTGCAGAGGAAGGCAATGACAAACCACCTTTGCTGCTCACTTGCCTTGAAAGCCCCTTGCTGGGATCGCGAGAAGTCGGCTGCGACTTGACAGCACTGTACACACACACAAACAAATACATAAAAGTAAGAATCAGGAAACTAATATGCTATTCTTTTACAAGTTAATACCCCATACCTAAGAATATGCTTAAGAAATGCAATCCTATCCACACTTAACTATGAATTAGGGCGCTTTCACATATGCCAAATAATGCACTTTGAATCCACTTTCAAAGCACTTTATAGGTGGATTTTATTGTGTGAAATGGCAAAATCCACTTGCAAACAATGGTTAAAGTGCATTGAAAGTGGATTCAAAGTGCATTATTCAGCATGTGTGAAAGTGCCCTGCGTCTCAATGGACAAAGTGGTGCACACTTTTGAGTAAGTATGCATAGGATTGGACTGAAATATATTTTAGGAAATTCGGTATCAGAAATCAATTTTCATACCTGTTTTTAATCAGCTAGACAGAGACCTATATTTTAACCAATTCTGCAATTGCCACTGTTGAAACTGGTGCAGGAGAATACTTTAAATAGTTGTTAATAATTTCTGTTGTTTTGGACATATTCATCCTATACATTGATACAGAGGAACATGAACAATATTTGCATTTTAAGTGATTACAATTCAGTACTCAAAAGAAATTTGTGTTTGGGGGCGGTCAGTTTGTTTAAGATGTATATGTGTATTTCCAAGAATATTGAGGAACAGTATGGTATAATGGTTAGAGAGTTTAACTTGGCTCCAGGAAACTTGGGTTTGAATTTTTGCTGGCAAGAAATTTGCTGGGTGACCTTGAGCCAGTTACATTCTCTTGGCCTGAACTATCTCACAAGGTTCATGTGAGGACAGAATCTCCATGCAGTCCAAGGGATTCTTGGAGAAAGAGTGGGAGGGAAATATGAAATATAAACTACACATTGTACAGAATTTCTGTTAGCAAAGCAGTATTGTGAAGGCAACTTCAGTGGATAAGCTTATCTGGGCTGAGATATGTTCTTCTTCAGAAACTCTCTCCTGGTCCTTATACTGTCCCAGTGACTTTGAGTCCACTTTTTCCTGCTCCACTAGATAATATAAGAACCAGGCCTTTCAACTAAATCAGAAATAACATGATTTCAGTGTTCGGATTTGTGCTTTCATCTACTGAGGACACAATACACTGAAAAGAGCATCTAACACCTATTCATTAAGGATTTAAAGTTGGCTTTACGGAGGGAGTTGCAGTCCTCTCAACTCTGCCAATATATTTAATCATAATTCCATAATCTAAGCAATGCTTTCCTCAATACAAATGCACTGTTCTACAAAAATCAAGGAACCTCTTCCATTTTATACTTAGATAATGCTTGTTTATTTCTTGGGCTAGACAAAGTTTGAATTACATTTTGTAGCTGGGGGAAATAAGGAATTGGCTACCTTTACAATAAGACAATTTAAACACTGCTATTTTCTTGGAAGAATTGTGTTTGGTTTTTTTAAGCTAATTTTTTGGGTGCAAATAGAACGATGCAAACAAAGGATATTTATGAAGCATATCAACTTGTCGCTGTTTTTGTATCAGTATTTTTCATGCATTCTTACAGTATTTCTAGTAGTTCTGACATGTAAATTTCCTCTCCCACAGAATGGATAGCAATGTACAGTGCAACGGTTTCCTACAAACCAGTGCTACTTTGCAGTATCCTCTTGTGTATAGTGTAACTCATAAAACAACAGCATGCAGACATTCTTTCAATGAATGGATTCCTTTGTACTGAAATCTCTAGTTTTCTAAGACAGTTCTATGTATAAAAATGATTTATACATCTTTCCAAGGCTGTACATATCCAACCCGCAGTTATCATGCAAGGGAAAAGGGCTTTCTTTGGGGCTGATGGGCCTCTTCTTTCTTTTCCTTTTTCTGATCATGTCTATAAAACAAAAGCGTAAGTCTTGTGAAACTCCTGTTGCAAATTGCATCTTCCAAAGTTGTAGTTGCAAGATATGTGTTCCACATTACAGTGGAGGTATAACTGGCATTTTAATAGGAGAAGGTAATCCTACAGGGCAAAGGGAAAGTTTCTACTTCCAACCAAAATCCTACATTAAAAACAACAACATTCTGGTGTAGAAACAAATAAGCTAACAGTTCTTCATAAATTAAAATTGTCATTTGACATGAGATACATCATTATTGTCTTGGGGATTTTTGGGTAGGCTTGACAGTGCTACCATTAAATTGTACTAAAAGTAGCAATGGCCCAAGGACCCTATACTCTTTCTTGGTAGAAATACACAGGACACAGTCCTGCAAAAGTTAGCCATGAATGTCAACATGAAAATAATGTCCAGTGGGTAGCCATGTTAGTCTGTCTGCAGTAGTAGAAAAGAGCAAGAGTCCAGTAGCACCTTAAAGACTAACAAAAATATTTTCTGGCAGGGTATGAGCTTTCGTGAGCCACAGCTCACTTCTTCAGATACCCTGCTCATACCCTGCCAGAAAATATTTTTGTTAGTCTTTAAGGTGCTACTGGACTCTTGCTCTTTTCTACTAATGAAAATAATGTGATAAGAGTCTGAAATCCCATTGTTTCCCCTTTCACTCATTCATGATTAACTGTTGAGCAAATGCCTATCAATAGCTCAGAGCAGCATTTACTCATGTTGCGGTCAACTGCAGTGTACAGATCTGCTATTACAAATGATCTACAGCCGATAGAAATCAGTTCACCTGGAGAAAATGGCCACTTTGGCAATTGGACTATATGGCATTGAAGTCCCTCCCCTCCCCAAACCCCACCCTCCTCAGGCCCAGCCCCTAAAATCTCCCACCAGTAGCAAAGAGGGACCTATCAACCCTAATCTAATAGAATGAAATCTGTACCAGAGCCATGCTTAATAAACTTGTTTTTATCACTTAGTAATCCTTTCTAATCCTTGCAGGAGAAATGGTCACATACCTAAGTGACCCTTGGTGGCTGAGCTTCACCTTCCCAGGAATTCCAGTTAATCTATTTCTGAAGCAAAATTACATCTGTGTAATCTAGGGTCTCTCTTCACCACCAGCAGGGGGTTTCTGGGATGGAGCCCGAGGAGAGCAAGGTTTGGGAAGGGGAGGGACTTCAATGCCATAGAGTCCAATTGCCAAAGCAACCATTTTCTCCAGGTGAACTGATCTCTATCGGCTGGAGATCAGTTGTAATAGTGGGAAATCTCCAGCTAGTAACTGGAGGTTGGCAACCCTAACACCCACTCCCCAAATATCTGTCAAATCTGTGTGAAAAAAAGACCACAAATAGCAGCTGGGGGATGAAGAGGTTTAGCTTCTTCACATGCAACGTTGTCCTGATAAATTGTCAAGCTTTCTTTTCTTTTCATGCTAAAACATGCATGGACAGTCTTAAAAACAGCAGTACACCTTGCCCCTTTCTCATGCCCATAATATTAGTTAGGTTGCAAAACAAAAGTCAAAATTCAACGGGGTAACTGCTGATATTCCCAGAGTCATTTAAACCCAGAAACAAGGCAAAACACTGAGCTCGAAAGAAGTGAGCAGCAGATGTTCTGCAGAAGTGTGATGGAAGGGACAGGAGTGACAGATTGGTCTCCCTTCTGAGAGAAGCAGCACAGAGTTGTTCTCAGTCGTATGCAATCAAGTGGAGCTTATAAGACAGCATGTTCTAGCGAACAAAACGCAAGACAATAATATAACAATGGTGGGGTAACTGTAGGCGGGCAAATGACAACTTCTTCCCATCCCATTTCATTCCCAGCTGGGAATGAGGAACCCCAAGAGAAGTAGGAGGAATGCCATCAGCAACATCAGCAAGGCTCTCAAGTAGGGTTGCCTACCTCCAGGTGGTGACTGGAGATCCTCCGCTATTACAACTGGAGATCTCCTGTTATTACAGCTGATCTCCAGCCGATAAAGATCAGTCCACCTGGAGAAAATGGCCGCTTTGACCATTGGTAAACCCGGAAGTGACAGGGATGCTCTAGCACGTCCCTTTAAAAACTCTATGGAAACCATAGAGTTTTTTTGGAGGAATGTGCTAGAGTGTTCCCATCAAACCCGAAGTGACAGGGACACTGTAGCATATTCCTCCATATTCCCATAGCTTCCAGGTTTACCTCAGTAGGGGCATTATTGTGACACTCTTTAGCTGGTCTGTTTCCCCCACTGGCCAGCTCAGAGACGGCGGGCAGGCCTGTTAATTGGTGGGCAACTGACTGCCATTAACAGGCCCCTGACAACCCTTTCACATATTGTTAATTTAGCACCCTCATTGCTGAAATCCTCCTTCAGTCATGGTGTATCTCATATCAATGGGCCCAAATGGTAGACATCATACAACTTTAAGAAATAAAACTGATATTGCATTGCAGAGGTCTTCCTTACCACTGAACTGCTGCATCCTAACATATTCAGGGTTGATTTTTGAAATTCTGTTTTGAAACCAAACTTCGACAACAAAGAACTTCTACATTGTTTGTACGTTCTCATATTTGCTGTGTATGTGCAATATGATTTGGTTGTTTCAGATTCAGTCTACTTGCACTGACTTAAAAGTTTGGACTCTGCATTTAGAGAATGTAAAGTCAATGGGACTGTGACTTAGGTTTGTTAGAGACTGTATGAAGTTGTCTCAACATGGTCATTACCCTTTGGCATAAAAGCCCTAGTGTGCACACAAAGGTTTACCATCATTCAGACAGGGTTTCCTATTCAGTTCAAAGGAGAATCAATGGGAAATTCCAGTTCCTAAGAGACACTGCATGTACATTGGAGCACACAGAAATCTGGGTTGACGCAGCTGTCCATAATAATAATTGAGCAATGCATTGTTAAATGTCTTTCTTCTGTGTCTGAAGACATGGAATTTGAGGAGTTGTTTTAAACTTTAATGTGAATTTATAAACTCTAACCATGGATTTGGTTGGTATTATTTTATGGACCGTTTAGTTATGATTATTAACAGTTGGCATGATCTTGTAAATGATTATCTGTCAATTTAGTCTTTTCATGGTAGGTTTGATGGAAGAAAACAAGGATGCTATTTTTGGATGTTCAGAAATGAAATTTCTGTTATAACGATGCCCCGTTGTCAGATCAATGACGTTCATGCATTAAAGCTTTTTTTCCCAAATAGTTTTATTTTTTCTTTCTTTCTTCCCAAAGGAAAACTGTTTAATAAAAATTTGGTACTACTTTTGTGTTGCTTTCGTCTCGTCTTTGAAATTATTTTAAGGGCAGAAGCATAGATTCATGGCATGTAAAGGGCATGCAGTGTGATGGGGTTTGGGTTTAAGCAATGAATAATGAACAAAAAATGCAAGAGCCGAAAAGAACAACACAGATGCTCCAGTTTACCACCGACTCTGAGGTGGGCTACTCTATAAATGATGCAATCCTGCCAGATGACAGTCCTGCCCCACTGAAGGTTATTCATTCATTATTAGTACAATGGCCTGATCTAAAGTTTCATGTGCTCTGAAATGCATGCACGACTGTGATCTGCAGGATCATCATTCATTTCAATAGAGGCACCAGTACAAGTGTACCATGGAAAGCAAGCAAGCAACGTCTGGGCAAGTATGCTTTTCATAGTTTTCCAAAACGTATATTGAAAATTAAAATATCACTTTTAAATGCACACTCTTTTCAAAGGATTCAGTGTATTAGTTATTTATATTTGTTCTTTCCAATTATGTCCCATCATTCCATTAGCCCAAGATATCTGTGTGTGTGTGTGTGTGTGTGTGTGTGTGTGTGCTGTCAAGTCACTGTTGACTTATGACTAGGGTTGCCAGCTCCAGATTGGGAAATACCTGGAGATTTTGGGGTGCAGCCTGAGGAGGGTGGGGTTTGAAGAGGGGAGGGACTTCAATGCCATAGAGTCCAATGGTCAAAGCGGCCATTTTCTCCAGGGGACTGATTTATGTCACCTGGAGAGCAGTTGTAGTAGAAGGAGATCTCCAGCTACCACCTGGAGGTTGGCAATCCTGTAGGGGTTTTCATTTCAAAAGATGTTCAGAGGTGGTTTGCCATTGCCTGCCTCTGTGTGAGCTAAGAGAGTTCTGAGAGAACTGTGACTGGCCCATGGTCACCCAGCAGCCCAAGATAGCTTACAATTATGACTTTAACATAAAGCATTATTTTAAAAAAAAAAAAACACCCAAGAAGGACTCCAGGTTCTACTAACTGCATGACAAACAATGAATGCTACATAGGACAAGGCTGCCTCATGAACAGGACTTTCTAAAAAGGATTGTTCATGAGAAGCTGGGCCTTGTGATTGGCATTTGGAAGCTCACAGGGGCATTAACTGAAAAAACCTGCAGGGCTGAATGTACCAGATGAGGTGAACAGAAAGAGAGGAGGAACTGTAGCAAACATCACACCTAGTACAGGCAAGGAGGCAGCATAACACATGTCACCTTAGAATACTACGGAGAGGTGCCTTTACATATAAGGGGTCTCAGAAAAGAGCAAAACCTTGCAACTGCTATTCTACTCAGCTGGTAGCATTAGGGTCACACCTGCAGCTGGTGGGAGAATAATAATCATTAAAAATGCTGTCAGGAGATGGTGGGACATCACTTAAACCTGGAAGTGAAGCCAGTCCACTCTTGAAATCACTCAAAACTCTATGGTTTTAACACAGAGTTCCCAGCAATTCCTAGAGAGGTGTGATGTCACTTCTGGGTTTCCACAGTAAGTAATATCATGCTGTCACCCAGTGGCAAGCCCCCATGTCCCTACCTCCCTGGACTCCCACCAGTTGCCAGGTAGTGCCTGGCAACCCTAGGTGGCATGCTTCTCTCGCACAAGGAACTCTCCCCCAATGCCAGCAGAAGAGCATTTTGTGTCAAGGGAAGTATCTTTTTGCCAGAGGAAGGTGGCGCCATTAGCAGAACCGAGTGGTAGTATATAACCCAATAAAACAAGCTGATAACATAATAAAGCCTAAAACAATAATACTGTTGCCTAAAAGCTCAGAATTCTTGACAGGAAAACAAGTGCAGCAGTAAAACCGCCTTCAAACCAAAATAAAACATATAAAAGTCAGCACACATTTCTATTAATCAGAACAAACAAAAGGGAAAGCAAGGGGATGGGGCAGAGGGCCCTTGTCTGACTTTAACTCCAAATACCTCTGATGCTTCGGAGCATATGTACCGTACCTGTGACTTGGAGTGACTCAAGAGCATGTCAACCAAACGCCCAAGGGAAAAGAAAAGTCATCCTTGGGCAAAAGAATCCCGACAGACTTTGCACCCTCGCCATTCAAGGCAATGCTGTGCAGAGCACAAATTGAAATGAACTCCACTCCGTCTATGGCAGTAGTTCGGTAATGGCTCCTTCGTAATGTCAATCATCACTTCATGCTGCAGTAAAGCATGTGTGAATCAGACCTGAATTTGTCTACTGACATCCTGCTTTTCTCCCAGAGAGAGCGACAGTAGCTTGCAATAGGGGGGGGGGGAACCCTCCATAAATCAACCTGTCCACAACAAGCAAACAAAAGAAAAACAAAAACGTGCATCTCTGGCTGGTTCTTGACTCCTTGGCTGCCTTGATGAAAACCACTGGCTATGAGCCCTCAGCCAAGAGTTTTGGCCTTTGACCCCTACCCGAAGCCCCTTCTAAGCTTTATAAATTAGCTGAAACAGGATGCTTCAAAGCTGGCAACAGCGTTCCTCCTCTTGCTCCTTCCCTCCCTTCCTGTTGAGGTCCTGTTGGAGTTGACATGTGGCAACAAGGGTTGCCAACTTTGGGTTGGGAATTTCCTGGAGATTTGGGGAGCAGATCCTGGGGAGGGGAGGTTTTGGGGAGTGAGGGACCTCAGTGTGGTATAATGCCATAATTTCCACCCTCCCAAACAGCCACTTTCTCCTGGGGAAATGATCTCTGTAGTCTGGCGAGCGGTTGTAATTCCAGGAGATGTCCAGGCCCCACCTTAAGGTTGCCAGGTCCCTCTTCACCACTGGTGGGAGGTTTTTTGGGGGGAGCCTGAGGAGGGTGGGGTTCAGGGAAAGGAGGGCCTTCAATGCCATAGAGTCCAATTGCCAAAGCGGCCATTTTCTCCAGGTGAACTGATCTCTATCAGCTGGAGATCAGTTGTAATAGCAGGAAATCTCCAACTAGTACCTGGAGGTTGGCAACCCAATTCCTCACAAGCGCGGTTTGCTTCACCAGCCCGCTTCTGCCCCTTCAAAACCTCAGGGGGCTGACTAGTGCCTCTACCTTGGGGCAGTTTCACCAGGCCTGCCCCAGTTTGGTAGCCTTATCTTACTCTTGCCTGAAGCGCCTCCTTTAGGTTCTTCTCTTCCTTAAACCTGTTCAGCCTTGTTCAGGTAGCTTGCTTTCCTCTCCTCCCCTATCTCTTCTGACCTCGCCCCTTTTTTCCCAGGGGCTCCATCCATGCTGGCCAAGCCCAGCACCACCCCCTCCCTTCTCTGAGCCTTGTCTCATTCTTAATTCCTTCCTTGCCTTGCTCCAGCTGCATTTTCATAGTGCTAGCCCAAGATTGCCAACCTCCAGGTGGTGTCTGGAGCTCTCTGCTATTACAATTGATCTCCAAACAAGCAAGATCAGTTCCCCTGGAGGAAATGGCAGCTTTGAAGGGTGGGCTCTATGGCATTATACCCTGCTGAGGTCCCTCCCCTTCCTAAATCCTGCCCTTCTCAAGCTCCAACCCCAAAATCTCCAAGTATTTCTCAACCCAGAGCTGGCATCCCTAGGTTAGCCTGAAGTTAGGGTTGCCCAGCTCCAGGTTGGGAGCCATAGAGTCCAATGGCCAAAGCGGCCATTTTCTCCTGGGGAACTGATCTGTCACCTGGAGAGCAGTTGTAATAGCGGGAGATCTCCAGCCGCCACCTGGAGGTTGGCAACCCTACCTGAAGCCCTTGCTGTCCCCCATGCCCCCAGCTAATGCCCTGGGCTAGAAAACCCAATGCCCACCTGCTGCCTGGTGGGAGGGAGACTGTCCTGCAGGTGGAGTACCCCAACCCTGCAGGGCCCATCAAGCAGCTACTGCCTTCTCACAAGGTGCCCTGCCATGTCCTGGAGTCACTGCTGCCTTCAGCCCAAACGGTGAGGCCTCCTCTGACCTCCACTACTGCCTCTGTGCCAGACTTCTATTCGTGATCTTTTCCTCCACAAAGTCCTACTGCTTAGTTCATCTCAACTGGCAAACACATCCATCCTGTAGCTGCTGCATAATTGCTACTTCCAGCCTAGGAAAATTGTGTGTGGGGGTAAAGTGCTATCAAGCAGCAGCTGACTTATAGCGACCCTGTAGGGTTTTCAAGAGGCGAACAGAGGTGCTTTGCCGTTGCCTTCCTCTGCGTAGCAACCCTGGACTTCCTTGATGGTCTCCCATCCAAACACTAAAAGGCCCGGCCCTGCTTAGCTTCCGAGATCTGATGAGATCAGACTAGCCTCAGCCAACTAGGTTAGCGCCTAGGAAGATCAAAGGGAGTAGGGATTGACTGGGATTTTCAAGCAGCTCTGAAAGAAGCTCACCCAAGCAGCCCCTGCAGAGAGCTAGTGGCCCTGCAAGGCATTTGTCCACTGGAACTCTTCCAGTAAGTTGAAGATACCAGTCTGCCCCGGCAAGCTTGCATTTTTGTATTATCAGTTTGTAATAGACCCCTATTACAACGTCCAGGTAGTAGCTGGAGATCTCCTGCTATTACAAGTGACCTCCAGCTGATAGAGATCAGTTCATCTGGAGAAAATGGCCGCTATGGCAATTGGACTCTATGGCATTGAGGTCCCTCCCCTCCCCAAACCCTGCCCTCCTTAGGCTCCGCCCCAAAAACCTCCCGCCGGTTGTGAAGGGGGAGCAGGCAACCCTAGTTTGTAATTATCCTCCTGATCGAGGCTGTGGCTGCATTCAGATGTCATGAGTGCAAACTCCCCTTTGTTCACGCTGAGAATGAACCTGGCGGCATCTCAAGCTTAAACTCCCAGTTTGTGGTTACAAAACTAACCTCAGTTTGCTCAAGCGCCCAAATTTGGATGTCACAAACCACGGTTCTTAAATGAAGAAGCCGTCAACTTCAGCTTTGGGTGCAACAGCAGAACAGAATGGGGAGGAAACCTGAACTAGAAACAATCTTGTTACAAACAATATGGTGTTCGTTTGTAATGTCTGAATACAACCTCTGAGCCTTCACAGCTATATAATGATCATGAACTTTCCTCACCTTCCTCATCTTCATGCTAGGGAAAAGGTGCATTGGATTAATGTCTGTCTCTCCCGCAGCTGTGTAGGAAAAAGAAGACATTCTCTTGAGTCACTCCCCAGCCACAATTGTAAAAATGGGGCTGTAAAGTACAATGAATCATCACAGGTACTCAGTATAAAAGTTAGATAAAAGAATGACTGCAATGATCAGAATTCTGAGCTACACATATTGACTTTAGAGCGCACTGCAGGCCAACAGTCTTCCCAGGACACCTCCCAAACAGCTGAATCTGCCCCCTCTCTCATCAATATATTTACCATCAGAAATGTTGCTCAGCTTGAACACATGAACCTGCCTTATATTTAATCAGACCCTTGGTCCATCACTAGGGTTGCAGACCTCCAGGTACTAGCTAGAGATCTCCTGCTATTACAACTGATCTCCAGCCGATAGAGATCAGTTCCCCGGGAGAAAATGGCTGCTTTAGCAATTGGACTCCATGGCATTGAAGTCCCTCCCCTAACCAAACCCCGTCCTCCTCAGGCTCCACCCCAAAAACCTCCCGCTGGTGGCAAAGAGGGACCTGGCAACCCTAGCCATCATGGCTGGTATTGTCTACTCAGACTGGCAGCAGCTCTCCAGGATCTCAGGTTGAGGTATTTTACATCACCTACTACTTGATCCTTAACTGGAGATTCCAGGGATCAAAGTTGGGACCTTCTGCATGCCAGGCCACTCCCCACCTTCTCTCTGATCCTCCCTTCTGTCTTTCCCCCCAGACTATTCAGAAAATGGGGAGGTGCATGTAAGAAGAAAAGTAGAAGCAGAGAGAGAGAGCACAAAGGAAGAGAGGAATGGATGCCATTTATCATGTGTTTCACAAAATGACCTTGGACTTGCTTTCCAAAAGGCAGAGGTCATTTCACTTTCTTTGCAAGAAGCAGTTTCGTTTGCAAGGGAGATTTCCCAGATGTCTTCCTCACGCACAGAATGCAAGCCTAGAAGCCAAGAGGGACTTTCTGTCAATTGAATATCCATATGAAAAATAGCAATAATTACAATATTTTAAGACACCCCAGGTATTCAACATAATATTCCGTGCAGGCATTTTGAAACAATATATTTTCAGGAGCTTTTTAGGAAGCTTAGCTGTTGAACTTGTTTGTTATAAGGACCTTCACGAAAAAGAGTCTCCCCCTACTACAGCTGTGTTCGCAACCTTACTCTCTTGAGAGTAACTAGGCCATTTGGTAGCAATACCTTGTCTGTGCCAATTTAAAAAAATGTTCCACGGGCAACAACTAGCAAAAGTGCAGGCTTCATTTGAGAGCATTTTCAACTAAGGGATCTTACACACAACTAGGTGTTGTGAAAGGTCCCTCTCTCTGGAGCCTTGGAGATGTGCTGCTGATAGAGGCTGGAATGTTATTTTCTAGTTATGTGAAATACCTCCATACCATAAAAAGCTTCACCTGCTTATTTCCACACACGAAGCCTCTCTGAAAGAGACAAGGCATTTTTTCCCCTCCAGGTCTGTTGGCAACCCTACTTGCCACTCCTCCAGTTAGAAGAGATGTTCACCAGGAGAAAATGGCTGCTTTGGCAATTGGACTCTATGGCACTGAAGTCCCTCCCCAAACCCCCCCCCTCAGGCTCCACCCCAAAAACCTCCTGCTGGTGGTGAAGAGGAACCGGGCAACCCTACATGGTGCCCATGGGGTCATAGCACCTGCCAACCCCTTTCCAGGTGCCCACTAAGTGTTTTTAGAAAGTGGGAAGGCCTGGGTGGGGCTTTTCTCAGCAAGGCTTCTGATTGGCCAAAGGTGTCCACAGGCTCAAAAGGATTGGGGACCCACCCCTGCCTTAGTATATAAAACTCCTTCTCCCCTGACTTCTCTTGAATGGTGCTTTCCTCAAGTGCCACCATGTATAGGTACAGACAAGAATGTCATATGCCACGGGCTCATCTTGTACAGTACTTCTCAACTTGCTTCAGCAAGTGGGTATTTTCCAGGAGGGCTCTAGAGTCACTTTCTTTTTCTGATATCCCATATTAGAGTAGGACAGATTCTCTTCTTCCCCACATCTGCCTACACTTCTTGTTTGTTTGTGCATAAAGTGCTGTCAAGTTGAAACTGACTTATGGCAACCCAAGCAAAGGAGTTTCAAGTAGGGTTGCCAACCTCCAGGTACTAGCTGGAGATCTCCTGCTATTACAACCGATCTCCAGCCGATAGAGATCAGTTCACCTGGAGAAAATGGCCGCTTTGGCAATTGGACTCTATGGCATTGAAGTCTCTCCCCTCCCCAAACCCCAACCTCTTCAGGCTCCACCCCAAAAACATCCCACCGGTGGTGAAGAGGGACCTGGCAACCCTAGTTTCAAGGCAAGTGAGAAGCAGAGGTGGTTTGCCATTGCCTTCCTCTCCAGAGTCTTCCTTGGTGGTCTCTCTTGCAAGTACCGACTTTGCTTAGCTTCCAAGATCTGATGAGATCAGGCTATACCATTCTGCCTTCCCTCCTCTTCTTGTTTTTAGTGGCAATTCCCATGTTACCTACCAATCCTGTACCAGTCACTGGAGGAGAAGCATCAGCAGGGTTACAAATCCCTTAAGTAATAAACAGATTTTCAAGTTACAGCTGCCTGCACTTTTGGGGATGGCCACAACACACTAGGAACTTACCCAAGAAGTTTAGACACCTGACTGCTGTCTAAACCTCATGTGGGATGATTTCCTCTGAAAACTTTTGTTTGTGTGGTTGCCAACTTTTCAGTCAGCCTCAGCGCTCTCTAACTAACAACCACTTGGGTCTTTTATGTATGGCTGTTTCACTTGCCATACCTTCAGAGGTCGCCTCGCTCTCTCCCTGCATTTCCCCATGTTTTGTCCACGCTTTCAAATTCGAGATAAAACAGGCCTCTGAACATGTGGGCAAAATGCAGGGAAATGCAGGGGGAGAGCGAGGCGACCTCTGACGGTCAGAAACGGCATGCATAAACAACACAAAGACCCGAAATCGTCACAGGGAAACAGCCATGCATAACAGACCTTGGTCTGCAGGCACTGTTCAGGATTTTTTTCTGTCCTGCGAATGGCTTCATTTGCATTTTTTTCATAATAATTCGATGTTCAAAGCATGAGCATTCCTGGACAATATGAGTGGATGTGGGAGAGGGTGTCAGTTGGCGACTCTAACTTGCACTCCTCGGATCATTTGCTTTAAGGTACCTCTGTGGTTAATAGTTTAGATATGATCTGTTTAAATTGCATTTATTATGTTTGTGTACCAATTTATAGGCTATTTTAATGGGGGAAAGGGATTAAAAAACTTTAAGCAAATACAATTGGAGCAGAGAAGTTCCAACCCAGCTCTGAGATAGAAATTTCTAACAGTTCCCCCTCTGGGGGTGTAAATTAAATAATTTACCTCTATGGGGAGGTGTAAATTAAGTAATTGGCAATTTGCTAACCTTTAATGGTACATAAAAATCTACTTGAAAGGGGCCGTTTTTCACAACCTATGCTATTTTACCCCATATTATGAGCCACATTGACTAAGTGGAACCACCATGTTAGATACAATAACCCTGAAAATGCTGGCGATTGGAGGAGGCAACACCAAAAAGAGGACTTTGCCTCCATCCCCATTTTGTAGGCCTTCCAGGGGGGCATCCAATTGACCTCTATGTGAAACAGGTTTCTGGATTTGATGGACCACAGTTCTGATACAGTGTAGACATACTCTTATACTTTTGCAAGTGAACAGCTTATCCCACCTTTGGGGTGGTTCTGCAAACCTAGCTGGTTCCCCTGGGTGTGTAGAAAATATTTCCTGTCTGTTCATGGCCCCATTGTATGGATGTTTAAAATACTGGCCCTACTCTTCTGCCACTAACACGAAGAACAAAAAGCTTATTTCCATGCCAGGAAACAGCTTTCCCTGCCAAATTCCTTTGTGTCACTCTGCTGCTAAAGGCACATGTAGTAAAGTGACTGTTCTAGAGTGACTTTTAGAAGGTTATAGTATTATGGGATGCGGGCAGATTCCACCTTGGGTTTTTCTTTCTAGCTCCTTTTCATTCCAGGCCAGGTTTCTCTCCAGCAACAGAGCAGCATGTTCTTTCAATAAAACTGAGTAAAAGCTGGAGTCATGCCAAAAACAGGTCCCTTAAAAATAACCCCCCGAAAAACTTCAGAGCAGATGCAGTTAAACACAAAAAAACAGACAGAAAAGATAGCTATTATAGCCAGAAATAGAACTGGGATTGATCCTAACCAGAATCAAGTACCTGGCTACGAACTGACCCATGCCTAGTTTATTCACTGACAATGGGGACATAAGCATGTAGAGCAGGAAGCAGCTAAGTACCCCTCCACCATCCTAGGCCCAATTTCTTTCTTTCTTTCTTTCTTTCTTTCTTTCTTTCTTTCTTTCTTTCTTTCTTTCTTTCTTTCTTTCTTTCTTTCTTTCTTTCTTTCTTTCTTTCTTTCTGTTGGCCTTCCTGGTGCTGCTTAGGGTTGCCAGGTCCCTCTTCACCACCGGTGGGAGGTTTCTGGGGTGGAGCCTGAGACGGGCAGGATTTGGAGAGGGGAGGGACTTCAATGCCATAGAGTCCAATCGCCACAGCAGCCGTTTTCTCCAGGAGAACGGCTCTCTATTGACTGTAGTTCAGTTGTAATAGCAAAAGATCTCCAGCTAGTACCTGGAGGTTGGCAACCCTAGTGCTGCTATTACATCAAAGCTTTGGACATTTTAGGACTGAGGTGACCAATGTCCACACATCCATCCACTCACAGCCATGAGAGCTATGTGACCTCAATCTCATTCAGCCTAACCTACCTCACAGTGTTGTGCTAAGGTTAAAATGTGGGGGGGGGGGAGAACCATGTATCCAAGGTCCTCAGAGGAAGGGCAGCAAAAAAAAAATCATTTATTTATTTATTAAAACACTTACACCCCACCTTTCTTCCTGGTTCAAGGCAGCTTACAATAATAGTTAAAAATACATTTCCAGTTAAAGGCAGAATTGAAATAAAAAATTGCTCACCCCTCGCCCTTTTAAAGGAGCTTACCATTTACACACACACTCCTCAAAAGCCCAGGCAAACAAGCAAATTTTACAGTTCCTCCTGAAGAGCTCCTAGGAGGGAATTCACCTCACTTTTTCCGGAAGCCCATTCCACAGAGCAGGAGTCACCATGGAAATGGCCCAGGTTCCAGTCGAAGCTGAAAGGGCCACCCTAAGTGGTGGGAAAGCCAACAGACTGTAGTTGGTACATCGGGACATATAGAAGGAGACAGTCCTTCAGCTGTGTGGGTCTCAGCCAGCACTTTGGATTGAACTCAGAAACAGACTGGCAGCCAAAGTAGCTGTTTCAAGATGGGCAACATATAGGGTTGCTAGCTCTGAGCTGAGAAACACCTGGATATTTTGGGGGAGGACCCTGAGAAGGGCGGGGTTTGGGGAGGGGAGGGACTTCAATGCCATAGAGTCCAATTGGCAAAGCAGCCATTTTCTCCAGGGGAACTGATCACTATCAGATGGAGATCAGTTCTATTAGCAGGAGATCTCCAGCTAGTACCTGGAGGCTGGCAACCCTAGCAACGTATGTTCCCAGCAGCTAACCCCTGACAATAGTCAGGCTGCTGCATTTTGGACCAGTTGTACTTTCCAGGTAGTCTCCAAGGGCAGCCCCATGTAGAGTACATTGCAGTAAACCAATCATGAATGGATCAGCATGGGCAGAGTCTAGGCAATGAGAGCACTGGCAAACCAGACGCAGCTGATAAAAGGCACTCCTGGCCACCATGCCAACATACTTTTCAAAATGCAAATTGTTGAGAACTGTCTCAAACAAATTTGGAGTGATGGTATATAAAAACTTGTAATAAATCCTTAGATTGGATACGTTTTTAAATATCCAAATATTTCTCAGCACTATTTTAAACATTTTTTTTAAAGAAACTGGACCTAGCCATCTTTTTTTTAAAAAAAAAAACATTCTTCACTTTGCTGTTTCTAGGGAACTTGTTAAGCCATCCAACGCAGGATAAAGTGGGGAAAGAAGTTATCGAATACTTAACTAAAATTTTAATAAACATTTCCGAAGTTCATTTTGAGTTGCCAGGATAACCAAGAGCAAAACCAAGGTAGTGTTACGTGATAAGTGTTGAGAGACTAGGATGAGGTTTTCCTAAAAGGTCCAATTTGTGAGCCAGGTTTCAGGGAAATAATCATCACAATAGAATAATGAAGCCTTAAAGCCTTTCTGCAGGTGTGCAGAACTCAGTACTGAAAAACTGATAATACATACTACTGTAGCTGCTAGCAAGCCCAGCGCCAGTAATGTAAGAGTACTCTTCAAAAAGGAAGAGTGTATAGGTTCACTTGCAGGTAACCGTAAGAAAACATTCTGTATTTTTTTTTAAGAACCTCAAAAAGCAAACAGCTTCCTTTTATATTTTTGTAACCTTTCTTTTTAATTTTCTTCCCTTGAAAATTCAAACAGGATATGAATTAGGACTGCCAGCCTCCAGTTGGGACCTGGGGATGTCCCAGAATTACAGCTCATCTCCATAACCATCTTCAAGTACTTGAAGGGATGTTGTTTTCTGTTGCCCTAGAAGGTCGGACCAGAACCAATGGGTTAAAATTAAATCAAAAGAGTTTCCGTCTAGACATTAGGAAGAATTTTCTAACAGAGCAGTTTCTCAGTGGAACAGGCTTCCTCGAAAAGTGGTGAGCGCTCCTTCCCTGGAGATTTTTAAGAAGGGGTTAGATGGCCATCTGTCAGCAATGCTGATTCTGTGACCTTAAGCAGATCATGAGAGGGAGGGCATCTATCTTGGCCATCTTCTGGGCATGGAGTAAGAATCACTAGGGGTGTGGGGGGGGGAGGTAGTTGTGAATTTCCTGCATTGTGCGGGTGGTTGGCCTAGTTCTGATTACACAAATAACCCAAGAACAGGCAAAACAGGTACAGCAAGTGAAAAGGAAGGCCCTTTTCTGGTCCAATTTTATGCCAGCCCCCAATTTTCTCTTTGTCCTGTATGATAGCCCCCTAACCTTGCATGATTAAAAAGGAGAGGGTGGCTGGGCCAATTTGTAGCAAATGCTTACAAGTAGGGTTGCCAACCTCCAGGTACTGAGGAAATAAATAGTACTAGGCTCTTGCAATGCAAATAAGCATCTATTAATAATACAAAACTGCAATAAGTGAAAGTACAAACTCTTACAAACGGAACAACAACACATACACATACAATACAGCTCCAAAAGGCTGCTCAATGTTCTACAAAAAATATCACAGAAGTGTCGTAATCAGTCAAGATTGACTTGAACTAATACATAAATTATCTCGAGAGTGAGCGCAAGACGATAATTTTTGTAGAACGTTGAGCAGCCTTTTGGAGCTGTATTGTATGTGTATGTGTTGTCGTTCCGTTTGTAAGAGTTTGTAGGAGTTTGCACTTTCACTTATTGCACAGTTTTGTATTATTAATAGATGCTTGTTTGCATTGCAAGAGCCTAGTACTATTTATTTCCTCAGCTTAGCATTTGGTACTTGTGCCTATTTCTCCAGTTTGCTAACCTCCAGGTACTAGCTGGAGATCTCCTGCTATTTCAACTGATCTCTGGCTGATAGAGATCAGTTCACCTGGAGAAAATGGCCGCTTTGGCAAGTGGACTTATGGCATTGAAGTCCCTCCCCTCCCCAAACCTTGCCCTCCTCAGGCTCCACCCCAAAAACCTCCCACCGGTGGCAAAGAAGGACCTGGCAACCCTACCTGCAATGAAGAGCTAGCTTCTTCCCATCGGTTGGGCTGCACGAGACCAGTGGCCTAGCCTTCATCCCGCAGGAGTGTTGTGCCCTTTCCCCGAAATAACGGTGGGCGCAACTGCACCCAACACTTTATGAGTATGGAATAGGCTTCCCATTGGCTCTCTGTGTAGGAAGTGGTCCGGCCCTTGAGAAGCTTTCTTGATCTTTTCCCACCTGCAACTCAATGAACAGTGGGCAGACTTTTCGTCAGTCACTGATATGCCCAGAAGCTTCCTTCTGGTTATCGCATTCGCAGCGCTCCTTAGACAGTCATATCATGTCTCACTTTCAGAAGCCAAAATTCCCTCCGAGCAGCAGAATTAGCAAGGTCATTTTCGTAACCGGTTCAAGCTTCCGTTTCTGCCCGGCGACCGTAGCACAGACGGATGGGTTGCCTCGAGTGAAAAGGTTCGCCGGGAATTTCAGATCAAGGTGAAACCAGAGCTGCATGAAACCAAGGCAGGACTACAGAGGTTTTCCTCCAGTGGATAATTCTTAAAAGCAGGTGATCGAATTTATATTCTTTTGACACATTATTGGGGGGGGGGATCTTTCTCCGAAGCCAAAGAATTCAGATGCTTCGATAATAATTAACTCTCTGGAGCGCAATCCAAAAGGATTTCATCATCCTCCCAATTAAATGGCGATTTAATTAACATGTATCTGTATGGATCTGAAGAGTCCTTTTGTGTGGTCATCAACCCTGATTTCCGCTGTTGACCTTCATTAACATGTTGAGCATTGCCGTGTTTCTGCAAAAACCAACACAACCAGGGTGTCACAGCAAGACCTTGTATTTGTGTAAGCTATCTTTGATTTTTTTCCCCTTGCTTGTGTTTTACAGCAACCAAGATGTGCCGATTAATTTTAATTTCTTTTTTTTATTTTTTAAATCTTTCTGCTGAAGCCTTGAGGGAAGATATAGCTGCAGATGAGGACAGAGGGGAATAATAGAAAGTTTCCTCTGTTTTGGGCTGCTCACCAGCTGTTCTCAGGAAACTGCAGCTGAGATGAAGCATATGTACCAACAAGGAAGTCTCACTGAACTCAGCAGGATGCATTTCCAAGCAAACATATTCAGGATCAGACTGCAAAACAGGAGTAACCCCCCCCCCCATGCACCTGCTTTCCGCAGAGAGGCAGCAAGAGAACACAGGCACTGGGGAACAGAAGAATCCAACAAGCTGTAAGCAGAATGGCGCTAGGCCATACATTTTTCCTAACAGCACTTTCCCCACTCCGACTCATTGTCCCAAGCCACTTTCCCAGTGTATGCCTGGCAACTCACAATGTGGCAGCATAGAGTCAACATGAAGCAGGAAAAAATGGAAGGGGGGGGCTTCTGGTTACCGTATTCTGCATCAGTCACAGCTTCTGAGCTGCCCTCTGGAGCAGCTTCATGATCATGGGCCGTATGTTTGACACCCCTGATGAACAGCATATCAGGTTGTCAAAATACAGGGTTACCATAGGGTTGCCAACCTCCAGGGACTGGCTAATCTCCTATTAAGGAAAAATATCCCAACACGCAGCCACTTCCAATTCTAGCTGGCGATCTCCTGCTATTACAACTGATCTCTAGCTGATAAAAATCTGTTCACCTGGATCCGTTCACTGCTTTGGCAATTGGACTTTATGGCGTTAAGGTCCCTCCCCTCCCCAAACCCCGTCCTCCTCAGGCTCCACCCCAAAAACCTCCTGCCAGTGGCAAAGAGGGACCTGGCAACCCTAGGTTACCAGGACACAGAGGGTGTCTGAAGAACTAGTTCATGGACGGCAAGGCAAACTTAAAACTAATAAATCTGACAGGTGTGGATGGTTTACATTCAAAAGTCCTTAAGGAGCTCAAATGGTCCTACCCTCCAGGTAGGACCAGAATCACCACAGAAAGGTGCCTCCCAATCCAAGTCTATATAGGGAGTCCAGAAGGATTTCGTCATTGATATCAAAACCATAGAGATGTCCAGGTGAATCAATCAATGAGTTGCACTCCTTCTGTTCCTCTCCTGGCGCAAGTCATCCACAAGGGTGACCAAGGGTGTCAGTCACATAACCAGGCCTGAAACCAGACTAAAAGGGCTCTAAACAATTTGCCTCATCAAGGAAGGCTTAGAATTGTCTATCCACCACCCATTCTATCACCTTGCTCAAGAATGGAACATCTGAGACTGGTCAATAATCAATAAGATCTCCTGGGTCAATTGGGTTGCCAACCTCCAGGTGGTACCTTGAGATCTTTTTCAACTGATCTCCAGACCACCAAGATCAGTTACCCTGGAGAAAATGGCTGATTTGGAGGGGGGGTCTATGGCATTATACTAGGGTTGCCAGCTCTGGGTTGGGAGATACCTGGAGATTGTGTGGGTGGAGCCTGAGGAGGGTGGGGTTTGGAGAGGGGAGGGACTTCAGTGCCATAGAGTCCAATTGCCAAAGCAGCCATTTTTTCCAGGGGAACTTAGATCTGTCACCTGGAGACCAGTTGTAATAACGGGAGATCTCCAGCTACCACCTGGAGGTTGGCAAACCTACATTATACCCTGCTGAGGTTGCTCCCTCCCTCAAACCCCTGCTGAGGTCCCTCCCTTCCACAAACCCCACCCTTCTACAAACCCAACCCAAAATGTCCAGGTATTTCCCAACCCAGAGTTGGCAACCCTATGGGTCAAGGGTTGGCTTCTTAAGAAGTGGATGCACCACAGCCTGTTTCAAGGCAGGGACGACCAACCCCTCTCTCAAGGAAGCATTAAGTACTTCTCAAACCCGGTTAGCCAGCCCCCCCCCCACCCAAAAGATTTAAGTAACCAGGAAAGGCAAGGGTCATACAAGCAGGTGGCCGACCTCAAACTTTGAAGAATCCTGTCCTCATTGGACGGACTAAATTGAAAAGTATCCCACACAACTGGACAAGCAGCTGACAGTGCAAGCAGCTACTGCTGTCTTTCCACTTGCACAAGAGCTTTGGGGTGCTTTCACACATGCTGAATAATGCACTTTCATTCCACTTTCAACGCACTTTAACAATGGTTTGCAAGTGGATTCCAGCTGCAAAGCACATTGAAAGTGGATTGAAAGTGCATTATTTGGCATGTGTGAAAGAGCCCTTGGAGTAAGCACAAGATTTGCGCTGGATCCAACCCCTTGCTTTGATTCATACAAGAAAATGATCTCTACAAGTTGTGATCACTGAGGCTAAATCCCACTCTAAATGTGAAACGCCCCGTGAAAAAGTCTGTTAGGACTAATACTTCATTTCTAGTTCTTATTAGGCCAAAGGGAAGTGTGATATATAGATACACACTCTACTCTCCAATACTAACTGCATAAAACTGTCCTCCCCCCCGCCCCAATCTTCACCAGCACTGTCTGTCAAACACTCTGAATCAGTGTCATCATTACTGCTGATAAAGGATGGTTTGGGACAGATAAGAAAACTTCAGCAATTTCTTGGGTACATTAGAGCCCTAGCAGAATACGGCAATCCCTAGGAGAGATGCCCTGAGGGTCACTATTAGACACATTTGTTTCAAGAGACCTTGCTAAGGCATTCTAAATGCGTAACTGAAGGCCTCGTAACTGCATCTTTTTCTGGGTTTAGGTTGGTCAACTAATCACTTTTCTTAATGGAGCAAGGATGAAAAGGGTACTATTTCTTTGGGCGAGTAGAGGAGAATTGCCGCATTAAATTTTTCCCCAAAAGTACCAGAGGCTCTTTGAGCTTTCATCTTTCTTTTAACATTAAAGATTGCAGTCCTTGATGAATTAGTAGCACCCTAATTGATTCTTTAACCTTACCACAGCAGTCATGGCTTGCTCTGTTGTGGTGGCCCCAGGGGACTGCTATTTCTGTAGCTTCCAAGAAAGACTGTCGCTATTTCGGGCCCCACAAAATCCTCCATTCAGCTGGATGGCGAAGATGCAAGAGTCTGACATTTCCCTGTATTAATTTAGAAAGATGGCACTCATGGAAGATTCGCAAGTTCCTTCGTTACCCCCTGCTTCTATGAGATAGAGAAGGAATAATAATTAGGAATGAAGATAAATCTCTCCAACTCGGTGCTCAAGAATGCAGCTTTCTAGGGCTTGCTAAACTTGTCTCTTAAACTTCACATGAGATAACACTTGTCTCGTTTTTGGTTTGAAACTACCAGCTGCTAACAATAATGCAGCCTCACCAGTACCTTTTTTCTACTGCCTTGTGGCTGCTTCATATATTCTGCTTTTAAAAAAATCAATATATCTAATTCTCAACATGGCCCCATCTGTGGATACTTAAATCCAAAGATTGGAGCCATGAACAGACAAGACTAAAAAAAACACTCCAGGTCTGCATAAAAATCTGACAAGAGTAGGCTGTGTTCGTCATATCACTCCAGTCTTGTTCCACCTAATTAGTTCCTAATTTCTTTTTCCATACAATGTAAATGCTTAAGACCTTGCCACTGAGCAGTAAAGGTTATTATAATTTGTTTCCAGATCAAGGTGTTGGTATTGACCTTATAAGCCCTATATAGCTTGGAGCCAGCATCCCTTGAGGACCGGTTTCTCCCATAAGAATCTACCCATCCACTCCAATCATCTTTAGAGGCCTTGCTTTGGGTGCCCCCTGCCAACTGAGGCTAGATGGGTGGCAACCTGAGAAAGGGCCTTCTCAGTTGTGGTACCAGACTTTGTAACTTCTTCCCCAGAGAGATTCATCTGCCTCCCTCTATAGTTGTCTTCCACCACCAGGTAAAGACTTTTTATTCTATTTGGCATACCCCCAATAACAGCTATTGGCCTCTTCCGTGGTTATTGGTGTTGTGTGTGTATGTTCAGTGCCGTCAAGTCGCTTCCGACTTATTATATTGGTGTTAGGAGAGCTTATATGTTTTTAATGAATTATTTTATTGAATTATTGTATTATGGAAGTATTATATCGCTTTTATTGAGTTATTGTATATATACTTCATTTAAATATTTTAATGTTGAATGGCTGAATTGTTTGAAGTATGCAGAGCTATAGCATAGAAATGTTTTAAATAAAATAAATAAATATTATCAATATAGTTTCAAAGACAACAGACGACATTTACCTTGTATTTTCCCCCTTTATGTTACCTTTATCTAGGCTGGCAAATAAACTGGCAAACCATTATATTTTCTGTAAATCGATGTGTACTGTGCTTTAACTGGAATCCTGATTTTTCTCTCTATAGCCATCCTAAGAGCCCATTCCTGAAGGGGGGGTGGAGCTTCTTAGGAGCCGGTGTGACCCCGTGCCAGCATAGGTGCCACCTTATCACGAAATAAGGTGGCACCTACACTGATGCAGGGGCAAACATGCTGGTGTTTGGGCGCCACTGACCCCCACTGCCGGTGCAGCCACACCGACAGAGCTTTCCCAGAAGGGAAAGCCCATGCCAGCATGGGGGGGGGGCATTCCTGGGGGTGGGACTGCCTTTAGGCAGCTTCCACATCCCTTTTGCCCCGGGAACGTCCCCTTGAGCGGCAGCGGGGCTGCACCACGGGGGTTTGCCTCTGTGGTGGCTGGGAAGTCACCACAGATCTACCCCCCCCTTCAGGAATCGACTGCCCCTGTGCTAAATATTACTCAAAGCTGCTGCTTTACTTTGAAAACAGATATATAGATTTCATGACCTCAGTCTGATATCTAGCAACTGAGACATTACTTCTGTTTCATTAAACTGTTGGTTCCCTTGACCATCAGGCCTGAACATATAATAAAGGAAGCCCAAAGTTAAAGAAGGTTTGGATGTATCGCATATTATTTTGGAAATACAACAGCCTTTGATATTCATGCAGGTCACAAATGGACTTGCCCATAAATGCAGAAACTACAGGTTACCAAGACTGACAGGAGGGCAGTTCTGAATGATAGATGGCAGTTTTTCAATTTTGCCTGCTGGGATTAGGGAAAGTAGTTTCTTATTAAATGGTTTAGAATTAGGCTATAAGAGACTTTCCATCAGGAGTTTGATACTGAGTAACTGCAGCTTTTAAAGACTTGCCAAAGGGGCCAAAAGAGCTCTTGGGCCAAAAGAGCTCAGGAGGTGCACAAGTGGCCGTGCCGGTGTCAGGGCTGCTTGCGCCTCCGAGAGAGGCCTTCCTACGCTGGCATGGCAGCACAGCCTGGGACGCCAGCTCGGCCTCCTGATGATGTCCAGATGGCACAAATCCCCGCGCTGTCATCCCAGGGGGCATTTCTGAGGCATGGCCAGGAACGCCCCCTCCAACAACAGAGTTGCAGGTTATTCCTGGTGCAGCCTCGCTGATTTCAATGGGGCAAAATCCACAATTTTCAGCAAAAAAAGATTTTAAAAGGCTTTTTTAAGCCTTTCAACAGCTTGGAAACTGCTTTGGAGGTGCCACTGCAGTGCTGCGGCCACGCCATCCCCGGCCACCGAAAGGCTCTGGAATGAGCTCTTAGTATATCATCATTTTAAACATTTTCATTTCACCTGTTTCTATCACTTGTGTTCCCAATTCATCCCCCCTTTGTACCCCTTTAATACAAAAAACAGACATTTTACTAGTTATACTGCTACTGAATTTCTCTAGTCTGATTGGGGGCAGGGGAGACAACTGTAATTTGGTCTTGAGCAGAGAGAATCTATGGTTTGGATCCCCTGGCGAATGCCCATTAACAAAAGGCCTTTCTATCAGCGGAATAAAATTTCCTTGCATCCCCCTTTCTTCCCGTGGCACAAATCTTCTGGGAGAATCGGCAAAAATTGCCCCTCCTTCCAATAGCAGAAATGTACTGTGGCATTCAACCTCCTGTCAGAATCTGGGATTTTCAAATCAATGCTGCTGGATAAAACTGCAGCTTTAAGGCATTTTTGTGTGTGTGTCAATATAACTGTGCTTCTGTAAGAAAAGACCTACATCATGCAGTTACTTCTTATACTAGACACATTCAAAAATAATCTGCTGGTTTGCTTTTCCAAAATAACTCCAGTTTGATAACTAAAAACAAAGCAAAACTGGGACAGTTAAATATATGTACCTATTGAGTTACAGGTAATGCAGCTCCAGGGATAGTGCCAAAAAGCTATGAACTAGGAGAATTGAATATTACATAGATCTGAAATGACAGAGACTCCTCCATCTAGTTTCTTGCAGAGTGAAGACAAACCACTCCTAAATGTTCAATAAATTATCTTATCCCACCCCCATAGGGTTGCCACCTCTGGGTTGGGAAATACCTGAAGATTTCAGGGGTGGAGCCTGGAGAGGGGAGTGACCTCAGCAGAGTATGATGCCATCAAGTCCACCCTCCAAAGCAGCCATTTTCTCCAGGGGAACTGTTCTTGGTTGTCTGGAGATCAATTGTAATAGCGGGAGATCTCCAGGTGCCACCTGGAGGCTGGCAGCCCTATGCCCCCAAGATGTTCCTGAAATGATGGCCCATGTTGGGGTTTCTCCTTCAGCAATGCTGTACTGGTGGTGACCTACCTTTAGAAGTACCTGCAAGAGTCAATGAACCATTTACCTAGAAGACTGATTGTAGCAAGTAAATGAGGCGAGTGTGAGAAATCTCCATTCAAAGTTACAACCGACTAGCCTGCAGACATCACTTATGGGTTTGGCAATCCAGGGCCTCAGCATAACTCACTCGGATAGTACAAGCCCTAAGGGTCTCCTCAGGTGAAGTGAAAATGCTGTGCTGTCCCCAAGGTGAGAAATAACAGCAGTCAATTGTTTCCCCTGCTTTCATCCTCCATCCACAGAAGCTGAGCTGGATCCATCTCAAGGACCTTGCAAAATCCATGCAAGGATCTCTGGTCTTCCTGGCTCTCACATCCCACCACCAGCCATTATGAACCCCAGGGAAATTTGTTTCTGAGGTTGTAAGGCCTTCACGCCCTGACCTAGATGGCCCAGGCTAATCCAATCTCATCAGATCTTGGAAGCTAAGGAGGGTTGGCCCTGATTAGTATTTGGATGGGAGACCACCAAGGAAGTCCAGGGTTACTAAGTATAGGCATCTGTTCCTCTCTTGCCTTGGAAACCCCAGGGTCTCCATAAGTCAGCTGTGACTTGACCCTACTTTCTATCACCACCACCAAGACCTACGTGAAGTAATAGCCAAGTGGGTTGGGAGGTTGCAGTGGGGAGGGGTGAAATCTCTCCCTTCTGCCTCTTCAGTCAGCAGAATTCTTCTCCTACTAGAGGCACCCACACCCATTACAGCTTTCTGACCCATTACTCCATGTGTGTCCTGCAACCCTCGGAATGAACTTCCCTGGGGTTGGAAATGGCAGCTGGTGGGAGGGAAGAGCCAGGAAGACCCAACATCGTCAGTGTTTTATGTGGATGGATTGCAAGATGCAAGCCACTGCTTTTGAAAATTACAGTAAAGTTATGTGTTTAAATGCATTTTCTAATACATTTTATTTGTCAGAGGTTTGTAGGCTGAAAGCAGAAAAAAATGACTGAAGTCTGCCCTGATCCCACATTGCCACTCTCCTCTCCCAGTTCACTTCATATATCATTCTAAATCACAGTGCTAAAATATCAGGAATGAAAATGCTTGGCTATAATTTACCTCTCATATGAGGCTGAGCCCTACAAAGATTAAATCGAGCCAGCAGCCCATTCTCTCTGAACTTGGCAGGAGAACTGGGTATCCAGAGCGCTGTAGTCATTACTCCTGCAAAGCTGTTGTCTGAAGAAGTCTGAAACTACCATCTTAGAATGGAAGTTTGTCCCTTGCTTTGAGTCTGAGGACTTCTCCACACATTATCTGCCAGCAACTTTCAGGGTGTCTTAATGACAATACATGGAATAGGTAGCTGAAGCTAGTGATGGTTCTCTAATGTATATACCTTTTTGATATGTAATCATGTTTCCAATGTGTGAATCTCATTCATGGATTACATTTAAAATTAGTCTCTCACAGTAGTAATTTTTTCTCAGTTAAATAAAATACAAATGTAACAGTACACTACACTACAATATAATACAATACGTAACAATACAATACAATTCTCTCCAGGATCAGAGGAGCATGCCTATTATATTGGGTGCTGTGGAACACAGGCAGGATAATGCTGCTGTAGTTGTCTTGTTTGTGGGCTTCCTAGAGGCACCTGGTTGGCCACTGTGTGAACAGACTGCTGGACTTGGACCTTGGTCTGATCCAGCATGGCCTTTCTTATGTTCTTCTGTAATACCAAAACAAACATATCACTGCAATATACCAAAACATTCTTTAACTGGGTGAACATACAACATTTAATTTCATTATTTATTCTATCCTGAAATATAAGAATTCTAAGTGTAATGCTATAAACTGCCCTTTATACTAACATTCCAGTCATAATAATTTGTTTTAGCCTTACTACGATGACCTATATATCCATTTATGACTATTATCCACTTGCATATATTCAAAAGGATTGTAAAAAAAACCTTTACCAATATAGTCTTTCATCTAGCCAATTCATCTCTAAATATACTTTACTCTTACATAATAATTCTAGCCAGGATTAAATGCTTACAGTAGTAATTTTTGAATAACAGTTTTAGATGGATTAGTAAACAAGATACAAAAATTCACTGTGTGTGTTGGGTCGGGAATAGTGATTCCCAGTAGCCCCCTATAGATGGTTTGCATGTGCATTTAATCAATGTACATGCAGTGGAAGCAGGCACATATGCTCTGTTCTTGCTCCCCTCCACCTCTATGTGATCATGAGCTAGTGAACATAGCAGACATGCCTGGGAGAAGTCTACACACATAGGCTCTACCCCTGCAATCAGGACTGTGTTCCCAATCAGAGGGACAGTGCCTACCTGCATCTTTCATATTAGGGAGAGGTCTCCCGCTTTGGTGGACCTCTTAGCCTCCCTCCTCTGTGCCTACCACTACTCACCAGGATGGCAAGGGCAAAGTAGCTGGTTTACCATAAAGATTTGGCAAAACCTAGAGCACCACACCAGCTTGGTGACATCACTTCCAGGTATTTGTAGGAAGTGACCTTGCACCATTGGTGTGATGTCATTCCCTCCTCCCTCTCTTGCTGGTTTACATCCAATGGCTGGCACCCCTACTTCATACATTGGCACCATGCTCATGAGCTGGTGAACATGCAGACACAGAGCTGGGGCCAGCATGCTCATACCCACTACTGCAGTATGTGCATTGATTGTGTGAATGACTTATCTGTAGAGGGCTTTTAGGGCTGGATTATTTTGATGGTATTTACAAAGGGGTCTATAGGGATAGCAAATAACAAAGGCAAGAATATAGGCTGTGTTTCCGGATTCACAGAATGAGGGAAGTATTAAACAGCTTTAATATGTGGAATAACTAAATCGATTTGCACTTTAATCTCTTAAGTGTTTTTTCTAGAACAACCTAGGATCATGGGACCTTAGGGCAAGGCCTCAAATTATTAGTTCCATGTTAGTACAAGCAAATGTATTTTAGCAATGCAACCCTATGCAGAATTACTCTGGTCTAAGTAAACCTAGGGTTGGCATCTCTGGGTTGGGAATACCTGGAAATTTTGGGGGTGGAGCCTGAGGAGGGTGGGGTTTGGGGAGGGACTTCAGTGGGGTATAATGCCACAGAGTCCACCTTCCAAAGTGGCCATTTTCTCCAGGTGAACTGATCTCTGTCACCTGGAGACCAGTTGTAATAATGGGAAATCTCCAACCACCACCTGGAGGCTGGTAACCCTCATTCAAACTAATGGTCTTAGAGTGCAGTAACTCTGAATACGATTGCTTTGTAAATTATACGTTCTGTTAGTATAATGGGTGCTCTTGTTTAAGACCCCTAGATAGGGTGAAAAAAAAGGATTAATCCGAAGGATTTGTTACAAGGAGAGCCTATGATGTAGATTAGCTTTTGCATCTAGAAAATTGGTGCCTACACACTTTTTTGCCGAAAAAAGATAAGAAAAGTCCATTCTAATTTGTCATAGGCCTTGATGGCACTAATGAGAGTGTAGATAGGACACTACTGCATTGTTGGTAAAATCAATAGCATTTAACACTGAGGATTAGAATCTTCATAAGATATTTTATGTCTTTAAAAATGAGTGAGTTTATTTGATTGTAATTATTTCAATTTATGCTCCCCTCTTATATTCCTTTTTAATGTGTAATTTTAATGTGTAGATTTTATTTGCCTGTGTTATTTTGTATTTGTTAATACAAAAATACACGCAGGGGAGCCCCAAGGGGGAAGTGTTTACAAAAATCTCACTTCCCCATCTCCCATTTTTTCCTCTTTCCCTTTCCTGAAAGCCACTGTAGCATCTTGGAGAACCCCGTAGGCCAGAGACCAAGGGGGAAAGCAGTAGTCCTCAGCACCACACTGTGAAATCTACCTCCAAGGTAAGACCTGAACCACCAAACAACAGTGGCTCCCAGATTGAAAGGCAGTCCAGAAGGATACCATAACTGAAGGTATCAAAAGCCACCAAATGGTCCAGGAGAATTAACAGGGTCACATTCCCACCTTGGTCCATCTTGCAGTGCATGTCGTCCATCAGTGGAGCCAAGGTCATTTCAGTTCCATAATCAGGCCTGAAACTAGACTGAAACAGATCCAAACAATCTGCTTCATTCAGGAATCCCTGAAGTTGGCCAGCTAGCACTAGTTCAATCACCTTATGCAAGAGTAGTACATTAGAAAATGGATGGTAGTTATTAAAGTCTCCTGTGAAACAGGGCTCTCATTAAACCAATTTGGGAATCCTTGCAGTGAAGCTCAGAGTGGTTGTGCAGGGACCTTGGACATTTGTATATGGGAGATACTTGCTAATGGCTTCTGATGCCTTCAGCCATGTTTACACAATGCAATTGTCCAAAAGATTGAAAATCTCTTATTGTTTCACTCTTTATTCATTAAACTTACTGAGAAATGGCCTCAGTTTCGGCGTGTTCCTTTAGAATCTACATTAAAGCAGCTTGACATACATTTACCAAGTTCCCATTAGCCAAAATACCCCGCTTCTGTTCCCACTCATTAGCGATGGTGAGATGCACAGCCAACGAGAGGAAAAGATTAAAGAGAACGGGAAAGAAGTGGATAGCAATGAAAATTAATACACTGCTCCAACTGGAGCAATCGAAGAAAACTAGCTTAAATTGCATTTCCCTTGTCCGTCTGGTTCTTTGTTTTTAACTTCAGATGACATTTGGAATGGCTAAAACAAATAAACAATGGAGCTGAAAAGACAACAGTAGTGCCTTCCTTGCCTGGAAGTTTCAATTAACAGATTTTAGCTGCCAACGTCAACCTATGGAGTGTAGAAAATTGGGCACTCCACATCATACTCGCACTGAGCTGGATTTTTTTTGTAAACACAATTTTAATAACAGAAATGGATTTTATCAAGTCAGACTCATGTCAAAGGGCAACCCCGTTTTCAGTCTCAGCCTTTAAAAACTCTTAGCTATATTGCGTATTGAAACAGAAAAGGGATTCACATACAGAGAAAAACTTATCATTTTAAGAAAAAAACTATTCTAGCTAGGGAGGTAATTCATTCAGTGTAAAGTCAACTTGAGTTAACAAAACGCATAGATGTCACTAAAGAAGAATTCAGGTGTACCTCCAGGATTCACCTGGAAAGTGTTTCCATAAATCCCATAAAGGTGCATTGTATTTATAGACCAATATCAAATGGGTTGTGCATGGAAGAGAGGACAACCATGTAAGCTGCTTTGGGTCCTCATTGAGTAGAGAGGAGGGGTATAAATTATATATAAATAAATAATAAACATTCCCTTTCCCCTCTTTTTCTACATCTCTTTGAGTATGCATAATTTGATACACATACTCAGAGGAGTAAGAGAAACTCCAAGGACTGGTGCTACTGCCGAATAGTATCTACTGTCTCTACTCTTCAGCATCTGAAGGAAGAATTAACTAAAAGGACTTACGTGCATCACATGGATGTTATACTGACCAGTAGCATCCAGATCAGTAGGAGTGGAAAAACTCCCTTTACTTATCCTCTCTTTGTCCTCCACCACCCTTTAAAGTTAGAAACTCAGCCTTACCCTATTTCATTTATTCAATTATTTGTACCCAACTTTTCTCCCTGTGATGGACCAAAACCACTTACAGGAAATACAGTAGAAATAAACAATATTGGAGTCTGACAATAGTTTCACCTGCCAATCAATTTCCTGGCAACCATTTGCTTTTACAACGAAGTATTTCTTGCTCCAAGCAAAAAGCCAGTCCTGGTTTTCCTCCATCTCATTGGAGGCCACCTTTGTGTCTTCAGGGAGCCGCCCATTCAGAAACAGTTGCTCCCATCATAGGAGGATGCTTGGCTTGCAATACATTATCTTGTGAGTTACTTCACCATCCCATGGTAGCCATTTTGTGAGTGCCCCTGTGGCAGTCATTTAATGGTGGTGACCATTCCCCATCCTCTAAATTCCAAAAGTGCCCACAGGCTCAACAAGACCGGAGACTTATGCTTCAAGGCAACCAACCAAGAACCAACATCACATTGTTGGTTGTCCCTTAGCACAGATTACAGCTGAGTTGTTGGAGGGAGACCAAGAAAGACCCAAAGTCACCCAAAAGCTTTCACGGTAGAGTGGAGTTTTGAACCCGGGCTGACACCTTAACTACTATCCAAACCGAAGAGGTTGAGCTAGAAAATGCTAACATAAATATATAAATTTTAATATGGTGCACAGTAAAGTTAAAAACATAAGGCCCATAACATAAGCAAGTCTTTCACAGTCGATAAATACATGAAAACTCATACACATTCAATGTAAAATCTTACAATGACCAAAGTAGGACCCAATAAGGACCAAACGAGTTTCGGCCTAAAAAAGGCCTTCCTCAGTGGTCAGACATAGAATTGTAGTCTAGTACACATCCTAATAATATGTGTCATAATGCACGGTAGAAAAATACATAAAGCCCTTACAGTATAATGAAGCCCTGACCTGGATGGCCCAGGCTAGCCTGATCTCGTCAGATCTCAGAAGCTAAGCAGGGTCAGCCCTGGTTAGTATTTGGATGGGAGACCACCAAGGAATACCAGGGTTGCTGTGCAGATTAAGGCACTGGCAAACCACCTCTGTTAGTCTCTTGCCGTGAAAACCCCAAAAGGGGTCGCCACAAGTCGGCTGCGACTTGACGGCACTTTACACACACATACACAGTATAATGAAGCTTCTTGTAAAGTTATTTATTCCTTGTATACTAGAACCTGGCTCCCATGTCCCACCTTCTGTTTCATGCCGGGCTTCTAAGGATGTGTACACATCAAACAGTGTGTTAGGTCTAAATCTACTATAACACAACGGCTGTCTGCCTCAGGGCCCTGAAGAGCTGGCTCCAGCCCTGAGATCAGAAACTGAGCTGAAAGATCTTGCACAAGGATTATTTCAGTGGTTAGAGTTTACCATTTAGTTCACTCTTCAGAGGCATGGCAACATTTTCAGAACCCATACAAGTTACTGCTGTCATGTTCTCCTACCTCATTTATTTAAGTTATTTTTGAAACTCCCAGTTGTACATGGCATATGACTCACAATAGAATCTGACAGCCCTTAAAAATAAATCAAGATCCAATCCATACACAGCCATGGCACCATTTTGGAGTTCCACATGACATCCCAGCTGTGCTTTAAAGTCCAAGCAAAACTTTATTCTTTTTTTTTTAAGCTGACCCAGACTGAAATCTTTTAACTGCTGTTCTTTTTCCTTGCCGAGATCACAACAAAAAGGAAGTAATTTAATACCAGAAAGAGTTCAGGAAATGCCTTACCTGGAGATAGAAGAAAAAAACATATTTTGTAGGAAAGTTAAAATGAGCAGACGACTGTTGGAGGAGCAGAAGGTCACCTTTCGGTGTAAATCAGAAAAATAGCTCCCAAAATAAACCAAACATGTACCAAGCCAGCTGGGAAATCAAAGCTATCAACAGTAATCAGCAAGGATCACACAGACAGTCAGAGAATAAACTATTTTTGCAGTAAGCCATGCACCTTTAAGATATATCTCCAATGTATCTTAATATATATTTCTGATGTATAGCTTATATTGTGAAGTGAGCTCCTGGTTGATTAACCCAGTTTTTATCCCCCTGAAACACATCTTGAACACTGTGCCAGCTAGCTTTGTAGCTACATAGCAGCCATTTGTGTTACAGAACAAGTCATGCTTTAGACATGAGTAACAAATTGCACCTTGTGGCCCCTTTTGAACGTACTAACTACACAAATTATTTATTTGTTGGACTTGTATGCCACCCGTTCCTGACTAGGTCAGGCTCGGAGCAGCTCACAACAAAAAATACCATACACTAAAGACATAATTAAATACAATTTTAAAATTAATTTGCATCAATTAAAGCATCAGTTACAACAGGCGCCGCTGGACTATCAGCAGTAAAGCAGTCTCGGGCAGCCATCCAGGGGAGATCTCATCTTGATGACCTGAGAAGAGGCACATATTCCCTGGGATCATGGTTGGGTCATTAAAGTAATTTGTCAAGCATGGAATTGCTTGAGTTCAACCTCTTTTTCACCTGCATATTTAGATTATCCTTTAAATGGCTGATGGTGGATACATTAATCAGTGTAGCCGCCATTTGCTCATATTATTTACACCATCTACTGGCCTCCCCCCCCACTTTTCCCCTTAGTGGGAACAACAAAAACAAAGGGTTACCACCTGTATAGTCCCCTACAGCTTTCAGATTTGTGATCCCTAATTTTAAGTTTTATTATGGATCTTATGTTTATTTATATTGTATGTTATTGTATTTTTAAAATGATGTTACCCACCCTGAGTCAGCTTGCTGAGGAGGACGGGTTATAAGTCTAATAAATAAATAAATAAGTGAGTGAAGGAATTGAACATAAGAGTTGATAAATTTACTGGCAGGCGCTGACAACATATAAAAACATCAAAGAGCCAGTGTGGTGTAGTGGTTAAGAGCGGTGGTTTGGAGCAGTGGACTCTGATCTGGAGAACCGAGTTTGATTCCCCACTCCTCCATATGAGCGGCAGATGCTAATCTGGTGAACTGGGTTTGATTCCTCACTCTTCCACATGAGTGGCAAAGGCTAATCTGGAGAACCAGGTCATTATAGTCCATGAGGATTTTTTGAAGCTCCTGTGGGGGCATTTTTGGAGGTAGAGTCACCAAATGCATACCTATTCTCTCCATGATCAGAGGAGCATGCCGAATATATTAGGTGCTGTGGAACACAGGCAGGATGGTGCTGCTGCAGTCATCTTATTTGTGGGCTTCCTAGAGGCACCTGGTTGGCTAGTGTGTGAACATACTGCTGGACTTGATAGGCCTTGGTCTGATCCAGCATGGCTTTTCTTATGTTCTTATATTCTTAAATTTGCAGTGTAGCTGCAAGGGACTCTCACCGAAGTTTGGTGAACGTTGGCACAGGGGGTCCAATTTTATGGGCCTGCAAAGGGGTCACCCTTATCCTCCTGGCATTTTAGAGCTGAGCTGTCCCTAAGAATATAAGAAAAGCCCTGCTGGATCAGACCAAGGCCCATCAAGTCCAGCAGTCTGCTCACACAGTGGCCAACCAGGTGCACAGTTCTGGTTCAGAAGTTCAGAAGTTCAGCATTGCTGAGGACTGGTGGAAAGAGCTGATTGGCAGGCTGCCACCTCAAAGTCTGGGGGCTCCCTTCATATCTGAGGCGCATAGCATGATGTCCATGCAAATTAGCTTCCAAACTGAGGAAAACAGCTTAAATGCAAGAAAAATAAGGCACAGTAAACATTTCTTTTGTTGGCAAATTACATCCTGTGAACAATCCTTTATTATTGTCATCAAAAATCTGACTTCAAGAGATGGTCTCAGTGCAGGGAAATGAAGCCTCTACTCGAGACGAACTTCAGTTTGACAGCAGGGGTTTTTTTTTTGGGGGGGGAGCCAGTCAAAGTCATGACCAAGGCAGCTCTTGTGAAGGAGATTGCTCATCTGCGTGGGTGAAGAGTCTTCTTCAAAAGCCCAATAAGTAGCTGTAGAAGCAGGAATTTTTTAGTGGGAGGTTATATCCCTCCAGACGGACTGGGTGAGCCCCATCTTTTAAAATGACCCTTCGAGACTATGGGCCCAACTATGGGGCCTTAACAAAACCAGTCAAAGATAGAAAAATGGGAGGAAGCACAGAGCTGTGCATCTGAGCAAAGGCGAATAGAGTAAACCCGAAAAAGCCAAATATCTATATGGCTTTTTCGGGAATTGCCTATTCAGCTTCGGGCAGATTCCCAGGTTTTGGTATTCGGTCTACCTGAAACCCGAATATTGCTGAAATGGCTAATTTTGGGTTTATTTTTGGTTTGGGTATATTGATATGCACAACCCTATGCACAACTTTGCATGGCTGACCTTTCGTTCTTAGACCCAGAAGGACTAGAGGCTTGGTCCCTTGGGCTCTAGTTGCCTGTGTAATTAAGAGGACTGATGGCAGCAATACCCTGGGGTGTGAGGACTCACACTTCAGCCCTTTTGTCTGTTTGTCTTGCCAAACCCGTCACCCTTAAACAGGGCCTTGGCTTAAGGTCCTTTGACACTCTTAGGTTCCAGTCCCACATTACTAGGTAAACTTAAGGAAGATTATAAATCAGACACATCCTCATTTATTTTCATAGGGTAATAATGGCGAGGCTGTTGTAAGATCAAAGGCAAGAACAGATGTTGCATGCCAAGTGCATTCAAAATAGTGTAAAAATAAACAGTGTCTAAGGATCAAGATCAGGGCCACACACTAAATTTTGTTTCTGCAGAACATTAAGAGATTTAGGAAATCTGTTTCCTTGTGTGCTGAATCTCTCCAACTGTGGTAGGAATTTTATTCCATACTGAGAAGAACTGAAGACTCTAAATGAGGTATTAGGTTTTCCAATAAGACTTACTCCGTTAATGGTTCTTCTGGGATATGTGAAAAGAGTTGTACCTCCACTATTTTAGAAATTGCTTTGCAACATGTTCAGGTGCAACACACACACACACACTTTAAGGATGAACAGAAAAGTAATTCAGCACCATTATTAACTATATGGATGTTCAAAATCTAGATTCTAATAATAATAAATAAAGCCTTTCCTATAACAACAAGAGAGTGTTCTGTCCCGAAATCATCATTTTATGAGGCATGTGCTTTTTATTTTATTGAAATATGCTACGTTTTAAGCCCGAGTATAGTGTCCCGTATATGAGCTTGCTTGTGTGTATCTCCATTACTATTATGTTTTGTACTTCTGGACCTGTTTTATATTTCTGAAAAGCATCATGGGGAAAAAAAGAGTGTAGAAAGAAATTCATTAGGTTTTTTAAAAAAATACTAACTGAGGTTCTGCTAAAAGCATGCCATAATTTTCAGTAGCTAAAACCACTTTTCACTTAGCGAAAATTAAACATGTCTATCAAGCAAGACAGGGCAATGTGATGGCTCCAGATGAAAAGTGACACATTTTCAATCGGCTACAACATTCCTCGGAGGGCCAGCATGTCAAGGGCAGGCGCAGAGTCTCAGGCTGGTGCACAGGAAATGTTTTTAGCTGTTGCCCCCTATAACTCGTGATGGTGAGAAACTACTATGAAATCTTGACAGCGGCACGTTTGTCAATGTTTCTTCTACTGCTAGGAAGCCACTGTTGAAAAAGGGACTCTATTGAACTTGACACAACTGACTTTTTTTGCCATCAAAATGACTCTCAGGAGAAGAGGTTAGAAACAGGGCTGCACAAAGCTTTTCTCATTAGGTGGGGCTCTAACACTCCTAGGAGGGACCCGACCCTCTCCAGCCAATTGGCATGATAAAGAGCAGTGACATCATAACTGGGAGGGCCTAGCCCCTAGGTCATCCCTGTTTAAGTTATTCCTTGCCCTGCTGAATCTCGTAGCCATTGTATTTATTCTTGAAGAGTTAAATCACCTCTCTCTTCTCTGCTTGGCCCTGATCCAAACTTGGGCTGTGTGCACAATCTGCCTTTTACAGACAGATGGAGATTTGTGATTTCCATGATGTCTGTTTGTGCCCTAAATGCGCCATAGGTTCACTGCTAATTCACTTTCCTTTGTATGACATTCTCACTTTCATGCCTTGATACTCTGCCAATTAGAAATGTTTAAAGGGAGCTGGCCTCCATTAAGATCTGTAGCAATGTGGAAATAAGGGGAAATCTATTATTATTACTAATGATAATATTAATAATATCCTGTAAGCATATAACTCAATAGATTTAGGTACCTGTAGGCTGAAATCCATTCAGCACTATGGCAATGCAAGTAGTAGAAGTAATTTATTATTAATACTTATGTATATAGATCCTCTCCCCCACCAGTATGCTTTTCAAGGTAATATAAGCAAGGTACACATGCAAACAGCTATATCTTGGAATAATGAGTCTCCTGGCTAGTGGCTACTCTTTATAAGAACTCTCCACTTTCTCTTGTTTGTACCTTTCTGAGTATATATTTACTTCTGCCCACTGTGAGTAACACTTCATGTATTTGATAACGTTCACTCTGGCTCGTGGATGCTGCAGAGCTGTTACCAGCTTTCCTTGCCAGGCGTGGCTGCCATATTTCCAGGTGGCCGGGTCAACTAATGAATGGAAAATTAGCAATTTCCTCCCAATCAACGGACACCTTCACTAATCATCTTGCTTTGGCATTTGGGTAGCCAGGTCCCTCTTCACCACTGGCAGGAGGTTTTGGGGGGTGGAGCCTGAGGAGGGCAGGGTTTGTGAGGGGAGGGACTCCAATGCCGTAGAGTCCAATTGTCAAAGCGGCCATTTTCTCCAGGGGAACTGATCTCTATCGGCTGGAGATCAGTTGTAATAGCAGGATATCTCCAGCTACTACCTGTAGGTTAATATATATACACAAAGTGCAAATTTTATGAGCTACTGAGATGAAACAAGGACCATATACATAACACACACAAAGCACAAATATATACAATATATATAATCCGCATAAAGCAGAAATTATTCCAAAGGTCTCAACAGAGTACCAGGTAAGTATTAGTATTGTAATCTTTGTGTATAAAGTCCATATAAAGCCACAATCATCAATGGATACAGCCCTTTCAGATCCACAGCAGTGGAAATCTTTCTTCAGTCCTTCAAGAAAGTGCTGTTATACATTCATAATTCCTTCCCATGCAGGGTAAGTACAGTTTGTTTCAATCAGATGTCAGCAAAGTACATCACATAGTGCAGCTTTGTGTATATATATTATCCTGTACTGTTTTCCTAACCTCGTGGTATTAGTACAGAGGTGCCTTTTTTCTCCCCACTACCTGTAGGTTGGCAACCCGACTTGGCATCTCTGCATGTGTTTGGATCACTATTACCAGAAACATACATAAATGGTGTAAGTGTGTGTGTGAAGTGCCATCAAGTCACTTCCGACTCATGGCGACCCTATGAATTAATGTCCTCCCAAACGCCTTTTGTTAACAGTCTTGCTGTTTTGCAAACTGAAAGCCATGGCTTCCTTTATAGAGTCAATCCATCTCATGTTGGGTCATCCACTTTTCCTGCTGACTTCAACTTCTCCTAGCAATATTGTCTTTTCCAGGGACTCTTCTTGTCTTCTCATAATATGACCAAACTACAATAGCTTCAGTTTAGTCATTTCAGCTTCTAGGGACAGCATAAGAACAACTATTTTTTATAAGAACACCTATAGCATAAGAACAATTATTTTAAAGTTCAGAACAAAAGTTGTCCTTAAATCAATAATGACTTCCTTAAGTACTTTACCCGCCTCAAGCACCTGGCTGTTCTCTAGTGCAGAGAGGTTCCAACCTGTTAGGCTTGATGAAAGCAGCAATGCCCTTGGAAAATCCAACCTGTGCACAAGTGGAAGGAGGTTGTTTTGAGAATAAAGTCCAATCAAGTTGTTGCTTTAGGAAAGAAAAGGAAGTTCTTTATTGTCGAAGAACTCCATACTGTGATAGGAAAGACAAGACAGAAATTCTAACTAGATTTCTATCAGGTAGATAGGAAGGGAGCCAGAAAGCACATGTGGCCTTCTTGAAGTTTGGAGAGAGAGAAGGGAGGTAGAAGGAAAAAAGGAAGTCCCTGAATAGAAGTCTAAGCAACAAAAAGACAGCAGCAGACTAGAAAAGAGGAAGAAGAAGGGAGGTCTTCATATTCTAGAGGCTGCTATGGCCTATTGATTGGGTGGAGATGTGATTAAAACAACATCTACAACCAAACTAAAATTTCATGTCCTAAATATTTTTATCTGTTAAGAAGAAGAAGAGTTGGTTTTTATATGCCGACTTTCTCTACCAGTTAAGGAAGACTCAAACCGGTTTACAATCACCTTCCCTTCCCCTCCCCACAACACACACCCTGTGAGGTAAGTGGGGCTGAAAGAGCTCTAACAGAGCTGTAACTTGCCCAAGTTCACCCAGCTGGCTTAGTGTGTAGGAGTGGGGAAACAAATCCAGTTCACCAGATTAGCCTCCGCCGCTCATGTGGAGGAAGAGGGGAATCAAATCTGGTTCTCCAGATCAGACTCCACTGCTCCAAACCACCGCTCTTAACCACTACACCACTAACACTCTGGTTAACACAACACAAGTAAGGTTCTGATAGCTGAGGGTGTTATTGTTAGTGCTATTACTGGGCTGATGTAGAATTTTGTTGGAAGGTTACCTTGCTGAAGCTATACAACCAGGGTGGCATAATGGTAGACTGCTGGAATAGGATTTGGACAACCTCAGTTTGATAACTCTCCACTCTGCCATGAATTCTGAAGGGTGACCTTGAGCCAGGATCTAAAAAGAGGCTGTCCAGAAAGATCAGTAACTCATACAGAGATGCAGCAGGAAGTGGACGGTTGCACAGAATTGCATTCTAAGCCCATCAAACAGAATATACAAGCCCTGCTACAAGATACACAGGGGTCTCTGTGGTCATTCCCATGCTGTGAATACAGTCCGTGTAATGGCTTCCACCATTCCTCTAACAGCCAAATGAAATCTAGACCTTTGGTGAATTCAGCAAGTTGGCTCCATTCAACTCACAACTGAGGAGGCTGTGAGGATGCCATAGAAACCCCCAGGTGTGGAGCAGTAAGTAATGTCCTGCTTGCGCACAAGAAATCTGCTTGTGTGCCCTGGGAAACAAGGACTTTTTCAGCCCAAAGCATCCATCCACTTCCTGCGGCATCTCTGTATGATCTACTGATCTTTCCAGCCAGCCTCTTTTTAGAGATGTCTAGTGTTGGGAAAAGTGCTAACAGGGTAGTAATGAATGTACACTGCTTGTTGTTTTTTTGTAAGAAAGACCACTTTTGTGAGGATCTGAAGTGACCAAAACTACCTTTCACTAGCTGAAGTAGGCCACATAAACCTTAAGGCAGGTGGGGTTGAACTCAATTCTTATGTGGCCCGGATAGGACATAAATGTTACTTGGTTGGGCCGGGCCATATCAAGAGTGGGGGTGGGGGTGGCTGCCTCCTCTGGCTTGTGGGCCAGATAAGAGCTCTCAAGGGGCCAGATCTGGCCCTTGGGCCTTATGTTTGACACCCCTCCCTTATGGAGATAGATCATGATGGATAGCCATGTTAGTCTGTCTGTAGCAGTAGAAAAAAGCAAGAATCTAGTAGCACCTTAAACACTAACAACATTTCTGGCAGGGTATGAGCTTTCTTGAGTCAAAGCTCATATCCTGCCAAAATTTTGTTAGTCTTTAAGGTGATAGCGGACTCTTGCTATTTTCTACTGCTATGGACCTTAAGGTTACTCTACTGGAAAGGAGAACAATGGCGCTTCATCCAAACATAATGAGCCATCTCAAGGACATTTCCCACCAATCTGATTCCCCTAGTCTACACCACTCAAGATACATTTGCAGTCTGACCTCAGCATCCGAACTTCTAGCTCTGCACAGGGCCTCAAAAGTGCTAAGGAGTCCCAAGGAAATGATTCATTGGTTTTTGTCGAAGGAACTTTTGCATTCAACCGTCCACTTCCAAATTGGTCAAAGACAGCCCCTTCCCACTGAACCTTAAACCAAGAGCTAGAAAGAGGGGGGCCTTGGTCTTCTTTCAACAGCAAATCGGAGGAAGCGTGCAGAAAAGGTGTGCCCAACAGAAAACCCTTGTATTTTTTAAGTTAGCTAGAAACTGGACTTTTCTAAGTTTTCTATCTCCCTTCCTCATTTCCCCTCATTTGTCTATCTCTGTGTGCTCAGAATAAACTTTTAAAAACTTTTAAAAATTGGATCAAAGTCCTGAGAGACTTCTTTTAGGCTAGTCTTTCCCCACAGCTGGATGCTCAGCTCATGCTGCTTAATGTATGGGAAAGGTTAGAGGGAGTTGCCTCGCAGGAGATAAGCAACTTGCCCAGTTCCCTCTCCTGGGCAGAGAAGGAACTTTTCTGTCACCCATACATTCTGGCTGCTCAGACTCACAACTGTTCTGGCAATCAATCAGGCTGCAAAGAATTAACCTCCCAATGGGGCAGCTATGCCCAAGAAGACAGGATCTGAGATGAGTGGGCATGATGCATAAGTCCTCATTAAACATATGCACCCTACAGAGGATTCCATGCTCTTTTACAAGGGCAACCAAACTTATTGAGGTTGGAACACTTTCCCTACGAGGAAAGTTAAAGAGTTTGGGACTTCTGTTTTTGAAAGAGACTACTAAGGAGGGACATAATAAAGGTTTACAAAACTGAATATGGAGTGGATAAAATGGACAGTTCTTTCCCTTTAATATAAAATATATATTAATATGAAATAATATAAAACAACCTCAAGATACCAATGAAGCTGATGGGCAGCAGATTCAGGACAGACAAAAAAAGGACTTCTTCACACACTGGAACTTCTGGAACTTTGCACCACTGCTAGGGGGCCTTCTGAGGCAGCTAGTTGGCCACTATGGGAAACAGTGTGCATGTGCAGAGTGCCGACAAGTCATAGCTGACTTATGGTGACCCCAGCAAGGGGATTTCAAGGCAAGTGAGAAGCAGAGGTGGTTTGCCATTGCCTGCCTCTGAGGAGTCTCCCTTGGAGGTCTCCCTTCCAAGTACTGACCCCACTTAACTTCTGAGTGTTGGCGTATGTTAGAAAGCGTTGCAGCTCTACAGGCGAGTAAGCACAGAAGACTCAGCATGTAGTACAAAAGTGCTCTTTTATTCACAGTGACAGAATGCTCCGCTTGGTCATCAACTCTCCACAACCCACAACCCAATACATATATAACACACCTATATACATATCTGGCATAGTCTCTCAGCCAATCACCTGTTGGCTGCCTTGTCTCCAGGACTATCTAGCTCAGTCCAGTACAAGCCAGTTTTTCTGCTCAGTCATTGAGCTGTCATGTGACACCACCAATCACCTGGCTGTAACATAGATCTTTTACATCTGCTTGCCATCTGCTTGCCATGTGCAGTCTCATATTCCAACACTCCTCCTAGACTGACATTGCAAGCCCCAATTTGCTTCTAAATAGTTCAAATTTTTCAGTAGACAAACATTTGGTGAAAACGTCAGCAATATTTACATTTGAAGCACAATGTTTCAGAACCATTAAACCATTGTTTACCGCTTCCCTGACATTCTGGTATCTTATTGTGATGTGTTTACTTCTTGTTCTTATACCTTGATATCCAGCCAATTGCTGTGCTGCAGTATTATCACAGTAAACACTTACAGGCATTTCACATTCAAGATTTAGGTCTTTAGCCAGTTGACACAGCCATTCCAGCTGAATCTCACTGTCGCTTAATGCAGAATATTCTGCCTCACATGTGCTGGTAGCTACATGAGTCTGTTTTAAAGACTTCCACATAACCAGTGCCCCATGTAGAAATAACACGTACCCAGTGGTAGACTTTCCTTCTTCTCTTTCCCCCCAACTGGAGTCACTATACACTGTGATTGTTTCCTCTGCATCAGCCTTTAAACACAACCTGGCTGAAGCTGAGCCTTTTAAGTATCGCAGCACCCTTTTTGCTGCATTCCAGTCTTTCATGTATGGACATGCACATTTCTGGCAAAGCAAATGTACTGCCATACAAATGTCTGGTCTTGTCCAACATGACAGATATAACAATGAACCCACCAACGATTGGTATTGATTTTTATCATGGAATACCTTATCATCCACCTCTTTCACATACCCTGTTGTCATGGGAGTCTCAGTGCTTTTGGCCTCTGTCATTTTAAATTTTTCTAGGAGCTGTTCAATCTTTTTCTCCTGGCACAATTCAAAATATCCTTCTGGGTTCCTGGTAATTTCTACCCCCAGATAATTTTGAATGTCACCAAGATGCTTCATTTTAAACAGTTTTCCAGTTGCCTCCTTAAACCAGTTTAGTTGTTCTTTTGTATGACACAACAAACAAAGATCATCAACATATAAAAATACAACACAGTCAGAGCCCTTTACACATTTGGTAAACATACAAGGATCAGCAACACCTTGCTTAAACCCAAGATTTGCCAATGCTTCACTAATGCATTGGGACCATGCACGTGCACTCTGCTTTAATCCATACAGAGCCTTATGCAATTTTAATACTCCTTGTTTACCCTTGCATTCAAACCCAGGGATCTGCTCCATATATATTTCTTCACTTATTGTTGCATTCAGATATGCAGTGGTGAAATCAAAATGGTGCACTAACATGTTATCTCTGACAGCTTTACACAATGCAGCTCTTATAGTATCAGCCTTCACAGTGGGAGCAAATAATTCATCAAAGTCTTGCCCTTCAACCTGGGAATAACCCTTAGCCACAAGCCTGGCCTTACGGAGTATCTTCCCTTCTGGACACTGTTTGACTTTGTAAAGCCATCTGCACCCTATGGCTTTTCTTTGAGCTGGCAGTTTTGTTACAGAGAATACCTTATTCTCTTTCAGGGAATCAAACTCAGTTTGCATGGCTTCTAGCCAGGCCTCCTTTTCCCTGCTTTCCAAAGCCATTACCTCCTGAAAGCTCTTTGGTTCTTTGACTTGTACATGATTTACATCAGTGGTCTCAAAACCATACCTCTCCGGGGGAATTCCTTTAGTGCTCCTGCTTGACACCCTAGGAATCTGTCTCCCCTCTTCAGCCCTTGGCGATGAAGCCCTTTGAGGAGACCCCTCCTGCTTCACCCCATCTGCATCCTGTGAGAGATCTGTCAATGGTAGCCCAATTTCTTTTGGCTCCTCCTGTCCATGAATTCTGGCCCAGTTATTACCCTCACAAAAATTCGCAGCTCTGCTGTAGCTGAGAGAATTATGTTCATCAGCAAACCTGTATGATTTCATGCCAGACTGATACCCAAGGAAGGTTAGTTTTTTAGCTCTCGCTCCTCCTTTCCTTCTCTTGGATATTGGCACATCAACCCAGGCTTTTGTACCAAACACTCTGAGGTAACCTAAGCTAGGATCCCTCTGGTACAAAACCCTATAAGGTATGTCTTGTATGGACCTGGTCCAGACCCTGTTGGAAACATAGGAGGCGGCCTTTATTGCTTCTGCCCAGTATGTCATTGGCAACCCTGCATCCTGCAACATGGAATACATTTTTGTTTGTAGCATTCCCCCATGTCGTTCAGCAACACCATTTTCTGCTGGCACCGCCACGTTGGCAACTCTGTGCCTCACACCTTGCACCTGTAACCACTTCTTAAACTCATTTGACATGAATTCTCCCCCAAAATCTGTTTGGAGAGAATCCAAGGTACATTTAAGTTGTTTCTGCACTCTTTTGGCCCAATACTTAAATGTTTCAAACACCTGTGACTTCTTTTTCAAAGGATACACCCAGGAGAATCTGGTGCAATCATCCACCAGAATCAACGCGTAATGGTTACCTGAGTGACTCTCCCTGTAGGGGCCTATTACATCTGCATGTACTACCTTTAATGCAGTGTCTGAGAGTCTCTCACTATGCTTAGCCACTGGGTAAGCCTTAGATTTGGAACTTTTGCATACCTCACAATCCAGGTAGTTCCCACACTCTTTAACTTTTTCCTTCCCCAGTAAGGCTAGCGTTTTCTTTATGGTCTCATAATTTGCATGAGCCAACCTTCTATGTAGCAGATGTATGCAATTGTCATGGGGGCTCTTATTAGTTATCATCTTTGCCTCCACATGCCTATTTTCTACCACATACACATTATTACACATTTTCCCTGTAAGAAGCACTTTCCCACCTTTGGATATCTTACAAGCCTTGTCTGTAAATGTTACAGTATATCCAGCCCTGTCAAGGGCACTTACACTTAGCAAATTATTCTCTAGTTCAGGGACACATAGCACCTTTTTAAATGTATAGTTCAAAGCTGGGAACCACACACTCCCCTCACGTGTCACCTCAGAATTCCTTCCATCAGCGAGGCTTACGTGCGGCAAACTTGAGTCCCGTGTGTCTTTTAAAAGTTCCTGATGCCGGCAAATGGTCTGTGACGCACCAGAGTCTAAAATCCAGACACCGGCTGTGTCACTGTGCTCAGTCAGCACCAATGATGCCTTCTGACCGCTCACAAACTCACGTGACGACTGGTCCCTTCGGCTTTTCTTCCTTGCTTCTGGGCAGTCACGCTTTAAGTGATTTGTAGCCTTGCAGATGTAGCAACGTCTGACCCTCAGAGCCACGTGCTGCTGTAAATCACCCGGCTTTCTCTGCTCCGCATTCCTTTCTCCGCCGGCAAACCTCCGCGTCTCCTGGCTTGGCAGGTTTCCCTCCGGCTTGGCAGGCTTCTCAGGATTTCTTGCAAGCAATCTCTTTTCATGTTCCAAAATTCTTCCAATAACATACTGTAACGTTAGTTTATCAATTTCAACCGACTCCAGAGCTGTAATTAGCATGTTATACTGCTCAGACAGAGAGCTCAGGAGTATATAAACTTTATCATCCTCCGGTAGAGTTTTCCCCCTCTGCTCCAGCATTTGGAAACATTCAGTCAGTTCATTTATATGGTTTCTCACAGGAACTGACGGCAAAAGAAAAGTTCTGTACAAACGTCTCGTTATGGCTATCAAAGAGCCAGCTGTTTTTTGGACGTAGACCTGTGATAATGAGTTCCAGGCTGCTTTCGCTTTCAAAGCTCCCGTCACATGGACAAGCTGGTCGTCAGCCACGCTCAGCACTATGCTTGCCAGTGCCTTCTCATCTTTCACCACGTCCTGCGGCGTCTCAGGATCCGGTGGGTTGGAGACATAAATCCACAGTGCCTCTCTTTTAAGGTAGTGTTGCATTCGTAACGCCCACACATTGTAGTTGGTAGAAGTGAGCTTCTCCACAAGCAAGGACATTGCAGCTTGAGCCATAATTTCTCCCGCTCCCTGCTGCTCCTGCTCCGTGTCGCTCTCCTCCTCCGCCTCAGACGCACCGCTGCTGACAGACCTGCTGGGCACCTCCTCTGCTCCGTCTGACTCAACCTCAGACATCCACTCGCCTTCTGTTCACTACAGCCCTTGTTCCACAGATAGTACCTCTGCTCAGAACCTCCAGGATGTAGCGCAGCGGAAGCGTGCTGGGCCCATAACCCTGTTGGCGTATGTTAGAAAGCGTTGCAGCTCTACAGGCGAGTAAGCACAGAAGACTCAGCATGTAGTACAAAAGTGCTCTTTTATTCACAGTGACAGAATGCTCCGCTTGGTCATCAACTCTCCACAACCCACAACCCAATACATATATAACACACCTATATACATATCTGGCATAGTCTCTCAGCCAATCACCTGTTGGCTGCCTTGTCTCCAGGACTATCTAGCTCAGTCCAGTACAAGCCAGTTTTTCTGCTCAGTCATTGAGCTGTCATGTGACACCACCAATCACCTGGCTGTCACATAGATCTTTTACATCTGCTTGCCATCTGCTTGCCATGTGCAGTCTCATATTCCAACACTGAGATCTGACGAGATCGGGTTTTTCATGCCGCCTTCCCCCCTGTGGGAAACAGTACATCAGACCAAATGTGGAATTGGTGTGATTTTTTTTCCTAGGCATGATTCTCTGTGCCATGTGCAGTTGAATCATTCCTCCAAGCGTGGTGCAGAGACAAAGCAGAATTATCAGTTCTCCGAGAAGTGGGCCTCGGCAGGTATTGCTCATCTAGGCTTACCTCCTTTGAATCAGAAGGTTGTGACTCACAGAGAAACATAAAGGGGGTTTCTCTGAAGGCAGAAAGTCCTTGTCCCCTCACACTCTCACTAGTCAGCTTCTCCGACGTACAAGCCATACAGAAACCAGAGGTTTGGGGAACACTGCAGCAGCCAAAATCCCACGCAGAACCCAAATCGATGCAGTAGACAGCCCGCAATAGTTACCTCTTGCGTCTTCTCACAGACTTGCTGTGCGGCATCTCCATTCTCAGCCCCCTGGGGATTTTGAAATAAAGCCCTTTCAGCACATCATTTATCAGTTGTAAAAAAAAAAAAAAATCCCACATCTCTCAGCTTTCAAACCTTTGTTTTTCTGTATTTCACCAAACAAAGCATAAGCTTCGATTCGGCAGCTAGGAGCCATCCTGTCTAATCCTCTCATCTCCTTGCCGTCCTTGCCACTTTGCCGCTAAATGTTTGGTTGTTTGTGTTACTCTTTTTAATTCTCTCCTTAGTCACTCACCTCAGTCCGCCAACTCCTGTTGCTGCTCCCACACAGATCAAAATCTCTTTATTAGCAGCTCCTTGGTTTCTATTGTAAAGCCATGTCTCTTCTCATCGTTCTGAGGCTCTGAAAAGAAGAAATGTAATCTGAGAAAATAACAAGCATTGCCAGCGTTCAGGTAAGCTGTTAGTTTCTAAGACAGAGTTGCTAGCAATAGAGTGCTCTCTTCAATGCAGGCAAAATTTAATCAACTCGCAGAGAACAACGGCTTTTGGACTTTCATCCTCAAGGAAATCCTCTCCACGCTGACTTCTCTGTGGAACAATCACTATTACACAACCCTTATGCATTGCAAAGAATTCTGGAGAAGGTTCTAGGGCCCACACTAAGTTCACACTAGCCATTCAGGAAATGAAAGAGCACCACAGGTCACGCTAGGGTTGCCTGCTCTGGGTTGGAAAATACCTGGAGATTTTTGGGGTGGAGCCTGAGGAGGGCGGGATATGGGGAGGGAAGGGACTTCAATGCTACATCCAATTGCCAAAGTGGCCATTTTCTCCAGGTGAACTGATCTCTATTGGCTGAAGATCAGTTGTAATAGCAGATCTCCAGCTATTACCTGGAGGTTGGCAACCCTAGGACATGCCCCAGCACTGTTCTCCAGATATGTATTGCGGATACTGCCATTACTGGTCTTCTCATTGAGGAATCCCTTAAGAAACTTCCAAGGATCCCAGGGTTCCCCAGAACTCAGTATGAACACTCAGAGAGTGTTCATGAATACTGTTTGAGACTTTTGTACCAGTGCATCAGAGTTTAGACTGGTCTACACAAATTAGAAATAATTTTGAATTTCTCATTGTCACCGTTTCAGTCTGAACAATTTAATGTTGCGTCCCTCTTTGTGTGATTGAATGTGTGGTTCTTATTTTGCATGGATCCCATTTTCTGTTTCTTCATGCTAATGTTTCCTGTATAATGTATGTATCTTTCAACATTATGTCCTGACCTGCATGGCACAGGCTAGCCCCATTTCATCAGATCTTGGCAGTTAAGCAGGGTCAGTCATGGTCAGTACTCAGATAGGAGACCACCAAGGAAGTCCAGGGTTGCTACACAGAGGCAGGCACTGGCAAACCACCTCTGTTCATCTCTTGCCTTGAAAACCCAGTGAGGGTCACCATAAACTTAATGGCACTTTCCAGCACGTTTCAACATTACTTGTGCATCAATATCTGCATTGGACATATATTATCCATGTAAATAACGTATATTGTACATATCAATACTTATACATTGAATATAACACTCGTATAACATGTATTCACAATGTGAATGAATATTCAAAACCAATCATGAAACCAAAGCGAACTAAAACCACTGACTAATATAGATTAATATAAAAAGCAACAAAATGGGGATTTTTTTGTTTACTCCTAAAACAAACCTTTGCTGCTCCTGATGAAACTTTTGCTAGCGTGTACTACTTCATTGCGCTGGAGAGTAAGTGCATATTGGAATGTTCTTCCGGGAGAAATACAAGAAACTAGCAAAAGTGCCGAGCTACAACCCTTTTCCTTGACCTACCACTTAGAGAGAGTCTTTTGATATAGGGAAGAATTTGATTTACCAGCAGCCTGAAGTGGTAAGGACCAGGAACAGCCTTACAATTTCATTTGCTGGACTGAGAAAAGGGCACCTCTCTTGTGACGCTGTAATGATGGCCACCTGGCATAGCATTTGCATGAAAATAATAGGTTAAATGGGAGGGAAGGCAGCATGGTATAGCCTGACCTCATCAGATCTCGGAAGCTAAGCAGAGTCGGTACTTGGAAGGGAAAACACCAAGGAAGGTTCTTCAGAGGAAGGCAATAGCTAACCACCTCTGCTTCTCACTTGCCTTGAAAGCCCCTTGCTGGGGTCGCCATAAGTCGTTTCTGACTTGGAGGCACTTTACACACACACACACACACACAATGAGTTCAATCCAGCCAGCTTTTTGCTCAATCTTGTCCAAATTCCCTCCTTAGAGCCGGCATGGTGTAGTGGTTAACAGCAGCAGTTTGGAGTGGTGGACTCTAACCTGGAGAACCATGTTTGATTCCTCACTCCTCCACATGAGTGGCAGATGCTAATCTCCACATGAAGCCAGCTGGGTGACCTTGGGCTAGTCACAGTTCTCTCTGAACTCTCTCATCCCCACCTACCTCACAAGGTGTCTGTTGTTGGGAGAGGAAGGCAATTGTAAGCCACTTTGAGTCTCCTTAAAGGTAGAGAAAAGCGAAGTATAAAAACCAACACTACTTCTTCTTCTAAAGGATAGAAGGTGGCATGGTCTAGCCAGATCCCGGAAGCTAAGCAGGGTCAGTACTTGGAAGGCAGATCTCCAAGGGAGACGCTTTAGAGGCAGGCAGTGGCATACCACCTCTGCTTCTGTCCCTGCTCTGAAGCCAGAAGAACTAATGTTTCTTATCTCTTTGACCCTCTTCTCAGTTTCTCAGTTCACCTGGAGAAAATGGCTGCTTTGGCAGTTGGACTGTATGGCATTGAAGACCATCCCCTTCCTAAACCCCACCTTCCTCAGGCTCTGCCCCCAAAATCTCCAGGTATTTCCCAGTCCGGAGCTGGCAATACTAATGGACGTGGACCTCATAACCATCTGTGTGTGTATTTACTTCATTGTTCCATAGGTTTGCTCTGCATTCCACTCTTCATGAATTCAATATTTTAACTAGGATTTTTTTGGTAGCACAAATAGAGCCTTTGCAGATTGCTGCAGTCTTTTCCTTCTGCTCATCTGGGTCTTCTCCCCCTTCCCCAGATACACATTTACCATTACAACCGGCAACAATTACTCGTTTATATAATTGCATCAGGAATTTGTAATGCTTTAAAATGATGTGCATATTTGTTCCTGTAGACTAGAAAAAAGGAGCCCTGTGGCTCAGAGTGGTAAGCTGCAGTACTGCAATCCAAGCTCTGCTCACGACCTGAGTTCGATCCTGACAGAAGTTGGCTTCAGGTAGCCTGCTCAAGGTTGACTCAGCCTTCCATCCTTCCGAAGTTGGTAAAATGAGTACCCAGCTTGCTGGGGGTAAAGGGAAGATGACTGGGGAAGGCACTGGCAAATAACCCTTAAACAAAAGTCTGCCTAGTAAACGTTGAGATATGATGTCACCCCATGGGTCAGGAATGACCCGGTGCTTGCACAGGGGACCTTTACCTTTTTACACTAGAAAAACACTGTGAAAAAAATCAATCCTGCAACTATATAGACATTGTTGAGGTTTTTCATTGCTATGTTTTAACAATACATACAAATACACATGTGCATCAGTAAAGAAGCACGTAACAGGAATCTTGATGCAATCTTATGTACTTGATAGCATCAAGACTGGGTTGTTGTTGTTGTTTGCCAAGTGTTTCATCAGTGGTCACGCATTGATTTTTTTTGGGGAAAGTGTTTTATCAATGGTCATGTGCAGATTATTAATATGGGAAGGATGAACGCATATGAACTGGTGGAATATAAACTGTGACAAATTGTGCAAACACAGCACTCTGTACAACATTTTGAGATAAATCCTGGAACAATGGAGAATTTCTCATGCATTGGTTCCACTCCGGGAACTCGTTCAGGTACAAATTTGGAACTCTCTAATCAAGAGAAATTTGGATGGGGAGTATTCAGGAAGCTTCACCACATCTTGTGGCTGATAGTCTATCAGTTCATTCTGTGTTTCAGAAAGTGATTCTTTTTACCAACAGTCATTGTCACTGAATGGCCCCACATTCTAGAGTAGGGTTTATATTCATCCATATAGTTCAGAAATGCATATACCTCTTCCTTATCAGCCCTTGGCTTTCTCCCCCTTCCAGAAAAAAATACCTCATTAAGCTTTTCTTCCTATGTAAAGTTGCTCCTCTAATTCCCCTGTTGGTTTTGTGTCCTTTGCAGTATTTCACATTAGAACATTTGCACCGCAGTTGCCAGAAATGCACAAACTGTAGTTTGAGTAGCCCTGTGAACAATGAGGCCACTCAATGCACATACAATCCATGTACAGTAGACACATGGTTTTTTTTTTGTACACTCACTGGGTAATCATTACGTTACATTCAATTCATGTTCAGCTAAACACACAATTTAATTGAGGGATTGGTTCCTGGTGTTGTTTTTTAAGTAAATGTGCGTGGCTGTTTCTCACAACTGATGTACATATGGTCAATGTAAGGTGTGTATAGGGCTTTTGCAATGCAGTGTTCTGGATACAGTATTCTATGTGGGTGTATCATAGATTTAAACAGTAAACAAAGTCATGGAAGATAAGACTGTCAAAGTTCAGTGTAGCTAAATGGACCCTCATTTTGGAATGAGACGTCTGTTGACCTGCTGCTGGAAAGCAAATAAACATAGGTGCACTGTTATTTCCTTCATATCCTGTTCGTAAGTGTCCCAGAATTATCTGATGAACCCCCCCCCCTTTGGAAAAAGAATTCGAGACTAGGTTCCCAGTTTAGTCAACTAAATAGGTTGAGGTGTTTGAGATTCAGCAACTATCTCCTGTGCTATTGTAAATCTTACCCATGGTAAAATACACTCAAGTTCACTGAAATGAATTCTTTGCCCCCCAGGATTATTTGATTTCCGACAGATCTACTAGCATCAATCCTCAAAGCCTAACACAAGATACACATTCATAGACAGATTACTGCCTCCAGTGAAGGTTTTTCTCTCTGTGTCTGCCTCTGTTATTCAGTGTTTTTAAGAAATCTAGCCACCTGGGTTGACAAAAGTAAAGCCCACTGAAGGGACCATATATTGCAAACTGGGCTATTAGTATACAGTCATAGTCTTGTGAAGGTGTTGAGAATTTATTTGCAAAAAAAAAAAAAAAAGGTCTCCACGCCTGATAAAACTAGGTGCAAAATGACATAATTTAAGTTATTATTTTGCAGGGGAGAAATTCCAGCAATTGTGCCCACATTCTGAACATCATAGGTTTAATATATGGTATCAAATACACCTACACAACAGCTGAGGCGTGAACAACTTGAAGTATGCATTGTGCCCGCTATCACATTTACCTACAGCACAATAACCAATGTGTGAATGAGTTGTTGTATTACTCCTACAAAACCATAATCATTAAGCATGATTTTTGCAAAGCAATTGCTCTCACTGTTCATATGTGCCATGTTCAGAACATCCAAATGAAATGATCTATTGATCGCCTCGAGGGGATACAGCGCCAGTGAAGAGACCCAGCTCAGATAGTTCACAGTTACATGAAAGTAATATTTATACTTGATGTCACCAATTCAGATAGAAATTTCCATGCAGGATGGATATTTATAACAAGCACTTAAAGCAGTGGTTCTCATTCTGAGGTACAAGTGCATGGATAGGGAAGCCATGTGTAGGAGTTTCCTCATAGGGGACATATCTGCAATTGTGGAAACTAATGAGTCCAAGAAGAGGGCTGGGGTACAAAGCTTTTCTTCCTGTTTCTAATGCTGTGTCTCATCAGAACTGGTTTCAGACAGACACCACAACCACATTTGAGAAACCATTCGGTGGGATCAAACCAGCATTTTTCGCTGGTGAAGAAAGGTCCTCTTGTACCACCAAAACCTATCCTGGGGATCATGGGACCCCATGGACAAAAGAACAGGGGCTTGAAGAAGAAGGAGGAGGAGGAGGAGAAGAAGAAGAAGAAGATGATGATGAGGAGTAGTAATTGGTTTTTATATGCTGACTTTCTCTACCACTTAAGGGAGAATCAAACTGGCTTATAATCACCTTCCCTTTCCCTCTCCACAACAGACACCCTGTGAGATAGGTGGGGCCAAAAGAGTGTGACTAGCCCAAGGTCATCCAGCTGGCATCATGTGTAGGAGTGGGGAAACAAATCCAGTTCACCAGATTAGCATCCGCTGCTCATGTGGAGGAGTGAGGAATCAAACCCGGTTCTCCAGATCAGAGTCCACCGCTCCAAACCACCACTCTTAACCACTACACCATGGTGGCTCTCCAGGTTACATCTGATATTCTGGGTTGTAGTTGTTTTTTCGTGCCATCAAGTCATAGCTTGACGTTCGTGTGGAGGAGTGGGGAATCAAACTCAGTTCTCCATATTAGAGTCCACTACTCTTAACCACCACCACACTTACAGTAATGATAGTCTCTGGCAAATAAATGCCTTGATCTACTACTGGGACAATGAAAAGCTGCCATGACACCACCCCATCAGTCTTAAGTTCCTCATTAAATCTTTGAATAAGCTGATACCTGGCCCTTATCTACTAACCTGAAAACAAGTTTAAAAGAAAAAAAATACAGAATGATGTAACATTCTTGAGATTGTGGTTGTTACACTGCATGACTGTTGATCCCACTGCATGTCCCTAAGTTACGCTCAAGGACCAGGCCCCCATGACTTTTCTGCAAGGGGGGGGGGGAAGGTTCCTTTTCTTGTCAAAACAAACTCACATCCGCCTTGAATAGAGGCTATTCCTGTCTGCAGGACGGGGCGGATCACCAGCATTAGATCCTTCTGAGCTAGAGATCTGCCAGGACCCACGAAGGGCCAGACCAAATGATTTCGCGGGCCTTAAATGGCTCCCGGGCCTGACGTTCCCCACCCCTGGTCTAGTGCATCCGAATTGCAGTCCCATCTTCTCCCCCCCACCCCCCACCCATTTTGCAACATGTGTCCTGCAGGGACCCTGTAATTCCCCTGGATAAATTTGTGGCATTGTTTATCATGAGCTTTTTAGACCAGCAGTACCTTTTTAAATTTAATGGTCCTTCTTTTGATTTTCCAAGATAATCTTTTAAGAGGATTTTCATGTTGGCAGGGCTGAGATGAGTTGTTTCTCAGTAGAAGTTTGATTAATGAGTTTGTTCATGCAGTATTTAGAAAGTAAGATGTTTCCCCACTTTATCTCTTACCATTTGACCTGGCAAGGAAGAAAGCAGAGACGTATTTTAGTTAATCAAACGTAACTCGCAGTAAATGGCAATGCGTTGATTAGCTGAAGTTAGCATATGGCCAGTGGTAAAACGGATTGCACATTTTGGCCTGAAGGCAATAATAATTAGTACAGGCACAATTATGACAGTAAATTTACAACTCTTACCAATTAAGTCCTTAGAGTTATGGTGATTTCAGTTCCATTTCTACTAGTTACTGTTGATACAGGGTTGCCAGGTCCCTCTTCACCACAGGTAGGAAGTTTTTGGGGTGGAGCCTGAGGAGGGCAGGGTTTGGGGAGGGGAGGGACTTCAATGCCATAGAGTCCAGTTGCCAAAGCAGCCATTTTCTCCGGGTGAACTGATCTCTATCGGCTGGAGATCAGTTGAATTAGCAGATCTTCTGCTAGTACCTGGTGGTTTAGCAATCCAAAAGTACCAATACCTAAGGTTAGTAACTAAGCACAGACTATGGCTATATACAACTCTATGATAAGTATATTTGAATGATCCACAAAGGCTACAAGACCAATGTTACATGAAAATTACACTGGTACTACAAAAAGTACGAAAAGTACAGTCACATTCATTCCAAAAATACAATCTTCTCTGAATGATGGTGCACAGTGACGATGCCTAGGGAGACGATCGTTTCACAGTTCTTCATCAGTCCCGTTCCTGAACCAATAAACATATCTTACAATATTGTGCAATAAATATCTAAACTTCTATATTAACAATATTATCAAATATCAAATCATGCTTATTTCAAGTTGTTACTTAGTCATATTTGCACACTTATTCCTTAATTTTAGCCTCAGTAGCTCCAATACTGTCTCCAATGATGATTAATCTTATTATTAAGTATAACAGCAACCACATACAATTTTTAGTTCCAATATTTCCACAATGGATTCATAGGTTGCACCAACAGATTCACCTTTCCTCTGTTCCCAACCCAACCACAGATAAAGACTTAAAAGAAACAGAAAATGAATTTTATGAGCAACTAAGGCATCTTTTACAGCAGTCTCTAAGCCTTGCAGGGTGGCACTAGCAGAAGGCCCTGCTCAGATGTCAAAGCTGTCGTGATGGAGTCTAGGGAGGGGAGGTCCTGCAGATATGAAGGACCAAGGCCCTGATGGGCTTTGTATGGGATAACCATTCAGCTTGTTAACCGATGGTCAGCCGTGGAGTGACTACAGAATGGGAGTAATGTGCATGCTCCATCTTGCTCTCAACAATAGCCAAGCTGTAGCATTCTGCACCAACTGGAGTCTCTGAGTTGACTTTGAGGGGAGACCTATGTAGTGTACACTACAATAACCTAGTCCCAATGTTACTTTGGCATAGATCCAGGTAGCCAGATTGACCATATCAAGGTAGGGAGATAATATATGTAATATGTTGTTTTATTGACATAGAAATGACATTGAAACACATCCAGATTCCAGACTAAATTTTTTCTTTAACAAGAAGACGTGGCAAGGAAAGGAGAGGTCAGTGGGCTTCAGCTAGAGGAGGGCGGTAGAAATGTTCCATTCTGTTAGTCAAAGTGCTTTCTATTAACAAACTGAATTTTGGATCCAACTCATACAGTTTAGAGGAAACATTTTGGCACAAGGAAAGGAAAATGGTAAAAAAAATATAGACTCTTGAATTTTGTTCATAGATGGGAACATACAAAACTGAAACGGGGATATTCAAATCAAGCTAGCAATCTTGTGAAATTCAGTGGCATTCCTGGTTTCTATAAAGTGGTTGTGAAATAACATGCCACATCTAATCCCAGAACTTGGACTGTACAAAACTTCCAGAAGTAATGGATTTGGGAAGGAGTATATGCCACTGCTCTCTGTCCCATTTCCTGTGTCTAGCAGAAATGACAAAGTATGCAAAACAAATCAATCTGCTTATGTGTTATTCAGACATTAGAATTTGGTTTTTCTTTGGAAAGTTTAGATCTTTTCCCCCAGACAAAGCCATGGCTGGGATCTAAAAACAGAGCTTATCATACAGTCCACAAACTGTTTACTCAGGAGTGTCTCAAACAAGGTTGCAGCCTTTAGGATTCAAATGGAACAGTCTTGTAGGTTCCCGTGATCACAGTGGGGTTTACTCATGAATAAATGATTTGTCAAGAGTGCTTACAAGAAAATGTGTTTAGGATCACAGCCAACACACCAGAATAACAATGCCCTGTTATGCTTTCCGGAGCCAAGAAGAGAAAATGCTCTTTGAGCCTCTCCAAGGCTACCAAAGGCAAAAAGAAGAAATGATTTTGTTCAATTTTCCAAAGGTCATGAAAATGATGGTATAAAGTAGGTTGACTCTTCCCCCATAGGTTTCAGCATGCAATTATTATTCAGTGTTAGGGAGTGAATTGAAATTACAATGCAGTGGCCATCATAAGGTGCAGACCGAACAGAGAAAATAGAAGAAGAGGAAGAAGAGGAAGAGTTGATTTTTATATGCTGATTTTCTCTACCTTTTAAGGAGAATCAAACCGGCTTACAATCTCCTTCCCTTCCTCTCTCCCAACAGACACCTTGTGAGGTAGGTGAGGCTGAGAGAGCTCAAAGAGAACTGTGACTAGTCCAAGGTCACCCAGCTGGCTTCGTGTGTAGGAGTGGGGAAACCAACCCGGTTCACCAGATTAGAGTCCACCACCCATTTGGAGGAGTGGGGAATCAAACCCAGTTTCCTGGATTAGAGTCCACCATTTGGGTTTACAGTGGACCACTTTTTCCCTTTGCCAATGTTTTGAGAAAGGTCCAGGAAATTTCCTGTTTGCCTACTACCTAAATACCAGGTGAAAAGAGATACACCCATATTTGACTTATGGCAGGGTTTTCAAGGCCAAAGACTTCAGAGGTAGTTTCAGTGATGTGGCTGTGGGAAGACTGGCTATCTCCTCAAGGACAGCACAAGAAGCCCCAGCCCAGCTCCAGTTCCGAGCAACCTGCTTATGTGAAGAGCATCCTGATCAGGCTAGCCTGGCTAAATAGCTATGAAAATGTGATATTCAATATAGTCGGAGGAGGAGAGACTATCACTTGGAGGGACCAGTGAGATCTCTTCATCTACTACACATTTGCTCAAATGTGTGCTGAGGACTACCTCAGACCACCTCTTGAAATGTCAACTGGTGGACTCAATCAGGTTTCCTCCAATACGTGTTGCCCCTTTTAGTCAAATCATATGCAAATAGGTTGGTACAGATGCCCACTGACCAATTCATTGGATACACTACCATTTTGTATGATTGCTAAAACTTAAAAAAACAAAACCCTGAAGAATCCATTGTTTGTTGTACCCTTTATACAACATAAACCCAATTCTACTTGATCCTCATCCTCTGGTGATTAATGTACTCATCTCACATGACAAAACCTACCCCCACAACATGACAAAATCTATCCCAAAGATCAGATGCCTGAAGAAGACATTACAGAAAGACGTTAAAACTACATATCCCATAACAACTTGAGCAGTACTTCTGCATACTTTTCAGAGCAGGTCACATTATCCAATCTCATACAAGGTCTCAATCTCATCCTGGCCAGAGAAAGATAGCATCACAGTTCTCTGACCTCCATGTTCAGCCTGCTTGCTGATAAATAGAAGTGATCATAATGCTGATGCTAATTAAATCAGTCCATAAAACGATACACTAATACCATCAAATGGTAATTTCCAGGAGAAGCCTTAAATATTAAGTAGTGCGTTCTATGGTAACACATTCAGCCTTAACATCTGGCTGTCCATCTGAGACGGTTTCATTGGAATTCTTTGGTATACTAGTGTCAGCCCATTTACCCAAAGATATACCTTTCTCAATTACACCATTGTAACAAAATGCAGCATTGAGGGAATCACTGTAACTTTAAAAGAGCTTTATTATACTAGGGCTATGTACCATTTTCGTAAGGAAGTGGAGAAAAACATTGTGAAAATGTGGTTCCCTTTTCAATGAATCCATTGAATAATTCAGTGCATAATGTATTGCTGATGGTGACTTGTAAATGGAGAACTTCAGCTAATTTTACTCACTGTCACCTAAGAATAATAATACCATATGCCTTACGGTATTGAATAAACTAAACTATCTGCAAGCAATCCACCGTGAATCTACCAAGGTTGAATGAGCTTACTTTGTATGATTGTTTCTGTATGAATGAAACATGACTCTCTTGCAACCACTGAACCTCAAACATCCTACATCTTGCACCAGATTATTACTCAAATATATTATAGAGAGCTTTTAACGGAAAACAATACAGCTCGAAACATGTATTGAATTGAAACATATGCAGATACAACAACTTGGCCCTATGGCTATGCTAAGGCTACTTTCCTTATCTTTGCCGCCTCTGATTAGGGATGCTTGAACATCCACTGGCTCGGCTCATGTCCTGTTAACTGGTCACAAACAGGGAGCTCATTTTTCAATGGGCTTGTTTTCTGTTCATCAGTGCATTTATGGCAGTTCTGCAGGCTGCTTCAGAATATTCTTTCCTAACAGTGCAGACCTTTTCCTGCACGTGCACACGCACGTAGCCCAATGGAGTTCTACTTCCTCCATCTTTGCTGTGCAGTTGCTCCACTTGGAAAGCAATTGTTTCAACAGACCATTAAATCAGTCACAAATCACATAATGATAAATAATTGCTTTTGGGTTTGTTTTTTTTAAAATGCTACCATTCAATGTTTGTTTAAGTCTTTCATAGCAACATTAGTGGTTGCAGATCCATTTGGATTAGACAACGTTTTTGCACATATACAATTTTGCGAAAACTTGTTTACTGGGCCTTTGAGTCATTCTGTGCCAAACCAAACTGATCCCATGATTGGTTCACATCTGATCATCACAATCAAACATGCTAAGTTTAACTGTTGAACAGTCACCATGAAATTCACAGCATCCCTACCTCTTGCACATTCATTTTGTTATGTTCTTTCCCAGATACTTTCAATGATCCACTATGAATTTCTGTGAATTCTGTTTGGAGGCACACCCAGTGGGTTGTATCCAACCAGCTTTTCTGTTGTTAAAATGGGGGAGGGGTCATTTTTGATCCCTAGAAACGCTATGTCAGGCATCATTGGAGTTGCATGGCCAAAAGCTGTTTTGGACATAAGGAATTTGCTTTCAATTTTTATCACCTCCTACAGGATCAGAGAGGAAGGAAGGCAGCATGGTGTAGGCCGGTCTTGTTCGATCTTGGAAGCGAAGCAGGGTTGGTGTTGGAAGGGAAGACAACCAAGGAAGACTCTGCAGGGGGAGGCAATGGCAAACCACCTCTGCTTCTCACTTGCCTCGAAAGCCGCTTGCTGGGGTCGCCAGAAATTGGCACTTTACACACACATGCAGGTTCAGAGCAGAATTTTCATATTAAGGAAATATACATTTGTTTGTTTGTCCGTTGTTTCAACTTGCTACCCCATTTTTCCCAGCCAAGACCGGGCTCAGAGTTGCTTACAAATAATCTAATATCTCATTAAATCAATAAACCATTTAAACAACAATAAAATAGCCCTATAAAAATCATATGAAACAATATCCCAATTTCCTAAGGCACCACTGGAGTGTAAAACATAAATTATAACTAGGCGAGCAGATGAGATAGAGTCCCAGTTTGATATCGGGACAGAATAAACAGCAATGGGGGGAAAGTCAGGGAGGCCAGGATTTACATATAAGGAACTGTAGCTGGGAACTATATATTTGTCAGATATATGGACGGGTACATTTGCTATGGCGTGATACCACCAGCTTACTGGAGAAAAGAATAATCAGTTCCATTTATCTATAGTGATATAACCGGATAATGTATTGTTTTCAAAACGACACACCTAGTCTCTAAATCAAAACACAAATGTCATAACCACTAGTTTTCTTCCTAGCATGGGGACAAAGTGGAAAATTTAACTGCGACACTGAAAACAGAACAGAAATGAAGGACTTCGGAACTTAATGTGGGATAAAAACCACTCCTATTTGAAATGGAAATGTGGATACTTCCCATATTTTCTTTTAGGCTCTGGTATTTACGGTGAAGAGGATGTTATCAGGATCAAAGTGTTTTGAATTACTGTTCCATTAAGTATTCCAAGCAACTCTATGGATGGGTGATGACTATAGTAGTGTTACAGAAACTTACCGTGCATTCCTGAAGTTCGGCGTACGGGAACAGCGGGGAGAATGCACAGGCGAGCCTCCTCCTAAAGCCATTCCCCATTCGCCAAAAAACAACAAAAAAAGCCCTTTTGCGCCTTTTTTTTTTTTTTTTTTGTTAAATGGGGCCTTTCACTCCATAGAGAATAGCGAGCTCGTGCCTGCTAAAAAGCAGGCAGAGCAACACTATTCTCGGCACCAGCGTAATGGGGCGAAAGGGGACAGGAAGTTGCCTACCGGTGGCTCTGCCCCGGCCCACCCGAGGAACACCCCCCACACCAGCGCCGCAAGTCTCTGCCGTGGTCTGCACCATGGGAAGACTGCGCTGGAGGAGGAGCAGCACGCAGCTCCGTGGCACTCAGCCACTGACAGAACTGCCCTCGCCGCCAGCGTAAGTGCGTCTTGTGCCATGATTAGAAACACTTATGCTGGTGGCAAGGTCACGACACCTCCTAAGAGGAATCGGCCCCCAACCTCAGGAATATACAGTAAATCTGAAAGACTGCAACTTGCCCATATCCAACCAATAAGGGTTAGGTAAAGCAAATATCTCCGAAGTAGAATACATGACTTCATTCAAATTCTGTGATAGATAAGACAGGCTTGAGTCCCTGTAGCAAATGGATTCCTTAATCTGGTTTCTGTCTTGCAATTGCACTATTAATATTAAGACATTCTATTTTCAAATTTTTCACCTCATTTGTCGGGCGAGATTTCTATTGCTTTTTACCATTAGCATTTTCGTCTCATTTTTATCCCGTCTGAAGTGAATACAATTCTGTTCAGCCTTTGATAGAAGCATTTATTCTACTACCGTGTTCATAATCAACATCACTGTCGTTAGAAATAAAATGAAGCTTTTAATTTTTTTTCTGAGCCTTTAAGAAACTAGCTTATTGGGTGATGAGAAAAGTTTTTGTCATATATATTTCCAGAGACTTAATAATCTCCCTTACTGTTGTCTTGTGAAACATTTCCATTGATGGGTATGGTTCATACATCACCATAGCAACATGGTTGCAGCTGAAACCCTGATTCTTTGTGGTCAGGGGTCCACATTACATAAAAGAGAGCTACAATCAGCAGTCATAGCAAGTTGCCCAAAGCATCTGGGTAATTTCCACATCTCTACCAACAGTCACAGAGAAATGTGTGGTCTAGAATGGGAACTAACCACACAATGTAATGGTTGGTGTCACCATGAAAAAACCTTTGGGGTGTTTTAGTTTTGTTTTTAAATTCCCACACTACTATTGCAACTTAGGAATCAGAAGTACATTCTGGAATTAAAAAAAACAGTAATATTTTTTAAATGTTTGCTAAGGGTAACATGTAGACAACTGGGGAAAGCAATGGCAAACCACCCCGTAAACATAGTCTGCCTAGTAAACATCGGGATGTGATGTCACCCCATGGGTCAGGAATGACCTGGTGCTGCACAGGGGGCTACCTTTAACTTTTTAAATATGTTCACACAAGGTACCATGATTTACCATAAGAGAAATCTTCTTTTCACATTTCATTTTTGGTAATTCAGCTTAAAGTTCTTGGCTGAAATTACTCCGTAGAGCATAGCACTGACATGAGTGATGGATGAACATTATGTTTTATTACAGAAATATTATATGTTGTATGGGCATCCCTAACCCTAAAATGGTAGGTGAGGTATACATGAATGGAGGATAATTCACAAATCTCATACCCTGCCAGAAAATATTTTTGTTAGTCTTTAAGATGCTACTGGATTCTTGCTCTTTTCTATGAATGGAGGATTAAGAGTTGAGTTATTCTTACAGTGCATGCCTGACTTGCGCTGGCGGCCATGCCCAAAGGCCTTTAGAGGCCAGCAATGGCCCATGCCGGCACAAGGGCCCACAGCAACGGCATCTGGGAGGCGCACGCCGGTGTTTGTGGCCCCAGCGCCGGCATGCAGGGCTGGACACCAGTCTCCGGCCGCTGCCGCGGCAACACCGAACCCAGACACCGCCAGAGCTGGATGCAGGTGTCTGGATGCTGGCAAAGGCCATGGCGGCAAAACGGGAGGCGTTCCTGTGGTGTAACGGCGCTGGCCAGGGGGTGGGGCCGCCATTCGGTGGCCTCCTGGGCCGTTTCGGCTCGGAAACGGCCCCTTTTATTTTGGCCGATGAGGGTTGCACGGATTTTTGGCACCGGGCAGAGGTTGTCGCTGCGTTGCCTCCTAAGCCTGGCGCAGGCATTCCAGTCAGGAATGCACTGTAAATGTTTTAAAACATGAAGCAAAAGAAAAAAATCACATATGCCATTGCTTCAGAACTAGTTGGAAATGTTTCATGTACCGTCATGACAACATGAGAAGAGCTATGTAGGCTATCGTATTTTGGTCACGTCATGAGACAACAAGAGTCACTGGAAAAGACAGTCATGCTAGGAAAAGTTGAGGGCAACAGGAAAAGAGGAAGACACAACAAGAGATGGATTGACTCAATAAAGGAAGCCACAGCCTTCAATTTGCAAGATCTGAGCAAGGCTGTCAAAGACAGAACATTTTGGAGGACTTTCATTCATAGGGTCTCCATGAATCGGAAGCGACTTGATGGCACTTAACACACACATGTAGGTTCATGCCATGGAGCTTCAAGGACAAGCCTGAAGGTTCCTGAGGCTGACAAAGGATTCCAACTTCACTCAGTGGAATGGTAGGATCCACCATTGTGATGACTATTTTCACTCTTTCTTTTCTGGCACCATAAAGCCTTTGTTAACTTGTTAATTCTCTACTGAGAGTCAAGGCTGGTTACTATGGGATGCCACCAGAAAACTAAGCTAAGCTTCTTTAGTGAATGCTGTATATGGGTTGGATTTGGAAAGACAGCAAGGAAACAAGGACTTGAATTGAGAGACAGAGAGATGGGCAAATGCTCAACGCCATCCATATAAGCTCACATTTTTGTAATTTAAACATGCCCACCTCACATCCACCTCACAAGCAACTAAAATGGAATGGTTCCCCTACAAGTGAGATTTAACCAAATACATCTAAGATCATTGAGCTACTTTTGCATACAGCCCTTATTTCTACTGATCTGTACCATACCAAATGAGCTGTATGGGACTTCCAGTCTCAGGATCCCTCTTTCCTTCCAGCCTTGTATTCCCCTCCAGGAGTTGTGTAGTGCAACCAACCCTGAAGTTTGGGGACCACTGCCCAATGCAAAAAGAAAGTATGAGCTGTTTTAGCTAGTTACATCTTTGCAAGTTAGAAAGATATTTTGCTTTGTTCTGTGACAGCAAGGTTCAGCAATACATGGATTGACAAAGTGTTCAAATCCTCTTACTTTTATTGCATATCAATGTCATAAAGAAATAGAAGACTTGGTGGCTTCTGTGACTGTTGACTTTAATCAATCCAGAAGTTTGTCCGAGGATAAGAAACAGATTTTAAAACAGACGGAGATACATTTTAGAAGGGTACGTAAATGTGATCTTGATTGCACAAAGACTAACACAGTTTAAAGCTTATCAGATTTATTAAGTGACAGGCTCAAAAAAATTATTCCAAGTCTAGTAAAAAAAAATCAAAGGTAATCAAATAATTATTTCTTTTTACTGGAAATGCTAACCTAGACTTATGATCTCCAAAGTCTATCTGGCGTCCCAATGTAACAGTATTTCTTTGTCTTTATATATTTGATTGAGCACAAAGCCATAAGATAATTCTTAATGATCTATTTATAATTTGCCCTGAATTAAATTTTCATTAATATACATTATTGTCACAAAATTTCATTTGGTTCGACTCCTGTGTTTGTGATTTTGCAAGAGCAAATGTCTCCATACAAAAGTTGCAATGAGTTCAGTTCTGTCAATGTTTAGAATTTACTACTCATATTTATTTTTAAAAGCAATTAAAATTGCATTCACTCTAACAAGCTGTCTTTCAGAGCTGCTACAGAGCTGAAAACACTTACTTAATTCACAAATAAAAATGAGCATTTGCTTCTTTTGTCAAAAATGTACATTTAAATGTGCATCATACAAATCTAGGAAATTATTCATATTTGAATGAGGCAATTTAGGTCCAGTAGTTAATTTTTCTAAGACACCTTCCCTTTCATTCCAGTTATAAATATTCATACAAAAACCCAATGTGCTGCTTATGATGGTATTCCCCATAGGCAGAGGCAATGCTTCAGGTCATCTGCAGAAAGACAATATAGGCTTGCAAACAAATCGGGCATAAAGAATGAAGACACATCAGCCCTCTCTGCTGTGCTGTCTTTCAGGAGATCAACAGTTATAAGGAAATTCTTTATATCTACCATGTCTTTATCCTGAACGATTCATGAAATACCTATACTGTACTCAACGAGAAGCCAGTTGTAAGTTGTTCCCATGCCATACAAGCTGCACCAACCTTCAGGTGGCAGCTGGGGATCTCCAGCTATTACAATGGATCTCCTGGAGACAGAGATCAGTTCACCTGGAGAAAATGGCCGCTTTGGCAATTGGACTCTATGGCATTATACCCCATCAAAGTCCCTCCCTCTCCAAACCCTGCCCTCTTCAGGCAACACCTCCAAATTCTCCAGGTACTTCCCAAACCCCAGCTGGTAGCCCTATCCTCTTGGCCAACTGGGCCACCCCCAGAGTCTGGGTGATGGCAGCCCAGCCAGAAGGTAAACATGGCCGGGCCAGAAGTGGCACAACACTGCCAATGGAGGGGCAGAAACTAGGGTTGTCAGCCCCCAGATGGGACCTGGAGAACTCCCAGAATTACAACTGTTCTCCAGAATACTGTCATGGCCCCCCTGTGGCTGAGTCCGAGGCCTCGGATGCAGAACTGGAGCAGTTGGCCATCCGATTGGCAGCTGACCCTCCTGGGAATGCAGCTGATGAGCTTTCTGAACCAGATGCTGAATTAAAGGGGCCATCAGACGCTTCTACATCCAACCAGGCCGAGGAATTCCAGTCCCCCTTCGAGGCCCGACTGCCAGAGCCAGCCAGAGACTTGGAAGAAGAATCCTCCCCCCTGGTTCACCAAAGACAGAAACTCCAAGCTCTGCTGAGTAGGGCTGTCAAAAAAAAAAAATTCGGTACAGTTCGGATTCGGCCGAATTTGACCCTTGTGGGTTCGGTACGTGCCGAAGTCCGAACTCCCCCGCTTCGGATCCCCGGTAATTCGGGGGGATCCGGAGTTCGGGGGAAAATTCGGCCCCAGCGCACCTTCAGAGGGATTCCCTGAAGGCGCGGGGGCCCTTTAAACTGATCTGAGCCTCCCAGCTGGGAGGCGCAGATCAGTTTAAAGGGCAGCCCGCCCCCCTTCAGCGGGCTCCGCTGGAGAGGCTCGGGCTGCCCTTTAAACTGATCTGAGCCTCCCAGCTGGGAGGCGCAGGTCAGTTTAAATGGCAGCCCGCAGCTTTCAGCGGGCTCCGCTGGAGAGGCGCGGGCTGCCCTTTAAACTGACCTGTGCCTCCCGGCCGGGAGGCACAGATCAGTTTAAAGGGCAGCCTGCCCCCTTTCAGCGGGCTCCGCTGGAGAGGCTCGGGCTGCCCTTTAAACTGATCTGAGCCTCCCAGCTGGGAGGCGCAGGTCAGTTTAAAGGGCAGCCCGCACCTTTCAGCGGGCTCCGCTGGAGAGGCGTGGGCTGCCCTTTAAACTGACCTGTGCCTCCCGGCCGGGAGGCACAGATCAGTTTAAAGGGCAGCCTGCCCCCTTTCAGCGGGCTCCGCTGGAGAGGCGCGGGCTGCCCTTTAAACTGATCTGAGCCTCCCAGCTGGGAGGCGCAGGTCAGTTTAAAGGGCAGCCCGCACCTTTCAGCGGGCTCCGCTGGAGAGGCGCAGGCTGCCCTTTAAACTGACCTGCGCCTCCCGGCCAGGAGGCACAGATCAGTTTAAAGGGCAGCCCGCCCCCCTTCAGCGGGCTCCGCTGGAGAGGCTCGGGCTGCCATTTAAACTGATCTGAGCCTCCCAGCTGGGAGGCGCAGGTCAGTTTAAAGGGCAGCCTGGACCTTTCAGCGGGCTCCGCTGGAGAGGCTCGGGCTGCCCTTTAAACTGATCTGAGCCTCCCAGCTGGGAGGCGCAGGTCAGTTTAAAGGGCAGCCCGCGCCTTTCAGCGGGCTCCCCTGAAGGGGGGCCGAATTTGTCGAATTTATTCGCGAACTCCCGAACTCGCTGAATTCGGCCCCCCCGGTTGCCCGCCAGTTTTGAGTTTGGATCCGTCCGAACAGAAAATCACCGAATCAGGGGAAATTTTGATTTTCAGTTCGGACCGAACCGAATTGACAGCCCTACTGCTGAGTGAAAGAAGATGCTCGGCACGGCTCCAGGGCCGGAGAGGCATTTCAGCTGTAGAGAATGACAGTGAGTGATGACAGGACCAACCTCACTCTGATAGCTGGCCAGATTTAAAGAGCAGTGAAGATCAGCCTCGGAGTGGAAGCAACTTACTGAATTCTGGTTTCAGCCAAGCGCCACTCCAGTTGCTATCTTACTTGAGAACAACCTTAGACGGTTTAAAGGTGACGCATACCACCTTGCCTGTAACCCAGACCTTGGACTGATTAACAACGACCCTTGCTACCTAGCCTGTGATAAGTAAGAGACCCCGGCCTGATTTCTGGACTGCTTCTTAGACTTTGCCTTACCCCTGCTGACCCCATTGCTTCTTTGCAGCCTCCAGGCTGCAGAAGCCTTGGCTTCTGTACCCTCCACTGCTTCCTGCCATGCCCACTCTCAGCTCCCTCTGCACCAGGCTGCAGTAGCAGCCCCGCCAGCTTGCCCAGCCAGTACAAATACAGAGATTAGTTCCCCTGGAGAAAAAGGCTGCCTTGGAGGATGGAGTGTATGGCATCATACCATGCTGAGGTCCCCCTTCTCCTCAAACCACACCCTCCCTAAGCTTCAGCCCCCAAATTTCCATTTATTTCCCAAACAGGAATGACCAGGCCTGGCTGCTAGAGAGGGCAAAAGCTGACATCAGGTAGGTGAGGGAGGAAGAAAGAGGAGAGGCTGGAGGAGGCCTTGGGCTGCCTGCTTAGGGTTGCCAACCTCCAGGTAGCTGGTGGTCTCCTGCTTTTACAACTGATCTCCAGCCGATAGAGATCAGTTCCCCTGGAGAAAATGACTGCATTGGCAGTTGGACTCTATAGCATGGAAGTCCCTCCCCAAACCATGTCCTCCTCAGGCTCCACCCCAAAAACCTCAGTGGCGAAGAGGGACCTGGGAACCCTATGCCTGCTAGGGGCCAAACTGAACACTGAAAAGTGCAGAACTGTGCTGGGAACGCTACCAGGGGAGAGAAGTAAGCAAGATATGCCTTGGGCACATGACCATGGTAAGCCAAGGACTAGGGATGGGTTGGGGACCATATTGGGCAGCAGGGCCCTTGGAGGTGACACAGAGGCCATGAGGGCCAGGAAACCCCCAAAAGGAAGAAGGGGTCCAGGGCCCAGGCTGCTGGCAAGGCAACTGCCAGCACAGCGTTAGAGGGGCCAAGAAGCAGCAACCAGGTGGAGGGCATAGTGGTGTAAGTGTGGCTCAAGGAAGCACTGGATAAAGAGGCCAGGGGCCAGGCTAGGGTTGCCAACCTCCGGGTAGTGGAATCAATATAAAGTTAGCCTGTTGTTTTGTAGGTAGTAGATAAGGAACAACAGAATGGCCAAACAACAAGTAATATGCAAGGGGGAGTGTTGTTATAAATATTATCAAGAAAGTGCAGCAAGGTGCAAAAACATGTAACAAGACACAGCTTGTATACAAAATACAGTCATATACGAAATACACAAATACACAAATACACAAAATCATATTTCTTGGACATTTTGTATTTGTGTATTTTTGTATTTCACATATGACTGTATTTTGTATACAAGCTGTGTCTTGTTACATGTTTTTGCACCTTGCTGCACTTTCTTGATATATTTATAACAACGCTCACCCTTGCATATTACTTGTTGTTTGGCCATTCTGTTGTTCCTTATCTGCAGCCTCCGGGTAGTGGCTGGAGATCTTCTGCTATTACAACTGATCACTTGGAGAAAACCGCCACTTTGGCCATTGGACTCTTTGGCTTTGAAGTCCCACCCTCCCCAGGCTCCACCCTGAAAACTCCAGGTAATTCCCAGCCTGGCATCGGCAACCCTAGGCCAGGCCAAGAAGGAACTCATGGGGGACGTGTGCCTGGGTATAGAGGGGCAAGTAGGGTTGCCAGCTCTAGGTTGGGAAATACCTGGAGCTTTTGGGGTGGAGCTTGAAGAAGGCGGGGTTTAGGGAAGGAAGGGACTTCAATGGGGGGAAATGCCATAGAATTCACCTTCCAAAGTGGCCATTTTCTCCAGGTAAACTGATCTCTGTCGCCTGGAGATCTCCAGCCACCACCTGGAGGTTGGTACCCCTAGGGGCAAGGGACCCAGTCTGAGGCCATGCCCAGGAGAGAGAGACTGATGCCTCCAATTAAGTACATGGCTTGTGGAAGTCAAGGGGACTTACAATATAAGGATGATTATAAAAACACAGTTAAACAATATTAAAACAACAATTATAAAAATACATCAAAGGTCACAAATTTAAAACTCCTGTTAGGACTGTCAACAAATAAAAACAAAATCAGTCAAATGCAGTCCTAAATTGAACTGTCTTCTATCCAGATTTTAGGAATCTCTGTACGTGACTTAAAAGATCATGGGCCATCAGCAGCTCTTTCTTTAATCTTGAGCTGCTAGCAAAAACTGGATTTCAGAAGCACTATGATAAGAGCACGTAGAGTATATTCACCTTTATACCTAGGTTTGATGCTGCCACAGTCTCTCCAACATACTTTGACTCCCTCATAGTCCCACGCTGCAGACAATTATTTATGTTGGCTAGATTGAATGCCATTCTGTCAGGGGAGTTGTTTAAATAAGGTTACATATTCTGAGCGAGTGCATCAGTGTGGTTCTGGTCAAATAGATACCCTACTGAGTGACCTTGAGCCAGGCGCAGTTCTCTCTGAACTCTCTCAGCCCCGCTCACCTCAAAAGGCGCCAGTTGTGGGGAGGGGGTGGGAAGGCGATTGTAAGCCACTTTGAGACTCCTTAAAGGTAGAAAAAAGTGGGAATATAAAAACCACCTCTTCTTCTTCCTCTACATTCTCTATTCAGCTGTGACCTGCTCAATGTGGCAAGTGATAGATGGATAAAACCATTCAGCTGGGACCCTAGGTGTGAATTGGATAATTTGAGGTTTCTTTTAGCAGGGATGGATTTTAATATTACATTGGCAGTTGCCAATTTTTTCCTCAGTTGATTAAAAATTATTAATTCTGGATTGCTTGTGTGTGTGTGCGTGTCTCTGTGTGTATTCTTTTCTTTTAGTCTTAGTGTGGCACTGTTCAGAGCCAAACTGGGTGTATGAGCAGTATCATTACAGTAAAGTATAACTGTCTTCAACTTAGGGATGTCAGCCTCCAGATGGGGCCTGGGGATCTCCAGGAATTACAGCTCAACTCCAGACTACACAGATCAGTTTCCCTGGAGAAAATGGATGCTTTGAAGGGTGAGCTCTGTGGCACCATACCCTACTGAGACCCCTGCCCTCCCCAGGCTCCATCCCCAAATCTCCGGGATTTCCCCAACCTGTAGCTGGCAACCTTACTTCAAATGCCTCTTGAAGATCAACTGTGAGGGGGCCAGACACACCTCCCTAGGGAGGTTGTTCCATAGATATTTATCTATTTATTAAAACATTTATATTCCACCTTTTCTCTTGGCTCAAGGAAGCTTACAAATAATAATTATAACAGTACAGACTAAAACTAAATAACCCCTCCCAAAATACCTCCCTTTCCTCTTAAAAGATGCCTCTGTTCATAGCCCATCAAAAGCCCTGGCAAATAAGCAAGGTTTGCAGTTCCTCCTAAAGATCTCCTCTTCTAGTATGGGAGCCACAGAGGAGAAGGCCAGGGCTCTGGTTCATTCCAGGTGGGTCATCTGTGTGGTGGAACAGCCTGCAGGTGGCAGCCTAATGGCCACAGTTGATGCATGGGAATGTACAAGAGGAGATGGTCCTTCAGATAGGTCAATCCCAGATCATGAAGGGCTTTTAAGTTCATCACCAGCACCCTGAATTGAACTTGGCAACACATTGGCAGCCAATGTAGATGTTTCCAAATGGGCAAAATATGCTCCTGTCAGTTAATCCCTGACAACAGTCAGTTCCTGACAACAACATTCTGGACCAGCTGCAGTGTCTGGATTGTCTTCAAGGCAGGCCAATGTAGAGAACATAACAGTATACCAACTGCGAGGTTACAAAAGCATGAATCAGCATGGCCAGATTGGTTCAATCTAAAACAAAAAAATGACAGAGTAGTTGACAAACCAGAGGCAGGTGATCAATCTGGCAACAGGACTGTGGAGGATCTGGAACTTGGACTAATAAATAATGAATCAAGGATTGCTCCGGTCCCTAGAGATCCATAGAACTATTTAGGACTTTCAGTAACGTATTTTTCACTAATGGGAACAGAACTATTAATATTGGTTTTGCTTTTCTGATAGTACCAAGCTGAATTGTGGTTAACCCCGATTATTTACAAGTAAATGATGAGAAATAAAAAAGCAACAACACTTCTCTTAGGAATTATGGACTAGTAATTATGTAGCACAGGAGGGAAGACAAATTAATGAAGTGGTACATCTTTAGAGAAATATAACTATCAGCAGTGTTCCTGCAACCTAGTGCCTGCTTGTATAAATACAATAACCCCGCTGCAGCCAACTATAAAAGAGTTTTATGGGATATCATGCAGATTTAGAGAGCTTCAGTGTAGACATAAGCAGACATTGGTTCTAGGAAGGATTAGCAAGAAGGGAAGGCGCCTGCCAATAGACATGAGGAAATAGTTCCTGTCTAGTTTCTTTTCAGATTTGTCTAAATGTTTCTCAACTGTTTAATTCTCCATTTTCAAAATTATTTTGTTGATTCTTTTTCTCTGTTATGTAGTTTTTCTATAAAGTTTAACATACAATGTTTGCTACTTATAATGATAATATACAAGTGGGGGACCTGCAATGGCTTGCTGGGGGGGATGTCCTTTGCCCCCTCACTATTTCACTTTGCCTTCTCTGAAAGCCCCCATAGCATATCCCCTTTTCTTGCTTCCTTCTAGGGTTCCCAGGTCCCTCTTTGCCACCGGTGGCAGGTATTTGGGGTGGAGCCTGAGGAGGGCAAGGTTTGGGGAGAGGAGGGACTTCAATGCAATAGAGTCCAATTGCCAAAGTGGCCATTTTCTCCAGGTGAACAGATCTATATCAACTGGAAATCAGTTGTAATAGCAGGAGATCTCCAGCTAGTACCTGGAGGTTGGCAACCCTATCTCCTTCCCTTCCACCAGCCAACCTACTTGTATCTGCCTCCTGTCTTCAACTTTTCCTTCTTCCCTCATTCTAGCTGCCTCTTCTGGGATACGGCCCAGTTGTCTGGAGCCAGCTGCTGGGCTATGCCCAGTTGTGCATTGAGGAACCAGTAAAGATTTATGGGGGGGGGGGGAATCTCATTTCCCCCTGCATCACCTGCAGAAGAGAGCAGAAGAGAATCCAGTTCAGTTGGTTTCTAGATAATAAAAAACTGGATTGAAGAAACTGGTATGGGGATCAAAGAGATGGTACTTGCAGAATTAATTTTTCTTTAAAAATGTGTGAATATTTGCTGTGTTCCAAATCTCATTGATCCTCTGGATCCTCTGGAATCATAAAAATGGGGGTGCCATGGGGGCCAGCCACAAAATTTTGGGAGACTGCAAGCCAAGCATCCACCTATGAGGGAAGCAGCTGTTTCTGAATAGGTGCACCCTGCAGACACAAAGGTGATGCCTCCAAAGTAGTGGAGGAAAGCCAGGATTGCCTTTTTGCTTTAGAGAAAAGATGTTTTGTGAAAGAAGCTAATGGGTTCTAGGAGACCCGTCTACAGGCATCATGTTGGCGATCACTAGTCTAGGCCATATTAAGAACACTGGCTGGATCTAAGACCCCCTTATGAAGTTGTGAGAATGGTGGTCTCATATTTTTTACCGATTCTTTCCATTTTGATCCTCCTGAATTCTACAGCAATACACTCCCTCCCATCACACACCACAATGAAGGGTCTTTCACCTTCAGGAGTAGCTTTTTGGAGAGTATGATGGGATGCAGTGAGAAGGAGGGGGGAAATGTATTGCACAAACCGAGTTCTGTCTGATGAAGGGAGATTTGACTCTTGGAAACATATAGCCTGGAAATGCTGTTGGTCGGTAAGGTGCTACTGGACTCGAATCTTGCTATTCTACTGCGAACCAACACAGTTTACCCATTTGAAACTGAATTATGTCCATGACTCTTGGGCTCCTAATCAATGAATCATGTTCTAAAGAAGAAGAAGAGTTGGTTTTTATATGCCGACTTTCTCTACCAGTTAAGGGAGAATCAATCTGGCTTACAATCACATTCCCTTCCCCTCCCCACAACAGACACCCTGTGAGGTAGGTGGGGCTGAGTGTGACTAGCCCAAGGTTACCCAGCTGGAGAGAGAGAAGGTGTTTTATTCCAAGACACTGAAATACTGGACAATTCTACCAACTATTTTGTCAGATTGCACAGAGAAGCCATTGAAATTCATAAACACCAGCACAACTTTAACAGAAAAGAAGAGAGTTTAAGAATGAATAAGACTTGGCTTCCTGTCCTGAAAACCTCCAGACTAACAAAGACAACATTCAACAATAGCCATGCAGATTAGCTTTGGATTTCACACATTAACAGATCACTTCAGGATACAATGGTTCCATATTAACATACCACGCCCTCATTAGCACATTATCTTGATATTTACAGGACAATGATTAGCACATTACCTTTGATACTTTTTGCAGGACAATGATTCAGCTCAAACCCAACCCCTTTCTGACTATATATTATTCTTCCTACACACTTGACACTGAGAGACACTGTCCTTCAGTGTTACTCCTCCGAAGATGCCTGCCACAGCTGCTGGCGAAACATCAGGAAAGAAAATACCAAGACCACGGTCACGCAGCCCGGATAACCTACAAGAACCAATGAACTCTGACGGTGAAAGCCTTCGACAGAGTTAACCAAGTTACCCATAGATTACTTGTGACATTGTGACAGCATGAGACTGCATGGACTGGGGGAGGTGGGAGTCTCGACAGCCTAGGCTAATATTTATTATCTTATATTGCTGACTCCATTCCAGTTATAGAGGACGGCATGCTTATTACGAAATGAATGCGATGTCGAGGCAAGGGCAGTTCCAATAATTCAGCCTATGTCTTATTTTTTCCCCGAAAGAAAAAAAGGAGCTAACTTCCCAGTCCTCCCTAAATCAAGTTTCTTTAAAATTCAGGAACATCGCCTTAACAAAAGGAAGAATTCACTGAGGTGTGCATAAGGGGAAGACATAATTAAAGAAAACACTCTGGAATCTATATCTTCAAAAGCAAATTACAATAACTCATTAGAGAAACATAAGAAGGCATTGGCAGTCCCAAATAAATGCCAAAGCCTTAAATGATTCTAAGCAGGAATCAATGTCTGACTATGGTATGGCTCCAGATTAATCAATATGTGTAATAAAGAAAACTAAATTAAAGCCAAAGAACCAATTAAATGTGATTTTATTCCCTTCCTAATAAATGAGCAGGGCATTTGCACCGATATTTACATACATGACTCCAAAAAGCTTTTCGTTCAGAAACCAAGCCATACGATGACACGTCTGCACAGCAATACGAGACTATCAAGCCGATTTGGATGAAGAATGTTTTTTCACCAGGGCTGCTGGTGTGATCAAATGTATTGTGTATGGTAAAGTGCCATCAAGTTGCAGCTGACTTATAGTGACTCCTCGTGGGGTTTTCAAGGCAAATGATTAAGCAGAGGTTGTTCCCCACTGCCTTCCTCTGCAGCGTCTTCCTTGGAGGTCTCCCTTCCAAGTCCTGACCCTGCTTAGCTTCCGAGATCTGACAAGATCAGGCTATATTACACCATGCCACATCTCTAATCAAATGGATTAGGTCATATATATAAATGGGAAGGCCATTGCTACAATTGCACTCCACCTGGGCATGTATCAGCATCCTGAATACTGCAGTACAGTATGGTCTTCTGTGCATGGCATTGCCTGGACACAGAAGTGATGAGAATCAAGATTATCCTTTTGAGCTCCTTTGAGATTTTACAGACTCTTTGGTTCTGCTCCAGTATTTAACCATTTACTTTATAACCTCGTTAACCGCTTTTGTTATGCTAAAAAAAAGAAACTTGCAATAGTAACATTGCTATAAAAATACAATAAAGTAGAGTACACAACCATAAATAATATAGCTAAACCAGGAGGATGTTTTTATTTGAAAAACTTAAATTGGAAGGAAGGGGAAACGGGGACCTGAGCATCTCAGTGGGGGAGGGGGGAGAGAATCCTGCTCTCTTTGATATATTCTGATTCTCACGCTGATGTTTCACTGAAAGGTGCCAGGGTTCAAATCTGGCTGTTCGTAACAGCTTTTAGCTACCAGGGACCTGTTGCCAAGCTAATTTGAGATGCCAGTGATTAATGGCCATCGGAATCTTTTAAAAATTGGCTCAAACTTTAAAAAAATTAAGATGCAATAGCAGCACACACAGTAACAATAAGCAACAGTCCCAGACTCATAGGGTTGCCAACCTCCAGGTACTAGCTGGAGATCTCCTGCTATTACAACCGATCTCCAGCCGATAGAGATCAGTTCACCTGGAGAAAATGGCTGCTTTGGCAATTGGACTCTATGTTATTGAAGTCCCTCGTAGAATAAGCACCATTCTTGATGAATACCATGCATTTTAACTGATACTCCAGAAGTACAGTGCTGGGCGGAGACCATAACATTTAGAGAATGGGGGTAAAGGGGAAGAGTGACAGTGAAAGATCCTTTTTACTACTGCTATTTCTTGCAAAGGAACTTAAAACAGAGGATCCAATGTGAAACTGATGAATTAGAATTAATTAAAAATTCAAGACAACATACCCACCGAAGGTTTAATAATGAAAGGGATTCTTAACTTATTATATAGTAATAGGTTGCATATCACACCTCTTACAAATATTAATTATTTTAGTTCTATCTCTGTAAATTCCAATTGTATCTTATTTCATCCTATGCTAGGCTCTACATTTTGCCTACCCTACAACAATTGGGAGTCTTTTACACCCTCTTGAACTGATTACTCTTTTGTTTTGATCCAGCCTTAACACCTTTCTGTTGTGTATATAAATAAATCTGCTAAATATACACTTCATGCATCTAATGAAGTGAGATCATGATCACAAAAGGTTTATGCTGGAATAAATTTTTGTTAGTATTTAAGGTGCCACTGGACTCCTATTTTATTCCTTAAATTAGAATTCACAGTCCTTCCACAGAGAAGAAGAATTGGTTTTTATATGCTGTGAGGTAGGTGAGGCTGAGGTGAGGCTGAGACATTCTGTGAGGTAAGTGGGGCTGAGAGAGTGTGACTAGCCCAAGGTCATCCAGCTGGCTTCATGTGTAGGAGTGGGGAAACAAATCCAGTTCACCAGATTAGCATCCGCTGCTCATGTGGAGGAGTGGGGAATCAAACCCGGTTCTCCAGATCAGAGTCCACCGCTCCAAACCACCGCTCTTAACCACTACACCATGCTGACTCTCCAAGTTACATCTGATATTCTGAGTTGTAGTTGTTCTTTTGTGCCGTCAAGTCATAGCTGACTTATGGCAACCCCGTAGGGTTTTCAAGGCAAGAGACATTCAGAGGTGGTTTGCCATTGCCTGCCTCCACTTCACGCCCCTGGTAATCCTTGGCAGTGGCCCATCCAAACAGTAACCCGGGCCAACCCTGCTTAGCTTCTAAAATCAGATGAAATCAGGCTAGCCTGGGGCTATCCGGGTCAGGGCCCTGACATTCTGTCTCTTCCTCAAATTTCATAAAACTTCTTGATGTTTTCATCCTGCCTGAATCTTAGGAACACCTTCCAGAGCTTTAGGAATCCCACTTCCCCTTCTTCTACCCACCCTCAATCTTATGTCTTGAATTTTAAGAGTTTGCCCTCTAGAAACCTCTGGCAAGTGAAGCAGAAGAGCATTTGGAACTAAGTAATCATCAATGCCTGATGTGAGCACTCTATGGCATCACAGAGAGATCTGTCAGAGTCCGGGGCTGATTTGAACAATGTAAGACCCTTCTTGTTATTCCTTGGATCTTTCTCCTATTTCCTGTGTTTGTACCATTTCATTTTTTTAAAATGGCATTTTATGGAGGCACTTCATAGTTCCTTGGAAACACACACTTTCTCAACATTGAAAAAAAGACAGAAATCAAAATAGTAGAACATTCCCGTGGTGAATACATCAGGTCAGCCAATATTTCATAGCACAATAAATGTCAGCACAGCATCCTTGAGTTGCGATGATATGCCAAGCCTGCACCTAAATAATGGTATTTATGTAATGGTCTTCCTGTGTGCTCAAAGGGCTTTGCATATATTATCTCATTAACCCTTACAATGCTGAAGTTACCGTATTCCACCACTATGGTTTTGTGCACGTCCCACATTAGGAAGAATTTTCTAACAGAGCAGTTCCTCAGTGGAACAGGCTTCCTCGGGAAGTAGTAAGCTCTCCTTCCCTGGAGGTTTTTAAGAAAAGGCTAGATGGCCATCTGTCAGCAATGCTGATTCTATGACCTTAGGCAGATCATGAGAGGGAGGGCATCTTGGCCATCTTCTGGGCATGGAGTAGGGGTCACTGGGGGTGTGGGGGGAGGTAGTTGTGAATTTTCTGCATTGTGCAGGGGGTTGGACTAGATGACCCTGGTGGTTCCTTCCAACTCTATGATTCTATTATACTCTCTCTCTCTCTCTCTCTCTCTCTCTTCTATCTCTCTCCTCTCCCTCCAAGGGTTTTTGTGAAGATAAAATTAAAGGAGAAAAATCCTATGTACACTTACTTGAACGTACTGATGGAAAGGTGTGCATGCAACCACATAGTTTAGATCATATCAATTATGGTTGGTGAATGCTGGTTGTGACAAGTGGGGTCCAGTCGATTAAACCAAGCCTGCAGTTCTTCTCAAAGAACTTAGACCTTGCTCATTTGTCTGTAAACTCTGAATTACAATTTTCTTTCTCATCATTTCCAAAACAGAACTCCGTGAAACTCGGATGTGTATACCAGCCAATGAATTCCTTTCATGTTTAGGATTCCAAACATCTCATGCAGCAAATACTTAATAACTTGCCTGAGTGAGCTTTGGATCAGGCTCTCATCTCTGTGAAATTTTGCTGAGATTACATTGAAAAAGGAGTGACGGAGTGTTGAAGCCTAGGGATGAAGGCTGAACTCTCATAAGCTGCCCCAGTGGAGTTGATGCTGCTCAGTGAATATAATCAAAGCCCTGTACATTGTTATGACGATGTCACTATCTTCTGACATATTTCACTTCAAAAGCCTTCCATCATCATTCATCCTACACAAGCGCTGACATCCACTCACATATGCTATTATTCTTCAAACAAAAGAACGCAGGCAGCAGATACCCAATTGCGTAACAGACTACAGATAGAGAGAAACCTAGAAATGCCAGTCGCTTTTAGGCAAATCACGGAATGCAGATTTATGCAGTTGGCATCCTTGAAACTGAACCCGTTGAAAGACCAGGAGAACCATACTCGAAGCCAAATTAAGCAGCCACTTGAAGGTGTTGCTCTATTGACCGATGAAATGGCAGAGCGCCTGGCTTCTGATATCTACAGTAGACCTAGCCAACCCACAAGCTTCACACTGCCAGCCAAATCAAATGCAGTACCTGATATTATGCACACCTGAAGAAAAAATGCCTAGGACACGAGATAACTAGGGTGGTCAGGTCCCTCTTCACCAACGGCGAGAGGTTTTTGGGGTGGAGCCTGAGGAGGTCAGGGTGTGGGGAGGGACCAATGCCATAGAGTCCAATGGTCAAAGCGGCCATTTTCTCCAGGTGAACTGATCTTTATCGGCTGGAGATCAGTTGTAATAGCAGGAGATCTCCAGCTAGTACATGGAGGTTGGCAAGCCTAAAGATAACTCACATAGCTGGATCCCTCTTTCACACTACTACAAGACTCCCAGGTCATACCCCAACATTTTTAACACAGAGCAACAGGGCGTGGGGTCCTCTGGTCTGGCATTTTCTCCATATCTAAGACCTAAATAAACTAAAATGGCTTTCAAAATCCCAGAATTGGTATGCTGTGAGTTGAAGCAGAGGCACTCAGGCATCTTCCTACCCCTGCCCCACGCACACTCATCCATCTCAAAGGGGCTCTGAAACATTTATCTTCATCACGCAAGAGGGGCATCTCAGTGCAGAAAGAAAAGACAACATCTTGGTCCAACTGTCATATGTTTGTCACACTTGTCGAGCCGTGCCAGAATCTACCCAATCATCTGTAGGCCAAATTCTGATTTCACAAACTAACTACAGTTAAAATACATTATGGATTCACAATATGTGTGAGCCAAATCATAATGTACTTTGGGTCTTCAGGGAGGAAGGCTTGAAGTGAACATAAATGGAAAATCCACTAGAGATAGTATCCTATCCTGAATGTTTAAATCCATGCTGTAGTGGAGATTAGGGGTTAAATAATTTGGGCATCATTGACAATTTAAGGCAGAGTCATGTATTCCTTACTGTTATATGACAACATGTATGTTATGGTTAGGGTTGCCACTCGCCAGGTCCCTCTTCACCACCGGTGGGAGGTTTTTGAGGTGGAGCCTGAGGAGGGCGGGGTTTGGGGAGGGGAGGGACTTCAATGTCATAGAGTCCCGTTGCCAAAGTCCAGAATTTTGTCTCAAATTATGGCTATCTAGATCCCTTGAGAAAAATGGCACACTTAAGGGGGTCATTTGTTTCTTATTGACGGAATATGCGAGGCTATCATATTAGCTTTGACATAGCAAGTGTTAGATTTAGGGGATCTAACTGTCATCCTGGAATGATGCAACAGCATGGAAAGCCCCTAGGAGGCCTGAATACACTGGCCAGAACCAGTTGAGGCCAGAAGCTGAAGTGAATGTTTGTACCTGGAGGGTGACTCAGCCTGACTCACTAATTAATGTCTAGTGGTGGCATTATGTATAAATATCCTAGACTCCATGAGTCTGTGTCGGGAGATTATGGTGGAAGGAGTGTATGTATTTGAGCACTGTAAAAATAAACAACTGCATTTCTATTAGCTCTGGTGGCACTGGTGGTCATTCCTGGGCGTTGGCACAATCCGCCAGCTCCCGCGACACTTATTCCCTACATTTGCTGTATTTCTCTTATATATGTAGGGTAAACATTTTTTTTTTACTACCATCGGTAGCAGGGATTACTAGACCTGACTTCAGTAGATTGGTTTAAATGATTATTAGAGCCATTTTAGAGCTGACCACAGGTTATGACTGTCAAGGGAATAGAAGAGAAATAAACAGATAAGAGCTGTTTTGAAGAACTATTTAACTAATTCAGACATGAGCCAGACTTGGGGAGAAAAAGAGCAAGAGTCACGTTTGCAGATAATACCAAATCATTCATGATTACCCAAGCAGAATCTCTCCAAACCAGGCAACAAAACGGCAGATGAGATTCAGCACACAAATCAATGAAGGTACTATTTTGTATTCCGTTGCAATCAAAAGGAAGAGTGATGTCACTTGAGAATGATGTCCTACAAAGGCTTAATCCTTCTTTGTAAACTGTGCGATAATCTTCCACCCAGCTTTCAAGCATAGCAAAGACATAGCAAGGCTCATTAGACTTAAAAGCTGCAAAACATATTTCTACCCAGGCTCTTGGATTAGCAGCTTGAGTCAGTGTGTTAGAAGAGGCCTGTTAGCACATTTCCAATCAAATACTCCAGCGCCCAGTTCATTCCACTGCTATACATCCTTTTGAAATAAAAAGGGCTCGGCTTCCACAGTATGCTTTGAAGGCAGGCATGTTGGTGATTTTTATTCCTCCCTTGATCTGCTATATTTTCATAACTCTTTGGGGGCTGGTAGCCTCCCAGGTGTCCAGATTTGTTGCTGTGCATAGGGTTTTGACACACTGATGCAAATAAAAAAATAAAAAAAGCATTTGCAACGACTTGCCCCAAATCAAATTGGCCATGAGACGCTAGATACTCAGGTCATTTATGCAGGGGAAATTTGCGATTGGTTTGCAGCACAGTTTTCGGCTCCAAATTCTCAAACATCATATGCATGAGGGTTCCCACCCCAAATTCCAGGAGTACCTTGTGATTAATTAGGCAACCCCAGTGAATCATGGAGTTTCTGAGTCCCTCCCCCTGAAAATGCAGCCTTGTTGCACTTTACTTGGAGGGGGTGGGTCAGCTCTTAAAGGGACCGTGTGTGCTTTTGCTGGGTATTCCTCCCCACTTTTCTTCAACAGGTCCCTTCCGGGAGCTGCCTTCCAACCTTTGCAGCCTCTCTTTGGTGTCTTTGTGCACATTTCATGATGGTTTAACTCCCTCTTTTGCGAGTTGCTTTGAGGGAAGGGGTTGGATGGGAGGGACAGACACATGAGAGTAAGGTTGCCAGGTCCCTCTTCGCAACCGGCAACCTTAATGCCATAAAGTCCAATTGCCAAAGCAGCCATTTTCACCAGGCGAACTGATCTCTATCGGTTGGAAATCAGTTGTAATAGCAGGAGATCTCCAACTACTACCTGGAGGTTGGCAACCCTAACTTTAGTGGCTATTGGAACCAATGAGGAACCTGATCAGGCCCGGTCATCCATTTTGCTGCATGTTTTAGGAGAGGAGGCTTTGGTCATTTATAATACCTTTAGCTTTGCTGAAAGGGAACATATAAAACTTAAGGTGATAATAGATAAGTGCATGCCTGAAAGGGAATATTTTTATGGCATGGCATTCCAGAAGAGCTTTTTAGTGATAACTCTCTCTCACCATTTTCCTTCATAGAATTTAGGTAGTTTGCCAAATACTGGGATTTTCAGGTCACCATATCTATCCCAGACTTTCCTCAGTCAAATGGGACTTGTAGAAATGTCTGTGCAGACTGTCAAAAACTTGATGAAGAAAGCTTTTGATGGTCGTGTTGACTTACATAAATCACTTCTGATTTACAGAAGTACCCCTTTAAAAAATGGTTGGTCCCCTGCCCAGCTTTTAATGGAAAAATGCTTAAGGAGTAATTTACCCATAGCTGATAATTTACTACAACCTACTCATAGCAGTTTCCAGAAAAATGAAAGTCCTTCAGAAGCTAAAACAGAAGCTATACTTTGATGAGAGAGCTTGTGACCATCCTGAACTTAAACCAGGAGATAAAATTTGCATTAGAAATTGTTCAACTAGCACATGGGATCACAGAAAGACAATTGTGGAACAACCATAGCCCAGATCTTATGTGATCCAAACTGCCAATCTTGAAGAAGCTGCACTGGTTACCAATTAGTTTCCAGACCCAATTCAAGGTGTTGGTTCTTACCTTTAAAGCCCTTAATGAACTGGGATCCTCAACCTGCGGGATCATCGCTCCTGTTATGATCCCCCCTGCTCTTTTCGTTCATCTTCACGGGACTCGCTAGTGGTCCCAGGGTAACATGACTTTCTTCCACCAGGGGAAGACCTTAATGATTGTGGCACCCTCCCTCTGGAACACACTGTCAGAAGACCCCCATGTGCAACAAGACCTGATAACATTTCAGAGACTCTGTAAGGCAGAATTATTCTGGCATGCTTTTGACTCATAATATCTCTCTGTTGTAAGGCATAGTTGGCTTGTGGGTATTGTAGTATTTGATGTCATTTGTAGGATTCCTATGGTTTTAGTGTTGTGATTAGATTTGATTTGTGCACTTTGTATTATTTTATATGACTATACAGGATTTTATTGGATATTTACTCTGCTACTTTTGTACCTATTTTAATTGATGCAATCGTACATTTTTGTAAACCGATTCGAGCTCTTAATCTAAGTGAAGCGGTATAAGAACTGGAATAAATAAATAAACAAAATAATACATCTATGCTCAAGAAAATCTAAATTGATCAAATGCACGGCACAGCTAGCATCTTCATTAACAACAGTTCTGACCTTCCTTGGGAAGCCTGAGTCACTCGCACTGTAGAACTCATAGCAAATAGAGCATGCAAATATACCTCTCATGCTCTTCTCCTTGTGGGGAAAATAAATTAACAAACGCCTGTAGTCTAATGACACAAAGCTGGGAGGCTTAAGTAAATACAGAACTTGCAAAGTCAGTGAGAAAAGGGGCACAAAGAGCAGCTTTCGAGCATAAAAAAGCAAAATGAGGGATGTTCCCCATCACAAAGGTCTGCTTGACAGGTACAGGCAAGAACTGTGAGTGATGCACGCTTGAATCCATGTGTCCCATAATTGGATGTGATGGATGGGAAGCATAGCATGCAGCGAATGCCTTCGTTCGTTGTTCAGCACCCAGCAAATTCCGGTGGATAATTTCGTTCCAAAATACATTAATCCCCCCCTTGATCCCCCTATCAAATATTCATGCTCTTAGGCGATAGACTGGAAATAGACACCATCCTTAACTATTAGTACCAATCTGACCATAATGTTGAGGTCAGTCTCTTGCTATTATTTAATAGACCTCAAAAAATCAGCTGTCTGCCCATACTAGGAATATTTTAATAAGTACCGCAGAACATGGTTTATTTTATTAGCCCCCAAAGCGACCAGAAGTAGTTGCTCTGGTGTTAGACCTTCAGATTAATAACAGGCTATATAAATATGACAGGGTCATAGGAGTATGTCACCAGAACAAAGGAAAGTAATTTATTCTTTTGCAATGCATTCTTCATTTACAATTAAAAGGCTGCCAGTGAACTATGCTTTAATTCACTGCTATTGGAAGACAAGAGTGCTCATTGCCCAGCCCTTCCAAAGACATATTTGATACGCATTATAGCAGTAGGAGGGACTGGTCTGGTAGAGCAGGTCTAGGCAGTGTATACATTTTATAAACAAACAAACAAACAAATAAATAAATAAGCATTAAATGTTGTTGCTTGTTGTTTCAGAGGCGGAACTACATTATACATACCCATGACTGACCCAGAAGGAACTGTGAGGAAGGAGAAATACCCTCTAGAAGAAGAAGACGAGTTGGTTTTTATATGCCGACTTTCTCTACCACTTAAGGGAGACACAAACCGGCTTACAATCACCTTCCCTTCCCCTCCCCACAACAGACACCCTGTGAGGTGAGTGAGGCTGAGAGAGATCTAAAAGAGCTGTAACTAGCCAAGGTCACCCAGCTGGCTTCGTGTGTAGGAGTGGGGAAACAAATCCAGTTCACTAGATTAGCTTCCGCCGCTCATGTGGAGGAGTGGGGAATCAACCCCGGTTCTCCAGATCAGACTCCACCACTCCAAACCACCGCTTTTAACCACTACACCATGCTGGCTCAAACCCCCCCCCCCCATTGCACTGCCATTACTACTGTCACTCCATTGTAGTTTTAAATGGGAGCAGGAGATGTGAGGGTATGCACACTATGGAATACGGTTGCCAGGTCCCCACTGGCCCCGGGTGGAGGATTGGGGTAGGGTTGTCAGATGCAGGTTGGGAAACTCCTGGAGATTTGGGGATGGAGTTTGGGGAGGACAGGAACCTCAGAGGGGACAATGTCATAGAGTCCACTCTCCAAAGCAGCCATTTTCTCCAGGGGAACTGATCTCTGTATAGGGTTGCCAGGTCCCTCTTCACCACCAGTGGAAGGTTTTTGGGTGGATCCTGAGGAGGGTGGAGTTTTGGGAGGAGAGGCTATGAGGGGATGGCTTCAAAGTTCTGCATGCCCATGATTACTACCATGATTACTACCACTGTTTTTTTCCACTGTGTAATGTAGAGATTACATAATCTTTCTGAGCAACCCTATAACACATTGGGTAGGATTTTCTCTATTCCTACACCAAGCAACAGTTGTTGGTTTTGGACGTATCTTTCAGAAAGCTGTACCATCTTGAAAATAACTGCAGATAATGATGATCAGTTAAACATGCAGATGACCATTACACCCAAAAGAACTAGTTTCATTTTTTATCCTTGAACATTTTTGGACTTTGTGCTTTACTGGGAAAATTTGGATGCACAAACCTTTTCCCTGCTGTGATGCAAAGTATTGATGTTTTTTTATATCTTTCCCCTCAAGGCACAGGAAAATCTCATTACCTTAACCAACAAAAGCCAGATTGCTGGGGAAAGCACATTATTCTGGAGTTATATAATATGACACATAAAGAACCCCAGAGACTGTATCAAGCTTTGAACTTCCGGATGTAGGTTTCGATACTCAGTCATATCTTGCAACCTCTGAAATTAGTGTAGACTGAATTACTCCGCTGTGGTAATCCTACATTTCCTCAGTGAGGGGCAGCTCAATGTCAAAGCCATTAGGAGTTCAGTCACTGACTTTAGATGAAACAGGGTGTGCTGGTGAATGGGTTTCAAGTAACTAACAGATTGGAACAAAAACTTGTTATTATGGATATCATTTTCTTTCACTCATGTATTGTAAAAAAAGTACAAAATAATAACAATTGATCTATTTTCTTAGTTTAAATCTATTTTTAGATAAACAGAAATTGATCTATAAAATAAAATTGGATTGATATGGCTTTAAAAAGACAGTTATATCTTACCAGCAGTTTAAAATTTGACCTGAGTTTGTGGGTATTGTTATTAAGCATTTATTTTGGGTAGAAGATCTCCATGTTTGTGTGTATGTACATATGAACACACATTTTGTAAACTTTATGGTTATCTTATAGGCCATGGTTGCAGACTTTTGTTGACATGTGTTTGGTCCTTAGTTTTATTCTTACACAATTATTTATTTATTTCAAACATTGCCATGCTGCCTTTCTGCCCAAAAGGTTTCCCCAAGGTTGCAAGGTTCCCAAAGGGGCATTAGTGTTTTGCTCTTACATAATCAGTGGTTTACATATGCCATTGGCTCTGTGATAATGCTTCTTCTAAAAATATTATGTATTATTTGTTTTTGAGGACAGATATACCTTTTCCCCTCGGGGTCTGTTTTGGCTTTTTTCTAATCTCTATTAGAAACAGAATGATGAATTAGATGTAATTTAGTATGGTCCAGTAACACAATTTTCTTATTGCTTTATGTTAACCCAGTGGTCGGCAAACTCATTAGTCAACAGAGCCAAATATCAACAGTACAACGATTGAGATTTCTTTTGAGAGCCAAATTTCTTAAACTTAAACTATATAGGTAGGTACACTGTTTATTAACTTAATAAACTTTAATTAAAGTTTTAAGTCTTAATTAAAGCACTCTGAAGCATAGAAGTCTTTTATGTTGACAGGTTTTAAAAAGAAAACCACCAACCACTGAGTTCCCAGCTTTTAAATGACAATGCTGATGCTCAGCCATTACCTGCTTTTGAAGCCCCTCTCTCACACTACCACCCCCTCCCCAGGGAGGGGAAAAAAGACTGGTGGAAAGGAATTCACCTCCACCTCTAAACGGCCACAGCTGCCCTCACCCTCTCTATTTCCCCCCTTTTTCCTTGCGCTTTAAACTTTACACTGCAAGCTCCTCGGGGCAGAGACCAGTCCTTTTTTTGGGGGGAGGGGGGGAAGAAAAGAGTGTATGACCAGCGTCATGCACGGTGACGACAGCGCAAAATAAAACCTGCAAGGAAAATGGGAAAGGAGAAATGGGGAGAAAGGATGAGTGTGTGTAGGGATAATTTTCTGCTCAGTAGAGACGCAGCCCATATTTCCAAAAAAGGGTTGCATCCATGGCCCCCCCTTCCCAAATGCCAGATGTTGGTGGGGGAGGGGGGAGGGGACGATCCTTTGCAGAGGATTACGACCCCCCCTGAGCCACCCAGCCCCTTCCCCCACCCCCAAGCAAGCAGGGCCACTTCCCCTCCTCTCCTCCACTTGTTTACGGGCCCGGGGATCTGGATCCAGGCGGCGGCCTCCTCCTCCTCCTCGTAGCCCACCCCCCTTACCCCGGCCTTCTCCATTCACTCACCCCGCAGCCTCGGCGGCCAGAAAGGGGAGAGGTGGTTGTCGGTGGTGGTGCGGGGGCCTCACCGGCGACCAGGGCCTCGCGTGGCTCAGGCACGCACGGGGGTGTGACCGGTCAGTCGGGTGAAGTGGACACCCGCCCGCTCTGCCCAGGCCTGCCTGAGGGGATTGAGCGGTGCTGATGGGGGGGGGGAAAGGGAGGCCGGCAGTGGCGAGCGCCTCTCTGGGCCAGAGCAGACAAGCAGCAGCGGCAGGAGGAGAGGCTCAGTTCATTTGCACAGCGGAGGCGACAATACCGCCGCCTCTCCCATCACCCGACCGAGAGCCGCACGCAAGGGGCCAAAGAGCTGCATGTGGCTCGCGAGCCGCGGTTTACCAACCACTGTGTTAACCCATTGCTGCATTTGTGCTGTGGCCAAAAACAGGAGATGCAAATGAAATCTGGGTGTTCCAGATGGACATAAAAGTTCTATATTTTGAAGAAGATACTCTGGTCTGCAGCCTGCACAGTACTATTGATTCTATAAAGTAACTGAAAATCCATAAATTCTCAGCATGCATCCTTTTTCTGTAGCCAGTGTGGAAAGATTTCAGTCAGCAGAATGAAACCAAGTTTTTAGGACAAAATGGCTCACACCCAGTATTGGAATATTCCTCCCTCCTCCCAACTATAAATGTGTTGGTTTCCTTGCTTATGAAAAGACATTGTCTGTTGCCTTCTTTGCCAAAGGGCATTCAAAGTGACTTCCAACATAAAATCACTATAATACCATACAATACAATAAACTCAACAAAATTAATTAACATAGCTAAAAACCCAATAGCATCTCGCTATAAAATAAAACATTCACTTACTACTTGAGCTTGAATATCAATACACAACATCACAGCAGCAGCTATGAGCAAGTTAAAATTAATTACTTAAGAACAATCGGTTGGATGCAGGCAGCTTTTTTCTTCAATCCTGGGCAATTGCCCTGCATGTTACAGCCTCCATCCCACATGGCTTTTGTCCAGCAGGTCCCACAGGCCTTTTATGCAGGAGGGTTTCCCTGTGGTCATCCCTGCCAACTGCTTTGGGGCATCCTTTTGATTATGCATGCCTTTCCTACCCATCAGAAGTCGTCTCGCTCTCCCCATGTGTTTTGTCCGTGTTTTCCAGATACTGTTTTAGCCAGAATCTGGAAAATGCAGGCAAAATACATGGGGAGAGCAAGGCAACTTCTGATGGGTGGGAAAGGCATGCATAATCAAAAGGAAGCCCTGAAGCAGTTGGCAGATGTGACCATGGGAAAACGTCATTGCATAAAAGGCCATAATCCCCCAAAGGCTTTTTTTGTGGTCAAAGGGGACCCCTTCCTCCCTTTTTCACTTGCTGAAAAGCATGTTGGATCCAAACCACTTTTTGCCATAACTTAATCTTCAAAATGAAGGTCAAGAAGTGACCAGTCAGATCTTCCTTGGTAAAGAATTTTGAAGTGTGGGTATCACTTATGTATGGGTGCCACCACTAAGAAGATCACTAAGAAGACACCACTTTTTATATGTAAAGGTGTTCCTAAATTATTATTTATTTTTGAAAATTCTTTTACCCCAAAATGGGAGTCAAGGGGACTTACTACTCATATAGAAAGCAAACAATGCATTAAAACAATTAACTAAATAATCACTGAAAGCTTAAAACTCCAGCACAACACTTAGGAGGAGCTTGGAATCAGGATTGGAGCAGCACAACAGCCAGTTTGCCATGGTGTGGACAACAAGAAAGTAAGAAAGAAACACCCAAGCAGACAGCAAAAGCTCTGCCTGGTGTCCCAAGAAGAGGAGATGGTAAAAGGAAGGCCCATAAACAGGAAGCAAACACAAAAAAGCTCTCAGCCTGGTTGCTATCTGCCTAATCGCAGAATGTGGCACCACCCAGAGTTGGGCTTCCAAATATGAGTGCTGCAGATGAGCAAGGTTCATATAAGAGGGGGTGGTCTGCCTTAAGGGAGCCTTAAAGTAGGTATGCTCTAGAACACCAGCACATCAAAACGAGTTCCGAAGCATATGCGTATTCTCCAAAGTTGGGCCAAACATGGTCTGATTGTTATAGAGTTCTGGACCTGTTGTGCTGAATTTGCTCTCCTCTTGTATAATTTTTTAAAAGGGGGAATAAAAGACAGTGCTACATAAAACAATCCTTTGGAATTCCTTTCTGCACTACAACTGGTATGCCTCAGCCTGGATAGGCCAGACTAGCTTGATCTCATCAGATCTTGGAAGCTAAGCAGGGTCGGCCCTGGTCAGTATTTGGATAGGTGACCACCAAGGAATCCCAGGGTCACAATGCAGAGGCAGGCAGTAGCAAACCACCTCTGAACGTCTTCCTTGAAAACCCTACAGGGTCGCCATAAGTCAGCTGCAACTTGATGGCACTTTTCACCACACCTGGTATGATCATGTGAACTTTGAATGTATTTGAATACCATGGCTTCAACCATTCTAAAGTGGTCTAAAGAACAAAATAAACAATATGATGTGTCTGGACGTTTCTTTACATGCAGCTCAATACATTTGTCGTAGGAACACAGACAGCTATACACCATTTCTGCCCCTACCCCCATTCCTTTCTTCATTCACTTTTATACAATCCTATTCTGGAACAAGATACTCATTCATGAATGTTAAGAAGGGGTGTTTCATTCCTTATAAAATTTATGTGGGGCCATATCACTTTTATAGATGTTTCCATGGTTAGAAAATCTGCAGGACCCCTTCACTCATGCAATATATGTGAGGAGAAAATAACCAGGCAAGAAATTATTCTTCATTTCAGAATATAAATTAATATTTTTATCATCCATGTTAAGACAGATTGTGAAATGGGCGTTAATGATTGCATCCAATCCCCATATTTAAATACCACTTCAAAACTTCCTAGAATTACCCTATTATACAAAAAGGCATACCTCCACAGGATATGGTCGAGCCACAGTTAAGCCTTGACTTCCATGATGGAAGAAAGGTGGGCTCTAAATAAACAAATATGTGTCTGGAAACTCTTTTAGGGGGATGAATCCAGCTGTCACTTCTTCTCCCAAATAGCTGATCAACACTGTCAATACTAACATGTGAGCAAGGACAAAACTCTTGTGCAGCAGCATATTGAAGCGTGTGAGGAAATATGGATCAGGGCCATTCTTTTAATTTTTCTATAAATGCAAAAGTATGGGGTCAAAAAAAGCCTGAGCCTGGCTTTCTGCTGGGGTGTGTGGGATAGAGGTTTAATGAAATAAATAAATAAATAAATAATAAAACACTCCAGAAACAATTATTGCCAGCATTTCTTATTTGATAAAAAAGACGCTTACACACACACACACACACACACAATACACAAATACATGATCTGCTTTGTATACAAATGTTTTATGCATTTTTCTGCAGAAACAGTCTTTCTCCAAGGACCTTCGGATATTAGCACCGTTCAACCAAAATGCTTATGAGTGCTGTGAATATGCAGAGGTATCTTAACACTCCTAAATATTTATTAAAATCAATTTTTAATAAAAAACAACAACAACAACAGAATTAAGAAAAGGCATTATGCACTTTAACTCTTGCGGATATGAAGTGATAATTGTGCAGAACAGCCCATTTAACAAATCCATTCATTCATTTTTAAAACTGATCTGCTCTCTGAGTCTCACAAATATGGCTCCACAGAATATACTATACACGTGTATTTTTAAAGCAATTCCCAATTTGTATAATATGGATAAACATAAAAACATAACAAGAGGTAGAGTCAAGTCCAGTAGCACCTTAGAGACCAAGAAATATTTTTTTTTGGGGGGGGGATATAAGCTTTTGAGGATCAAAGTTGTCTTTATCAGATACAAGTAGGAATGGAGATCCCTGAACACTTATATCCCAGTCAAAAGGTGGGAGGGGTGTTACAGAGAAAGGAGTCAGGATGCAAATGTACAATGCAAAATGGAGACAGCTTGATTAGAGCAGGGGAGAAAAGCTTAGGGGCAGAAAATTAGCATCTGTAGTGGGATATGAGGGACCAGGGATCTCCAGTCATACTTGTATCTGATGAAGGGAGCTTTGACTCTCAAAAAGTTTTTGGTCTCTAAGCCACTACTGGACTGAACTGTAGCTCTTCTACTGCAGACTAACATAGCTACCCTCCTGAACCCATAAGAACATAAGATGACCCTTATCAGATTAGACCAAACATATATTGAGTTTACTGTTGTGTTTCCAACAGAGGCCAACCAGATACCTCTGGAAAACCTGAAAGCAGAACACAAAGACAACAATCAATTGTTTGACCATTCCCAGCAACTGGCAGTCAGAGGTATACTGCCTCTGACCACAAAGTCTTCTTTTAGCTATCACAGCCAATAGCCATTTGATAGACTTATGAATAGACTTATCCTTTATTGGTAGGGGCTGTGGCTCAGTGGTAGAGCATCTGCTTGGCATGCAGAAGGTCCCAGGTTCATCCCCGGCATCTCCAGTTAAAGGGACTAGGCAGATACATGATGTGAAAGCCCCCTGCCTGTGACCCTGGAGAGCCACTGCCAGTCGGAGTAGACAATACTGACTTTGATGGACCAGAGGTCTGATTCAGTATAAGGCAACTTCATGTGAATCTGAGAGCCAGTGTGGTGTAGTGGTTAAGAGCAGAGAACCAGGTTTGATTCCCCACTCCTCCAAATGAGTGGCAGACTCTAATCTGGTGAACCGGGTTGGTTTCCCCACTCCTCCACATGCAGTCAGCTGGGTGACCTTGGGCCAGTCACAGTTCTCTCAGAACCTTCTCAGTCCCACCTAACTCACAAGGTGTCTGTTGTGGGGAAGGGAAGGGAAGTTGATTGTAAGCTGGTTTGAGTAGGGCTGTCAATTCGGTTCGGCCCGAACTGAAAATCAGCCGAATTTCCCTTGATTCGGCGGTATTTAGTTCGGGAGGAACCGAACTCAAAACTGGCGGGCAACCGGGGGGGCCGAATTCAGCGAGTTCGGGAGTTCGCGAATAAATTCGGCCAATTCGGGGCCTTCAGTAAGCAGCAAAACCTTCAGTAAGCAGCATTCTCCTCCCCCGGCCAATCGGTGGCCAAGCTGGGTCTTCTTCTGGCCAATCAGTCAGGATTGAGTACTGGAGGAATCAGCTGATGTGCGGCCGGCCGGGGAAAGAGAGAGAGAGAGGGAAATCCTCATGTGTGTGTGAGGGGGTGCTTGTGCACATTCGCTCCTTTCCGTGGCTGCAGGGGGCGCATTTTTTGGGGTACTGACCCCAAACTTTCAGGGGATATTCAGACAGGTTTTCTTAAGAGACCACCCAAGTTTTGTAAACATTGGGTCAGGGGGTCCCGAGATATGGGCTCCCCCCTTTTTCTTTCCATGGCTGCAGAGGGCGCATTTTTGGGTGTGCCGACCCCAAACTTTCAGCGGAGCATCAGACTAGGCTTCTTAAGATACCCCCCAAGTTTTGTAAACATTGGGTCAGGGCCCCCTGAGATATGGGCTCCACCCCTTTTTCCTCTCCCCCCTTTTCTATTTTCGTGGCTGCAGGGGGCGCTTTTTTGGGGGTGCAGCCCCCAAACTTTTGTCATAGCTTCAGAGAATCCTTCTTAAGAGACCACCCAAGTTTGTAAAGATGGGTTCAGTGGGGGCTGAAATATCGGCTCCCCCCTTTTCTCTTTCCGTGGCTGCAGGGGGCGCATTTTTGGGTGTGCCGACCCCAGACTTTCAGCGGAGCTTCAGTCAAGGCTTTTTAAGAGACCACCCAAGTTTTGTAAACATTGGGTCAGGGCCCCCCGAGATATGGGCTTTCCCCTTTTTCCTATTGGGATGAATGGATCACCCTCGAGAGATGCATACATATGGATCTTATATTGGATACAAATGGAATCATATTGGATTACCCAGCCTCCCAGCCCCTCCTGCTGGAACAGAAGACAGCCACAGTAAGACCCCTTTGGGGGCTTTAATCTATATTTGTTCTTTTCTGTGTGTGTGTGGGGGGGAAAGCAGAGTCTGTGTGTGTGTGTGGGGAGGGAGCAGTTTCTGTGGGTGGGGGGGGGAAGCCAAAGGGGGCTTTTGCCGGTTCTGCCTGGGGTGTGTGTTCCCCCTCCAGTCTCTCTCTCCCTGGTTTGAGGGGGGGCTTCATTTTTATTCTTCAGGTTTTTCCTCATGCATAAGATCAGTTAGGTTATTTTGATGCTTGCTCAAAACTGGTTTTCAAATGGTGACTTAAAGAATGCATCTGCCTGGTCCCAAGTCCAGTGCAAAAGGAGAAATTCCACCCCCTCCTGCTCATTATGCATAGCTAGCTGCCTCTGTCCCTTTCCATGGTATGCAAACTCCCAGGTGTCAGGTGTTGCTTTGCACTGTTGCAAAGGTGTTGCATTGCGTGCTTGTGTTGCTTTGCAGTTGTATTGTTTTGCAAAATTCTTCACACCTGCCCCGCCCTTTGCATGTTTGCAAAGGTGTTGCTTTTCAGTTGTGTTGCTTTGCAAAGTTCTTAACACCTGCCCCGCCCTTGCTCTCATCAGCTGTTTGTCGGGGCCGGGAGCTTTGTGCATGGGCGGCAAGCTCTGCGGAGAGATACACATTAAGGGTGGGGGGACCCCTTTCAGGGCCCATATCTCAGCCCCCCCTGACCCAATCTTTACAAAACTTGGGGAGTCTTTCAATATACGTCCTTTGAAGCTCTGCTGAAAGTTTGGGACCTCTAAGCCCAAAAATGCCCCCCCCCCAGAGCCGCGGAAAGGCGCGGTTGTGTTTTTAATGGCTTTATTCGGCCGAATTTTTTTTCCGAACTTTGAATTCCCGCCGAATTGAACGGATCCGAAGTGGGGGAGTTCGGACTTCGGCACGTACCGAACCCACAAGGGCCAAATTCGGCCGAATCCGACATGTACCGAATTTTGTTTTTTTTGACAGCCCTAGGTTTGAGACTCTTTAAAGGTAGAGAAAATCTGGGTATAAAAACGAACTCTTCTTCTCTTCTGTTTAAACTTTTCAAAGAGGACACAGACATGGCCATCTTCTGGGGGTGAATTTTGTAAGGCAGTTATGCATTTTTAGGGTCCTGGATTGATAGAGATCAACGCAAATATATGTTATCTTAAGTTGCACGAATTTCAATGTGAAAATAAAGAATGCTTCTGAATTATCAGGCTCCTACACCAACAACGCTATAAATAGCAGTCACCTACATATCCTGATAGGGTCATCAGTGTATAGAAAGCTGGTTCCGTGCATAGATTACTCTTTACTGGAACGGAGTGATAGATTGTTGCTAAGGATCACTGTAAATTTCTCATCCCTGCTCTTTCGACCCCTAAAATCCTCATTTCAAACTCACTTCTTCCATGTGTGACTCAAAAGAGTAGATTTTTTGGGACCATTTTCTTGTTTCCTCCCACAAAATTTCCTCATCAATTGCATGAACTATTTGTGCATCAATAAATTAGCATTATACAGCACATGTAAAAATGATATCTACTAAATGAGCCAATCGTGTCATTTTCTCAAATTTCTCCATCTTCCTGATCTATTAGAGCTTCATCCCAGTCACCATTCATGGTCTTTCTGTTCCCCATAACAAACAAAGGACAACAGAGAATATCATTTGAAAAGAGCAAGAGTCCACTTGCACCTTAAAGACTAACAAGATTTCTGGCAGCTTTTGTGAGCCACAGCTCACTTCAGATATCAGGTATTCTTCAGGTATCTGAAGAAGTGATCTGTGGCTCATGGAAGCTCATACCCTGCCAGAAATTGTGTTAGTCTTTAAGGTGTTACCGGACTCTTGCACTTTTCTACTGCTATTGACAGACTAACATGGATACCCATCGTGATCTATCTCCACAGAATACCATTATATGATAACAAGAGGCCTGAGCTGTAAGTAATTTCCAAGCCCATAAAACATGGTCTCTCTCATATTGCACACATGCTCACACAGGTTGCAAGTACCCAGTTCTCTTCAGCTAGAAATGATCCGTTTCCTGTCAAAATGCTTTGGAAAGAGGTCTGCTAGTTTACTTTCCAAAGACAAGTGCATTTTGACCTTGGACTATCAGCTCCAAGACAATTCTGACTTCAGAGTCAGCAAAATTAATGTCTCTGCTGGCACCAAGTTCTAAAAACTAATTGACAGCTGCTCTCCCGTCCCTTCTTATCCATAAAAGAACTCATTTTAAAAACAAACAAACAAATGCAACCCAAAAGGGTATTGGAGAAATCAAGTTTTAATCTAGTCAGAAGCTAGAAGTTTATTAATAAACTGTAAAATGAAAAGACAATCCCTATTCTGCAGAAACACTAAAGGGGGGGTGAAAGAAAGAGATGGATCAATAAACAGCACTGCTAATAAAAAGATATGAGGTAAAAAACAAAACAAAGAAGGATCTCTCCATTTTAATACACGGTAGTAAAGGAAAGCATCATTCTTTGTCCATATTGTTGGCAGCTGTCTATACATTGATTTAATGCAGTCATAAGGGAAAGAAGTGTCATAATGGTGGGACTTCTCTTGTCTGTCTCTCTTTTTTTTTTTTTTGTTTAGTAGTTTTGTACATAAAATGATCGTCTGTAGGCTTTTCTAGTTTGGGGTGTCCCATAGGACCTTGATCTTAAGAGGGGTTATATAAATCAAAACAAATGAGAAGGCAAATGGCACACTATGTACAAATGTGGCTAATGAACTCACAACTGTCACCTTAGAGTTGGCAAATTGGCTCTCAGAAGTGACAATATGGAGGCCACAATGTACTTCCCACACCAGTATTAGGGCTGTTGATTCTGTTCGGCCCGAACTGAAAATCAGCCGAATTTCCCCTGCTTCGGTGGTTTTTAGTTCGGGAGGAACTGAACTCAAAACTGGCGGGCAACCAGGGGGGCCGAATTCAGTGAGTTCGGGAGTTCGCGAATAAATTCGGCAAATTCAGGGCCGTCAGTAAGCAGCATAACCGTCAGTAAGCAGCATTCTCCTCCCCCGGCCAAGCTGGGTCTTCTTCTGGCCAATCAGTCAGGATTGAGTACTGGAGGAATCAGCTGATGTGCGGCCTGGCCAGGGAGAGAGAGAGAGAGAGCGAAATCCTCGTGTGTGTGTGTGGGTGCTTGTGCACATTCGCTCCTTTCTGTGGCTGCAGGGGGCGTATTTTTGGGGTACAGACACAAAACTTGCACTGGAGCTTCAGATGAAGCTTCTTAAGATACCCCCCAAGTTTTGTAAACATTGGGTCAGGGGTCCCAAGATATGGGCTCCCCCCTTTTTTTCTTTCCATGGCTGCAGGGGGCGCATTTTTGGGGGTACAGACCCCAAACTTTGAGCGGAGTTTCAGACGAGTGTTCTTAAGATACCCCCAAGTTTTGTAAACATTGGGTCAGGGGGTCTCGAGATATGGGCTCTCCCCCTTTTCCCTCCCCCCTTTTTCCATTTATGTGGCTGCAGGGGGTGCTTTTTTGGGGATATAGCCCCCAAACCTTTAGCATAGCTTCAGACAATTATTCTTAAGATACTACCCAAGTTTTGTAAAGATGGGTTCAGTGGGGGCAGAAATATCGCCTCCCCCCTTTTCTCTTTCCATGGCTGCAGGGGGCGCATTTTTGGGGGTGCAGATCGCAAACTCTGAGCGGAGTTTCAGACCAGTGTTCTTAAGATATCCCCCAAGTTTGTGAACATTGGGTCAGGGGGTCCCGAGATATGGGCTTTCCCCTTTCCCCTTTTCCCTATTGGGATGAATGGATCAGCTGATCCTGTGCATCTTCTCCAGAGCAAAACGTCCCGTGCCTAATTGGAATCATCTTGGATTACAAGTCCTCTTCAGCCCCTCTTGATGGAACAGAAGACAGCCACAGTAAGACCCCTTTGGGGGCTTTAATCTATAATTTTTCTCCTGTGTATGTGTGTGTGTGTGGGGGAAAGCAGAGTCTGTGTGTGTGTGGGGAGGGAGCAGTTTCTGTGGGTGGGGGGGAAGCCAAAGGGGGCTTTCGTCGGTTCTGCCTGGGGTGTGTGTTTCCCCTCGAGTCTCTCGCTCCCTGGTTTGAGGGGGGAGGTTTCAGTTGTGTGTTGCAAAGGTGTTGTTTAACAAGGTTGTGTTGTTTTGCGGTTGTTTTGCAGTTGCTTTGCAAATTTCTCAGCTGTTGTCGGGCTGGGAGCTTTGTGCGTGGGCGGCAAGCTCTGCTGAGAGATGCACATTAAGGGTGGGGGGACCCCTTTCAGGGCCCATATCTCAGCCCCCCCTGACCCAATCTTTACAAAACTTGGGGAGTCTTTCAATAAACGTCCTTTGAAGCTCTGCCGAAAGTTTGGGACCTCTAACCCCAAAAATGCCCCCCCAGAGCCGCGGAAATCACGATTGTGTTTTTAATGGCTTTATTCGGCCAAATTTTTTTCCGAACTTTGAATTCCCGCCGAATTGAACGGATCCGAAGTGGGGGAGTTTGGACTTCGGCATATCCCGAATCTAAACGGGCTGAATTCGGCCGAATCCGAACTATACCGAATTTTTTTTAATTCAACAGCCCTAACCAGTATATTAAAATCTTTACCCAGCTGCTAGGGCTGTGCATATCGATAAACCTGAACCAAACATAAACCGAAAAATAGTCATTTTGGTAAATTTCAGGTTTTCCAAATTCTAAAACCTGGGGGGAAAGCCAAAGCCGAATTGGCTATTCCCGAAAAAAATGGGTAATTATCTGGCTTTTTGGGGTTCTCCCCAGGCTTTGTGAAGCTCCTGGGGGGCATTTTTTGAGATAGAGCCCTCAAACATGCAGGGTGGCTTGGAGGACTCTCCTTGCAAGAACCCCAAGTTTGGTGAATATTGGGTTGGGGGTCTGAAGTTATGGGGTCTGGAAGAGGTCGCCCCCTCCAGCCTCCATACAAAAGCATTGGAAGGTAAGAGATTCTCTATTCCCACCTTCCAATGCTTTTGTATGGAGGCGGGAGGGGTGACCTCTTCCAGACCTCATAACCTCAGACCACACCAACCCAATCTTCACCAAACGTGGGGGTTCTTGCAAGGAGAGTTTCTGCAAGCTACCCTGCAAGTTTGGGAGCTCTACCTAAAAAAATGCCCCCCAGGGCCGAATTTTTTTCAGGAAACCCAAAAGTAAATCAAATTCCCATATTTACCAGTATGGAAATTTGGCTTATTTCAGGTTTCCCGAAAAAAAATCGGGCCCAATAAACCCGAATTTTACTTTTTTTTTTTTTTTTTTTTTTTTTTTTTTTGCGCACCCCTACTAGCTGCTATTCCCTCACCTAGCACAGGGTTCAAGGTTTAAGTTTATCTTTCACAAACACAGGCCCAGAGTCCTAAAAGTGGAGAAGTAGTTGAGAAGAGTGGTTGGCCACTGTGAACAGACTGCTGTTTCCCAACTTGCATCTGATAACCCCACCGCGATCTCCCGCCGGTGGCCTGGGAACCGTATTCCACAGTGTGCATACCCTCACATCTCCTGCTCCCATTTAAGACTACGATGAAGTGACTGGCAATTAGAGTTGCCAACCTCCAGGTACTAGCAGGAGATCTCCTGCTATTACAACTGATCTCCAGTCGATAGAGATCAGTTCACCTGGACAAAATGGTTGCTTTGGTAATTGGGCTCTATGGTATGGAAGTCCCTCCCCTCCCCAAACCCCGCCCTCCTCAGGCTACACCCCAAAAATCTCCAGGTATTTCCCAGCCTGGAACTGGCAACCCTGCTTGGCAGCCATTTCCCCCAAACACCTTTCTTTTTCCTCTTTCATGCTCATGCATGCACACCCTTGCTCTGGACAGGAAAGCAGCATGCCCCCTCTGCATCAAAGCTGTTATTTGCCTTGTGCATGGAAAGCATACAGGTAACTGTATATTCTTCCTGCTGCAAGGTAATTTGCAATCGGGGGTTGCTTTAGGAAAACAGCAAAGGAAAGTTTTCCCACCTGAGCACAGCAGACCTGCTCTGAGATGCTGTAATTTTTGTTCAAGCTACCATTTTGTGACTGACACACTTACCAAGCTGCCATTTTGTGACTGGTAGCTTTGAAGGCTCTTGGGGAAAAAAAATAAGTAGCTCCTAGAAACCTAAAGTCTGCTCTCCCCCTGTTCTAAGCGCTGGAAGCAAAAATGATGTATTAGGCTGAAGTTTATTCTTCATTTTTAAGTGCATGCTGTGACATATTCTACTTTCTGAAGCAATAAACTTTGGTTTAATCTATTTGTTCAGATAGATAGGCAGATCACATATATAGAAGTATACAGGGTTATAGATTTGGGTGGTCAAGTTTTCAGTCTGTAACTGTAAAAGTCACAATCTGATAAACCTTCCCAATGGTTACATTCAAATTTAAATAACAAAAGGCTTCAAAAACCGTTTACTCTGCCATTTCTATTCAGAGGTGAACTGGATTTCCTTTATCTCAACGTACTTCTCAGTAGGTTTAATCTGATGAAACACCACAAAATGTCAGTTCCCACTGAGATATGCAAGGATCATACAATTGTATAGAAACACACGCACTCAGAAAAAAAGAGACAGATTTTCAAGTATAGTTTTTAAAGCTTTATTTAATAAGCTTTCTATTATCATCCAGAATCTAAGTATATTTATCAATTTCTAACATCACATTCCTGCCTTTGAAGGTGTTTTAGGTAATACACTGTTTGCTCTCACAATATTAATTTCAGATTAAGACCTTTTTTATACATACCTACAGCAAGAAAGTTTCTGCCTCCTCCGTGCTTGCTACCAATCCAGGAACACTTAAGCACGTCTGCCCACATAGCTTTGATTTAAAATGCTGAAAAGAACAAGCATTGCTTGCATGTTACATAAAAGAAACTACATAGACAGAAGTTTTCAAATGTTCCAGGAACGATCAGAAAGGCTGGTGCAAACTTAATACTTGTAGATATATATAAAATGTGACTAACAGTTTACTTTTTTAGATTTCACTAAAATCTATTATGGTAAAATCTCTAAAAGCCTTGTTTATATATTCAGGGCTTTTTGTGGTGGTATTTATTGGTACGGAGCATAGCACCTTTTTGGGGGGATGGGTATCCCTAATCCTGAGGGAGAATTGGTGAGAACTGGTGCAACCTTATAGAGGAGTATCGGCACTTCCTTCCTTCCTTCCTTCCTTCCTTCCTTCCTTCCTTCCTTCCTTCCTTTCCTTCCTTCCTTCCTTCCTTTCCTTCCTTCCTTCCTTCCTTCCTTCCTTCCTTCCACACACAAAAGAAAAGCACTGTGTTTACACCCCAAAGATCAATGACTTAATCTAGCAATCTGCTGTGGAAACCCATCCATGGCTAGGGTTGCCAACCTCCAGGTAATAGCTGGAGATTTCCTGCTATTATAACTGATCTCCAGCTGATAGAGATCAGTTCACCTGGAGAAAATGGCCGCTTTGGCAATTGGACTCTATGGCACTGAAGTCCCTCCCCTCCCCAAACCCCACCCTCCTCAGGCTCTGCCCCAAAAACTTCCTGCCAGTGGCGAAGAGGGACCTGGCAACCCTATCCAAAGCACAGGGAATGGGGGCTCTGTGACCATTGCCTCCAGGTAGGGTTGCCAAGAGCCATCATGGGCTCCTGGAAAAAGATTCCCTGTGCCCACCCATTTGGGGATCAGAAAGAGAAGGTCAGGAGGAAGGAGACTCACCCATTCTTTTGGGAACAGAGGTGAGGAAAACCTCTCCTGGAATCCATAAATGGTCACTTTAACACTTAGCTTAACTGGAGAAATGCTCTCTTGCTGCTGGAAAGCACTTGGTATGGATCGAACGCCACCTTCCTAAGCATAGTTACATCCTCATTGACGTCAATAGATTTAGAAGAGTGTAATTTAGTAAGGCACTGTAAATCAAGCAAAGGGTTACAATGAGTGGTTATGGATTGCCAGAGAGGCTTCTAGCTGCAGCTGAAGCCCTGGGATTACAGGCAAAAATTAGGCAATCAGACTCTGTGGCTTCTCAGGAACCCCCAGTGATACAGGGAATGTTGTACCCTCTATCTTGGTAAGCTCAGCTTGTGGGGCTTTCACTACAACTTAATTGTAAGGAAACTTGTACCAGTAGTTTTAATAAAGGGAGTTCTATAAAGCAGCAGCTTTGGTCATCTGAGATCAACACCTGGCAGAACGGCATGTCTGATGAAATCAGGAAGGCTCCCACACTACCATCATTTTCTGTGTGTGTGTGTGTGTGCATGCGTATTAAATCCCATCGAGCACTTCTGACTTATGGCAACCCTATAATGACCCCCGAAACATCCTTTCATTAAGAGCCTTGCTCAGGTCTTGCAAACTGAGGGCCATGGCTTACTTGACTGACTCAATCCATTTCATGTTGGGTCTTCCTCTTTTCCTGATGCCTTCAATTGTTCCTAGCATGGTTGTCTTTTCCAGTGCCTCATATCTTCTCATAATGTGACCAAAGTACAATAGCCTCAGTTTTGTCATTTTAGCTTCTAGGGAGAGTTCAGGCTAGATTTGATCAAGAACCCACTTATTTGTTCTTTGGCGGTGTGCTGTATCTGTAACACTCTCCTCCAACACCACATTTCAAAGGAATCTACTTCCTTCCTGCCAGCTTTCTTCATTGTCCAGCTTTCATACCCATACATACTAATAGGGAATACTATGGCATGAATTAACTTGTGTCCCGGGACGAGCCCCTCTCTGGGCTGTCCGGGCCGAAGTCATCCCTCAACCCACCCCGCGGAGCACCAGTCACTCACCTCGTGGGGGGGGGACCCGGGCGAAGGGGAAGCCAGGCCCTTGCCGAACAGACCCGGGGCCGGCCGCTCAACCCTGTCTTCCTCCCCAGGGGACTGCCAAGGCAACGCAGAAGCGCAGCCCCCGGGAGACGGCAGCTGCGGGCGCTCGGCCCCAACACAGGCCGTGGAGAGAGAGCTGCGCGCTGCCCCGCCCCACCCCGCTCAACAGCTGGGCTTCGGGCGAGCCCGGGCGGGGCGGGGAAGGGCGCGCCGATCAGCAGCCGCTGCGGCAGCCACGTGACCCACCGCCGCCCATATAAGGGGCTTCTGGGGGGCGGGGCTAGAGGAGGAAGGGGCGGGACCTCTCTGGCCTGGAGGAAATATAAGGCCAGAGAGGAGCCTCTTCGAGAGACAGCAGGAGGAAGGTGGGGGAGAGGGAGCTGTCTCCCGTCATCCTGGCTGTTTCCGAGGGGGAGACCAGCTCAGATTCCCCCTCGGATTGGTCCGAAGCCGAGGAGGCTCCTCCGGCCGGGCCTTTCCCCAGGGCAGAGACCCCGGAGGCGACGGCTACGCCAGGGGGGCGTGACAACTTGATCTTGGTTGCATGTTGTGACACATCCTTACACTTAAGGATATTATTCTGCTGAATATATAAAGTGGAATTGTTCAGGAAGGCTTTTTTAGAATGAGAATAGGGTTGTAGTTTTAATGTCTGTGGAAATTGTAGGTAATTTTCATTGCACTGTCTATTATACATATTTTACTGTTGTATTGCATAGTTTCCTAATTTGGGTATCCATCTTTATTACACTTGTTTGAATTATTCTTCGAATTGCTACTCATGTTTTGTTGCATTACTGTATTTTTTCTATTTTTTCTATTTTTGTTCATTTTCATGTTTTTACTACTTTGTTATTAAATTGTGTAATCCACCTTCAATTTCAGTGAAAAAGGAAGATTATAAATGAAGAAAATTAAGTGGGTTGGAACCAACCACTTTCCCCATTTGTGAAAGATAAGTAAAGGAGTCCTCTTTGACCACCAAAATTGTGTGTTTAGGAACATGGGACCTGCATGGAGCAAAGCCATGTCTAATGTGGACTGTACTAAGGAGCAAGCTTGGCCAAGATTGAGCAGAAAAGCTGTCTGGATCCAACCATAGTCCTCTCCAAAAATAGACTGAACAAGAATTGAAGAAGAAGAAGACGAGGAGGAAGAAGAAGAGTTGGTTTTTATACCCCGTTTTTCTGTAGCTTTAAGGAGTCTCAAAGTGGACTACAATTGCCTTCCCTTCCTCTCCCCACAACAGTACCTTGTGAGGTAGGTGAGGCTGAGAGAGTTCTGAGAGAACTGTGACTAGCCCAAGATCGTGTAGCAGGCTTCATGTGGAGGAGTGGGGAATCGAACCTGGTTCTCCAGATTAGAGTCCACAGCTCTTAACCAATACACCACTCTGGCTGATCGTTTGAACACATCAGCTTTAATCTAAGGGATCTGTCTTTTTTGTGGATGGGGTTAAGATTAGGGCCTTGTGCAGGGCTTTGTCTGGTCTTGTAATTTTACACCTATGCTATGATGTTGAAGCCGGGGTGGGGGGAAAGAGAGGGAATTCTGCAGCATTATTCCATGAAAAATTTTGCCTGCTCCACAAAACAGAAGCCTGGGCTGTATTTCCAACTCAGTTGTACTTATTTCAACATAATGTACTGGAAAATGGCTTTAGAACTTTTCCCTCTTAGGACATTGTCACCTGTACAGTAGTAAACAATGTCTCCAAAGTATAGCTAGTTACCACTTACAGTTTGCTTTCTGTAATAAAAGAGCAACCTGGGGGCGGGGGGAATCACCTGAAATCTATGCATTTTGCCTTTAGGTAGTTTTTCTACCCCAAACCCATTTAACACGTTTGGTAAACAAAAACCCCAGGAGTGTATGAAGAAAACTCTGATCCAGGGAACCATTTTAAGCGCTCTGGAGCGATATAGCTCATCATGACAGCCTAGAGAATATTTACCTCACCACAGAGGTATCTATTGATGCAGTAAAAAAAAAAAAAATCCAAGTATCAAAAACATTAGGAATTATTAATTTTAGATGTTTTTAATTTTTTCCCTTTAAAGTTAATATTAGGTATCTAATATCTTAAGCTCTATAGTTTTTGTTTCTCCAAATTAAAAAAAAGCCTTTGAAATGGAACCCTACTGGTATGAGCTATTTAATATTCAAAAGGGGAGAGGTGAACCTGTGCAAAAGATATGTATGTGTGCGTAAAGTGCAGTCAAGTCGCAGCCGACTTATGATGACCCCCTTTGGGCGTTTTCATGGCAAGAGACTAACAGAGGTGGTTTGCCAGTGCCTTCCTCTGCACAGCAACCCTTGGTGGTCTACCATCCAAATACTAACCAGGGCTGACCCTGCTTAGCTTCTGAGATTTGATGAGATCAGGCTAGCCTGGGCCATCCAGGTCAGGGGCAAAAGATATACTCTGCCTTATTATCAAAGTGTGTTCTCAAGCACTGCCGATTTCAGTACTGTGAAACAATTATTTCTGACGCTGCAAACAAAAACAGTTTTGTGGGACTTCTCTACATTTTTCTACCCCAAGATGCATCGGAACTTGGCTTGGACTAGAAGTATACCCCAAATAGAATATGTGTACTTTTTTACAGTTTTGTTAAGAGAGTTTCAGTTATGCTGCAGTGATCACAGTAGTCAAACATGGGTTTGAAATCCCTGTTGCTCAATCCACAGCAAGGAGCGAAAACCAGAGATTCCATGATTTTTATTTATTTATTATTTCAATTTCTGACTCACCCTCCTCAGCCAAGGCTGGACTCTGGTGGTTACTGTATTCCCATTATGGTGTCTTCAGCTTGGTGATGCCTAAGTCTAATCTTGAAACTGTGGGGTACTCAGGCAAAGCCTTGAATTCAGAATGAGCTGAATCACTCTGAGAGCCAGCGTGGTGTACTGGTTAAGAGCGGTGGTCTGGAACGGTGGACTCTGATCTGGAGAACTGGGCTTGATTCCCCATTCCTCCACATGAGCGGTGGAGGCTAACCTGATGATCCTCCTTGGTTTCCCCACTCCTACACATGAAGCCAGCTGGGTGACCTTAGGCTAGTCACACACTCTCAGCCCCACCCACCTCACAGGGTGTCTGTTGTGGGAGGGGAAGGGAAGGAGATTGTAAGCCAGTTTGATTCTTCCTTAAGTGGCAGAGAAAGTCGGCATATAAAAACCAACTCTTCTTCTTCTTTTGAATCACATAAGTTAGAAAACCCTCGCTTAACCGACTATCTGAATTTTAATCGGCAGACCATGCATCTGTGACTGTTCTTAAACTTTTTGAGAAAGTTGGGGTGGGAGAGTTTTTGTGTTCTCACTTATATATGGTTGCATGTTTGGTGGGTGGACAAAAGCAAAACAACACAACTGGACTCCGCAATAATAAAATTGCTTCACTTCCTCAAATTTGAAAGAAAGCCTAACTCTTGTTTCTCGATATATTTCTACAAGAAGGGCTCAATAAAAGTATACCTAGTTTCTGCACTGCAGTGTCTCAGAAGGCTACAAGAGCTGTATATGTTTTATTGAATCCTGCCTGGAGCATAGATTTGTAAATGATAAATTATCTTTTCTTGAAGCCCTGCAAGACAATGCCATTTTATCCAGCAAAGACAGGGCTTTTTCCCCCTCCCTGGTATGATTGCTGGACTCCAAAGAGTGAAAAAGGAAGAGCGTTGCTATCTTAATGGGTAGTTAAAATGGCACAACACAGAGATCACAAACAATTTCTGAATTTGGAAATATCACAGGGCAATCTGAAACAGAATTACACCTTTCTTCTAAGCCCGTAGACTTCAGTGGACAGAAGAGTGTAACTATTTCAGATTGTTCTGTTAATTTGGAGTGTTGCTGCAAACTTCTCGGTTTGCTTTTCACATCTCTCTCTCTCCAGATATATCAGACAAGGCTATAAAATGATGTCATCACATTTAGTCATCAGATTGGCCAAATGGCTGCATTCCAGCCTTACCAGGTGCCTACCACTGTACTCTACATGATGGTGTGACACTGTGCTATCATGTCTGGGTGGAACTCTTGCAAAGACAACAGCGACTCTGTAGGAATTTCCAGTACTTACCACAGAGATTGGGTGAAGTCCTAGAGAGTCACTGATGCGGTGAGTAACTTCTGCCCACTCAACTGGAGGTGACATCATGGCAACCATGCCACCCCCTCCCTAGGCTCCTCCCCCATAATGCTACCAGGGGTTGCGTATAGAAGGTTGGCAGCGCCACTATGTGTTCATTCTGAATGAACTATGTGTTCATTCTGAAATGCAAAAAAGAACTCACCCAACCACTGAGTTCATCTACCATGGCCCTGCTTCAGGTGCCCCTGCCTTCTGAGATTAGGCAGATAGCAACCTGGGAGAGGTCTTTTTCTGTTTGGTACCAAAACTCTGCAACTCCATCCCCAGGGAGATTTATATGTCTCCTTCTGTTGCTGTCTTCTACCATTGATAGAAAAAGCTAGTAAGGTAAAGGTCCCCAGTGCCAGCACCGGGTCATTCCTGACCCACGGGGTGACGTCACATCTCGACGTTTACTAGGCAGACTTTGTTTTACGGGGTGGTTTGCCAGTGCCTTCCCCAGTCATCTTCCCTTTACCCCCAGCAAGCTGGGTACTCATTTTACCGACCTCGGAAGGATGGAAGGCTGAGTCAACCTTGAGCCGGCTACCTGAAACCAACTTCTGTCGGGATCGAACTCAGGTTGTGAGCAGAGCTTGGACTGCAGTACTGCAGCTTACCACTCTGTGCCACGGGGCTATGGAACTATAAATTTGTGAGACATGGACTAACTTGCATATCCATTAAAACTAGGAGTGCTGTGCTCAAACACTCGCCAGTTTGGTTCACCAGTTGTTTGCTGGTCACAAACAGGGAGTCCATGGTCCGATAATCAGCTCACTGGTCATGAACAATTCAGGTTACTTTTCAGTTATTCAACAGTACACTACAGTGCAATCACTGGTGAAGGCAGTAAACGTCTGAATACAAGTACTAGGAGGCAACATCAATGGAAGGCCTCTTTGCCCTGTTCTCTGACCCTAGAGTTGCCAACCTCCAGGTACTAGCTGGAGATCTCCTGCTATTACAATTGAACTCCAGCCGATAGAGATCAGATCACCTGGAGAAAATGGCTGCTTTGGCAATTGAAGTCCCACCCCAAACCTCACCCTCCTCAGGCTCTGCCCCAAAAACCTCCCACCGGTGGTGAAGAGGGACCTGGCAACCCTAACCGGCCCTCCAAGTCAACTGGTTGACCACTGTGCAAAGCAGCATGCTGGATACTCAAGTAGATAGGCATGGTTTGGTTCAGCAAAGCTTTTATGTTCTTATGATTTCTAACATATCAAAGGATGACATACCATCAAAACCTGGGAAACCTCCTAAAACATATGGTAGCTACTAAAGGCAGATCATACTTTCCCCCTGTTTTGAAGCAATGATCTCTTTCCTGTATCATTGTCTCACAGTAAACCATAATATAATCCTATACCTAAAGAAGCTACAGTCATATAATGAGAATGAATTATGGTTGCTGTGGGAACTATAACTTTGATTAAACATAATGCTGAAGGATAATGTTCTTTTAGGGGGCTGACTCTGAATACTTAACACTGATTTTGCTTGCTTTTGTTAGTTGTTGTTGTTAGGAATCCACAGTCCTTACATAGAGTGTTTTATGATGAAGTTCGGTATAATATAAATGTAATGCTGTTGATGGCCCATGTGCTTGTCATAATATATCTTCCTGCTCTAAGGTGTTTTGTTTCTAGAAAGCAAGCAAACAACAAGCTTGTTGTTGTGCAAGCTAGAAACATCATTTGCCAATCAGGTTCTCAGAGCTGCGGAAATGCATTTTTCCTGAAAGAGAATTTACTGGGAAACACAATGGAATCCTGATTATCAGAATCCTAGCCGTCAGGAATTCCTGATTATCTGAATCCACTGTAGTTTCCTAGGTACAAAAAGAAATTATACATTCTATATATTACTCTTCAGGAATAGGAGTGACACCCACAAAGTCTGTGGCCCTCTTAATTCATCACCAGGGTGGTACAGTTGATGTTCCCCCATGGCTTAACCCCTGTCTGTCTGTCTGTCTGTCTGTCTGTCTCTCTACCTACCTACCTACCTACCTACCTACCTACCTACCTACCTACCTACCTACCTAAAGCCTTGAGCAAAAAAACAAACAAAGGAATAAAAGTGCCTTACTAAGTGTTATTTTTTGGTATTTAATTATTGCCCCTATAATTATTTTGCCACAGATAGAGTAACAGAATCATTTGTAGCCATGTCACCTGTGCCCTCGTACTGCCAGATGCCTCATTGGACCTTTCCATATTTTTAAATGAAAGATTAATTAAACTGGCCTTCAGCTCATTAAATATAGGGCACTCCATGATCATATGTTCGATAGTTTCAACTATCATGGGAGCATCTACATGTTCTATTTGAGTATGGCACTTTTTTATGTCTGCCCTCCAAAACTGCCAAAGGAAGAGCATTAATTCTTGCCAAAGTAAAAGCTCTTCTGAGTTCTGGCATTGTCAGGTGATAGAAATATTCCAGCAGTTGCATCGGAAGGGCAATACCCAAAAAGGAAGCCGAGCATACCCTACGAGCCCTAACAAATGTACTGTTAAGAGTCCAATTCTATTACTTATATTTTGCATAGCCAAATTATGTCTTTGGTCTCTGTAGTCTTTACCATGTCATGTGTAATTCCTAGACATTTCATTTTCTTTTCCAATAAATAATCCCACTGGCTAATGTGAGCATCTCCCTGTACAAGTCTAAGTAAAGTAGGACTCCCCTCAGGTTTTAAGATCTTAACTTTCCAACAGAATGCTTTTATCCAAGCATTGAAGTACCTCCCCAAACCCTGCTCTTCTCAGGCTTCACCCTCCTCAGGCTCCACCCCCAAAATCTCCAAGTAATTCCCAACCTGGAGCTGGCAACTCTACTAGCACATATCCCTCCCTTTGAGCTATCTATACCCAGAAGTAAGCAAAGACTGGACAAATGAGGGCAAATATCTAAAATGCCTAAAAGAAGGCATCTGCCAAAGCCACCATTCAGTTTGGGGAGGAGAGGACTAAACAGCCCTTTGCCTACATCTCCACTCATGTAGAAATAAGTCCATCAGTGGGGCCAATGTGGCTGGCCCTTCAGGCCTTGTTCAGTTAAAAACATGGCCCCTATTGAAAACTGGCTGCCAGCCTAGGCTTTACAATCTCAAGGACAGACTGCTGTAATTTATGAAGTATGGAACTTCCCTTGTCATTTATCCAAAGATTGCAGATGCTGCAGAATGCAGTGATTGATGGCCATCTGATGTTCATTATAATTATGTTTCAAGATCAACTTAGATTCCATGCCCACTTCCGGACACAATTTAAAGTGATTGATCTCACGAATAAATCCCTCGATGACTTCTAACCCAATTATCTTTGTGTTTTCAAGGAGGGGGTTGGTTTTGGCAGAGAAGTGATACACCTGATGGTTAGATCTGATACTTGAATGCATTGCCTCCCTTCCCTTTGCCTGATGTAATTAGTCTATTAAATATTTCAGCATGAAATGCTTGCATCCACGGCTTTGCAACTAATTGGCAGCAGAGCAGAAATTCCCTTTTGGCTTTTTTTCTGAAAGGACAACAAGGCTGTGGTATTTTCCTTGAATCAAATTAAGAGTGGGACAAAGGTAGGAGGAGCTAAATGTATGACAAGAGAGCTGTGTCTCACTGAACTTGATGGAAGACTTGGACAATCCTAAAGATTGACTGTTGCATATATCACAGGCTATGCCAAATATAGTTGCATGTGTCGGCTGAATCACATCCAGCACAATTATTTAGATTAATTAGGCAATTGATGGCTCTTAGGAGTGGTTCCTGAGATGGTAGTGAGTTAGCATTTAGCTTCCATATCATCCTGTGTACCAACTACAGTTGTCAGGCAGCCGTCTGTGGGCTATCCCACCTCTTAGGGTGGCCCATCTGTAGAGATCAGTTCACTTGGAGAAAATGGCTACTTTGGCAATTGGACTCTATGGCATTGAAGTCCCTCCCCTCCCCAAACCCTGCCCTCCTCTGGCTCTGCTCCAAAAATCTCCAGGTATTTCCCAACCTGGAGCTGGCAACCCTACCCACCTGGCATCAGCCAGATCTCAGAAGCTGAGCAGGGTCAACCCTGGCAAGTATTTGGATAGGAGACCTCCAAGGAATACCAGGGTCGTGATGTGGAAGCAGGAAATGGCAAACTACCCCTGAATGTCTCTTGTCTTGAAAACCCCACCAGGGGTCACCATAAGTCAAATGTGACTTGATGGCAATATATATATATTTTTGGTTTTAACTGAAAATGTTTTCAACCATTATTGTAAGCCTCCTTGAGCAAAGGCAGTATATAAATATTTTAATTAATAAACAAATAGTTTTTTTGCATGGTTTTGTGCCAATAAGATCTCTTAGCTCTACTCCAACTTAGATGCCTATTTAATCAGTAGACAAGCGGTAGAGACATTTGTAGCACTGCCTCTCCTAGCATGCTCCTTGTTAGGGTTGCCAGGTTCCTCTTCACCACAAGCGGGAGGTTTTTGGGGTGGAGCCTGAGGAGTATTATATACTAATTTATGATATAGTGGTCCCTGAAGAAGGCGTTAATCGCTGAAACAGAAAGATCACCGGGCTTCTGTTGAGAACAACTGCACTACTGAATTGCTACTCTCAAGAAGCATATCTGTGGAAGAAAGGGAGGTTGGCACCCCCTTTCATGGACTTACCTATAATACTATTATTTGTTTGTAACAAGGCATAGTCCTCTCTTTGGTGTTACTTTTAAGGCAATAATTAACAACACATGTTTTTGCCTATATACTATCAGTGGTGGATATGTTATTAAATACCACTACTTTATAATCATTGTGTCTAGCTTGTGAAGTGCTGTTTCTAGTTTGCTGAGTATCCTACAGCACGCTAACCTTTGTTTACCACAGTACCTGGAGGTTGGCAACCCTATCCTTTGTAGCAACTTCAATCCTCCCAACACTATCTATTGTTTGTGTTACCTCTGTCTAGGGCATATTCTGCGATGGCCCAGACTCAAGCTTTTTTGGGTGTCTGACTTGTATTTGCATTATACAAGGAAATCTTTGGTAATTCTTGCTTTAGGGGAATGCAGCAGATGATGAGACTTTGCTTGTCTATGAGAGGCAAATACTATGTTAAAGGTAGTCCCCTGTGCAAGCACTGGGTCATTACTGACCAATGGGGTGATGTCACATCCTGACCTTTACTAGGCAGACTATGTTTACAGGGTGGTTTGCCATTGCCTTCCCCAGTTATCTACACTTTACCCCCAGCAATCTGGGTCCTCATTTTACCAATCTCGGAAAGATGGAAGGCCAAGTCAACCTTGAGCCAGCTACCTGAACCCGACTTCCGTTGGGATCGAATTCAGGTCGTGAGCAGAGCTTTGACTGCAGTACTGCGGCTTGCCACTCTGTGCCACAGGGCTCCCCAAAAGACTATGTACCATGTAAATAAAGTTGCCCTTCATTTGAAGCTGACAGATTATGCTTAAAGCAATCCTAGATTCTGTCAATGACATGGCATGGCCTGATGACGTCACATGATCATTTGCTCTCCAAGGAGGATGGGAAATATTTGAAACTCTTGATAAAGTCACTGCTGCTGTTTCCCATTATATTTTTGTGTGTGAGAGAGGCAGTTTTCCCTTTCCTTTTTAAATTACTGTCAAATGCTTTTCTTGCTAGCTTACCAATTGGTTATAGTAAACAAGTAGAAAGATTTTTTAGGTTGGGTGCGGGCAGATTCCCAATCATGAAGCCAAGCTGCTGCTCCAGAAAGTTGTCTCTTGACATGTCTATATAAAAATCATAATCAGAAAGTGAGAGGAGGGGTTCATACAAGTGCGTTTTGGAAATCTGATGTAAAAGCCAGAGATCATTTGACCATTTACTGCATACCCTTCTGACGACCCTTCTTCAATCCTTCTGTTCCCTGTTCTCCATCGCCTTGCACAAGGTCATTCCACCAAACACTTAGCAGAGGGAGACAAATGTACTTAACATGAATTGAAGGTGTGGGTTATTTCATGGGACCAAGCAAGACAAACGAGTATGCCACTTTTACTTCATGATTGGCCAGAGCAGAGTGGTCTCCTAGCATAACTGCTGGAAGGGACCTCATTGTTTCTCTCTTCTTGTTCCATCACAATGCTTTTTGCAAGATTCGTGAGATCAAATCATTTTGCAGAACATGGATTCAGCAGTATACACACATTGCTTTCAGGCAGGCGACCACTGCTGCTTCATCATCTAATGGAGAGAGCAAAGTCCAAAAGGCAAGCTGAGCTATAAACTCTGATGTTTATTACACCATTCTACATTTTTCGCCTTGGATCTTTCAGAGAATGTTTGTATCAAATACATATTTCCTCATTAAGCAGTGGAATGTCCCCAATTATTTCCTGCTCTTTTTACAACACAATAGACTTAAATGATGCTCATGTTTCACTGATAACAATCTTTTAAGGAAGCCAATATTGCATTTCGAGAACCCCTACTAAATTGGGCTCTACCAATCCTCCACCTTTATACTGAAGCCTTGGATGTGTTTGAAATAATTATGATGAGAAGCCATCCCTACACAGCATTTTGTCCTCTTCCTTATTAGTTCAACGCGAATA